>NC_082704.1:91346524-91657327 GCF_949987515.2 Delphinus delphis
GTGCAGGATCTTCGTTGCATGCGGGATCTTTCGTTGCGGCATGCGGGATCTTTAGTTGCGGCATGCGAACTCTTAGTCGCAGCATGTGGGATCTAGTTCCCTGACCAGGGATTGAACCTGGGCCCCCTGTATTGGGAACATGGAGTCCTAGCCACTGGACCACCAGGGGAGTCCCTGTGTGACATTTTTGGCCAGTAAAATATGAGAAGCAACATGTGTCACATCTGGGTGGAAGCATTTAAGAGTGATGATTCTCCCAAGCTTTCTTTCTCTGTTGCAGCAAACCCTAGAGCCCATGTTTGGATAACAATGTCCTCAAATGGCAGATCCTTCTTCAGCCTTGGTCCCTGAGTGGCTACAATGCACAGGGCCCCCCTAATAAGTCCATGTTGGACATGTAGCATGAGCAAGAAATAACCCTCCGTCAGCCACTGAAGTTCGGCGGTTGTTTGTTACCACAGCATAATGTGGTCCATCCTGACGGGTACAAAGATTTGCTTAGCAGAATTCATAGTACCTTAACATTTCCCAAGGTACTAAACAGCCAATGATGGGGTGAGAAACTTAGTGAACTCAAAACTGGGAACTCTCCACTCCCCTTTCTCTCATGAGAGCTCATAATGGCCACAATTGACTGGGAACTCATTCCAGGCAACTCCGGATCTGTTTGGAAAGTAACTCTCACGTTCCCAGAATTCTACTGGGCTGGGTAGCTCTATAAAAATCTGTCTCCCCGGAGGCTACTTCAGCGTTGATACTTGTTCAGAAACTTTAAGCCAAACAAATGTTCGGTAAAAAGCTCACCATCTAACTACCCAGGCAGACCTGGAGCAGCATTTTGCAGCTCTCAGGAACCCACTCCAAATGAAAGGAAGGACATTCCTCCCAAGGTGGCACCTTGTTCCTCAGTAACACAGGCTGCAGGTCTGCTGTGGACTCCCATGGTTACCCAATGCAGAGATCTCGCCTCCAGGGTTCTCACGAGCCTCACTCAGTTACCATGGCCACAACGTACAGTTTGAGCAAACAACATTTCTGACCTCATCTTGTTCTCACATTTGAAAAGTAAGACATTCAGAGAACGAATTCATTTTGAAACATTAAAATCAACCAACGAATTAAGAATTTTGATTACTGCGATCAAATGAGTACAAGCCACGAACTAGGAACCTCATTTTCCACCCATAGGAAAAACAAGGACTGCCTAAAAAATCATTTTGACAACTGTTGAAATTTCAGTATAGAGTATATTTTAAATAATAGTATTCTACTGATGATAAAGATCCTGATTGTAATAATGGCATCATGGATAAGAGAAAGTCCTTGCTCTTAGGAAATACACACTTAGGTATGTAGGGGTAAAGGGTCATGATGTTTACAACTAACTCAAACTGTTCGTGAGAAATGATAACAATATGGAGAGAGAGAGAAAGCAAATATAGTACATATGAAAAGGTGCTCAGGGGCTTCCCTGGTGGCGCAGTGGTTGAGAGTCCGCCTGCCGATGCAGGGGACACGGGTTCGTGCCCCGGTCCGGGAAGATCCCACATGCCACGGAGCGGCTGGGCCCGTGAGCCATGGCCGCTGAGCCTGCGCGTCCGGAGCCTGTGCTCCGCAGAGGGAGAGGCCACAGCAGTGAGAGGCCCGCGTACCGCAAAAAAAAAAAAAGAACCATGCATGTTCCAGATTAGTGACTTTCAAACTTTTTTAACGATAAGCCACAATAAAGTATAAATATGCAGCAATCCAGACACACACACACACACACACACATATAATCTGAACAAACGCATACAGATTAAAAGTTCCACAAAACAATACGTACAATATTACATGTGATGCTCTGTGACTTTTCTATCCTGTTTTTTTTTTTGATTGGTAAATTCCTTTAATATTTCCATGACTCAGGAGTTAAGATTTTTTTTACGGGTAAAGTGTTTCTTGATATATTTCCCATCCCCTGCCTGAGCTCCCGCCCCACCTCCCAATCTCAGACAACTAATTACCGGTTTAGAAAATATTGGCTGATGCCAAACATTTCTTCTCTGCTCTTTCTGTTCCTTTCCTTCTGCTCAGAGACTCCTGTTCTTCCTTAATCCTTCTCTAAACTGTTGCTAATATTTGAGAAGTTTGTTTGCTGCAGGCTTGCTATACACAGTTGTGAAATTTGAACAAAATGTGGTAACATGCACATTACTTACTTGATTTTTTTTGGCTGCGTTGGGTCTTCATTGCTGCGCACAGGCTTTCTCTAGTTGCGGTGAGCAGGGGCTACTCTTCATTGCGGAGCGTGGGCTTCTCATCGCGGTGGCTTCTCTTGTTGCAGAGCACAGGCTCCAGGCGCGCGGGCTTCAGTAGTTGTGGCTCACGGGCTTAGTTGCTCCACGGCATGTGGGATCTTCCTGGACCAGGGATTGAACCCGTGTCCCCTGCATTGGCAGGCAGATTCTTAACCACTGCGCCACCAGGGAAGTCCCCACCTTACTTATTATTGTGATATGCTCTGCTCTGGGCAATACCAAATAAAGGATATTACCACTCAGATCATATCTACATCAGCCAAATATTTTCCCAATACTGATACCAGAGTGTGTTATGTTGGAGATAAAAATAGCAGCTTGTGTGCTGCAGAAGACAGGAGATTAACTTCCTTCTATACACAGCAATCTACCTCTTGGATCTGGGCATCAGAGTCTATCCTGTTTTTTAAAATGCTGGTTGTGACCCATTAAATTGAGTTGATGACCACTAATGGTCACAATCCATTTGAACACTCCTGCACTCAGTGGTGCTTTCTGCAACATTTCTAATAGTTTGTATTACCTAGAGACACAGAAGAAGCACTATGGCCTTGAAGAACTGACAGCTCAGCACACCCTGAATCCATGTGGTCTTTGAAAACACACCCCTTCAAATACACAGAGAGGACATTAAGATTAGGAATTGCCAGGATGTTGACAAAGGCAGTCATTGTTACATGTGTGTGGAGGTCGGCTTGAGCATGTTATGTAGCAGACACACAGCCTCTACTCTGGCATTCAGGCTTGGGGGCTTACAGTTGGCCACCTCCCATCCTGAGAAATCGCTCAGCCCCCCTTCCCAGCTACTGGCTGCCTCCTTTCCTCTTGGCCCGTTAGTCAGCCCCAAAGTGTGCGGCCCATAATAATTCCCACACCTAATGGGATCATCCAAGCTGGAGACTCCCCGCCCCACTAACAGCATCTCTGTGTCTTTTGGACACTCTTCCCACAAAACAGGAAAGAGGATTTTGTGGCCTCCTGGGGAGAGTCACAGTGCATGTCTGCATATGAAAGACTCTTGGAAAGTCCTGCAGAAGAGAAACCTTTTTAATCTTTTTTTGTTTTTAACCGTAGTATTTTTAGAAATGTATTTATCCACAGACAATGCCCCCTCCTCTTTTTTTCCCTACCCTGCCCTAAAGTTCCTTTGCGGCTAAGGCCACCCCTGGGAACAACTGTGGAGTAAATGATTCTTTGTTTTAAACACCCCCTAACACATCTCAGACCGCACGAATCACTGCCACCACCTTAGGTCTAAGTCCCTTTCCCATCACCCTTCTCTCCTGTCCTACCCATCTTCCTGGACCCTAGTGTCCCCAGGCTCCTGGGGGAGGGGGAGGAGGGTTGTAGTAGAAAACAAAGGGATTGGACTTTTTTTAATTTATTTTTGCCTGCATTGGGTCTTCGTTGCAGCATGCGGGCTTTCTCTAGTTGCAGCGAGCGGGGGCTACTCTTAGTTGCGGTGCGTGGGCTTCTCATTGCGGTGGGTGGCTTCTCTGGTTGCCGAGCACGGGCTCTAGGCACACGGGCTTCAGTAGTTGTGGCACGCGGGCTCAGCAGTTGTGGCTCACGGGCTCTAGAGCACAGGCTCAGTAGTTGTGGCACACAGGCTTAGTTGCTCCACAGCATGTGGGATCTTCCCGGACCAGGGCTCGAACCCGTGTCCCCTGCGTTGGCAGGCAGATTCATAACCACTGCACCACCAGGGAAGCTCCAGGGATTGGGCTTAATGGTTGCCCCACCAGGAGAATTGGCACGGTTTTTAGTACTTAGCCAATGGATTAACTCTAATTCAGGCATGCAGGCCCAGTTTCCTGGAAGATGGGGGGAAGGGATGGGAGTGGAGCCCTGTAGCCCTAGAAACTTCCAATTCCTAGTCTTCTCACCAGAAGGCACATGTTCCTTCTTGCTTCTTTTCCAATTATGCCCATGTGACAGGAGCAGAAATCCATAATCTCCCCCCTCCCACACATGGCATTTCCCAGGGTCCTCCTCTTCCCAGGGCCATCTCTGGAGGCAAACTGTTCCTTCCACCCTCCGCTGTAATTTTCACCCCCGCCCCCATCCTGTTCCCCTCTCCCCACACCAACCACCATCGAGCCCAGTTAACTAAACTCCCTTGCCTGGCAAGGCAATCTGGGCCACCCCAGGGTGGCACAGTCAGTCCATCTGGAGGACAAACACCACGTGCTGGGCCATGCTGAGCAGAAGACCAGAGCCCAGGAGAAACGGTGTCTTGTGGCCCGAGCTGCCCACCCCCCGGGAGAGAAGGCTGTCAGACAGCGAGGCGTTGACCGGCCCCTCAGTGGTATTGGCCGCCTCCGCCACCGGGGCCCTCGGGGCCAGCAGCTTGGAGAGGAGGCTGCTGAACCTGCTCACTGTGGTGGCTGCTGGCTCTGGAGACGGACCTGGACTGGACGCGGTGAAGTTCAGCTCCTCGGGGTCCACACAGAGGCCGTCGGCGGAACGCCCAAAGGCCACCTGGCGGAGGTCCAGGCCGGCCACGGAGCCCGGGGAGGCGCACGGCACGTCGGCGGCGCGCCCAAAGCTCTCCATCCAGTCCCGCAGCCACTCCAGGCGACAGTCGCAGCGCCATGGGTTGCGGAAGAGGAAGAGGCGGCCCAGGAAGAAGCCGGGCTGGAAGGCTGCCCAGGCGAGCACGGTGAGATGGTTGCCGTTGAGATGCAGGGCCAGGAGGCCCGAGAGGTTCTGGAAGGCGCCCTCTTCCACGAAGGCGATGCGGTTGCGGTCCAAGTAGAGCAGCTCGAGCTCAGCCAGCTCGGCGAACCAGGCGTGCGCCACGCGGCCCAGCGCGTTGCCGCCCAGGTTGAGCGTGCGCAGGCGGCGGAGGCCGAGGAAGGCGTCGGCCGGCAGCGCGGCCAGCAGGTTGTCGTTGAGCAGCAGATGCTCCAGGGCGCTGCAGTCGCGGAAGGCGCCGCCGTGCACGGCGCGGACGCGGTTGGCCTGCAGGCTGAGCGACCGCAGGCGGCGCAGACCCAGCAGCGAGCTGGAGGCCACGGCCTCGATGCGGCTGCGCTCCAGGTACGCATGCGTCAAGTTGGCTAGGCCGCGCAGAGCGCCGGGCACGCGGCGGAACAGGTTGTCGAAGGCGGCGAGCTCGCGCAGGGCGGGCAGCTCGGCCAGGAGGCGCTCGGGCACGCTGAAGAGGCGGCAGGCGGCCAGGTCAAGGCGCCGCAGGCGGCCGAGTGCGGCGAAGGTGCGCGCATGCAGGTAGCGCAGATCGCCGTTGTGCGCCAGGCGCAGCTCGGCCAGACGCGGCAGGCCCTTGAAGGCGCCAGGCGTGATGAAGGACAGGTTGTTGTGGCGCAGCGACAGGCGGCGCAGCGACGGCAGCGTGCCGAAGGCCCGCTCGCCCAGGAAGCGCAGGCCATTGCGGTCCAGGTCGATGGAGGCCGCCTCGCACGGGAACTCGGCCGGCACCCGCAAGAGGCCCGCGCGGTCGCAGCGCACCGAGCAGCCGCGCTCCACGCTGCTGCAGACGCAGGCGGCCGGGCAGGCGCTCGCGCAGGCGTCCTCGGCGGCCCGGGCGCTGGGCAGGCCGAGGACCACCGCTGGCGGGGGCGGGGACGGGGGAGAGGGGAGGGAGGAGAAAAGACAAAAAAGGAACAACTGTCAGCCACAGGATCGCCCCAGGTCCAATCCTACCCGTAAACGTGGCAGGATGCGGCCATCCACCAAGTTCTCAAACGTCCCGCAGAGCCCTGTCCTCCAAAGGGCCTCGTTCCGCCTCCCAGACCTTACTCAGGTTTCCCCACCCATCACGCCCTTCGCCTTTGCTCTCAAGTTCTGTTCATCAGCAAAACTCAGCTGGAATCCAGGCACCTGACCCAGTCCTAAATCCCGCTTCCCACCACCTGTATCATGGCTTGTGCTCTCCTAGACAGCGACCTAGAGGGCTTGTTGTGTCTGCATGCATAGAGGGACCTGGAGGGCATCACTGTGGCCTACGCTCTAGCCTTGTGCTGCCTAGTACCTAGCCCCCATGCACATGGGGCTGTTGAGCATTTGAAATGTGAGTAGCCTGAACTGAGGTGTGCTCGCAGTGTAAAATACACACCAGATCCCAAAGACTTAGTACCAAAAAAAGGTAAACTATCTCATCAATAATTTTTATATTGCTTACATGTTGAAACGATATTTTAGATATATTGGGTTAGCGAAAATATTAAAATCAATGTCGATAGTTTCTTTTCACCTTTTTTATTGGGCTGCTTAGAGAATTTAAACATGTGTGGCTTGCATTATATTTCTATTGGTGCTGCTCTATTCCCTCCCACCGTAAGAATTCAATTTTTGAGGGCTTCCCTGGTGGTGCAGTGGTTAAGAATCCACCTGCCAATGCAAGAGACACGGGTACGAGCCCTGGTCCGGGAAGATCCCACATGCTGTGCAGCAACTAAGCCTGTGCGCCACAACTACTGAGCCTGCAAGCCACAACTACTGAGCCTGTGTGCCACAACTGCTGAAGCCCGCGCACCCTAGACCCCGTGCTCTGCAACAAGAGAAGCCACCGCAATGAGAAGCCTGCGCATCGCAACAAAGAGTAGACCCCGCTCATCACAACTAGAGAAAGCCCGTGCGCAGCAACGAAGGCCCAGCACAGCCAAAAATAAATTAATTAAATAAATTTTTAAAAAAAATAATAATTCAATTTTTGAAAATCCCCACTGAGCAAGTTAAGGCTCATTAAGAAGGGAGAATTAGGAAACAGGTTGGGAATGAAAGTAAAGCCTATCAATCTTTTTTTTTCTTTAACAGTCACTATAATTAAGCCATAAGGACAGCATACTAAATAAACTATCGATGACCTTCTTACACATCTCAGAAATTACTTGTGGACACTGTGTGGTTAATTCCATTCACCAGTCTTCACTCTCTAGAGCCTTTTTTCCATCCTCAGGGGAAGGACTGGTGCTTATAAATTAATTTCGTTCTGAGCATTTGAATGGAGGATCAGATAAAGCCTTCCAAAGCCCTCCAGGTGGCTTGCCACCTGCAGGAAAGCAGAATGGCATGGGCTGCTTCTGTATGGTAGCCAGAAGTCCCAAGCCCCATCTTCAGTTCCATTGGAAAAGGCAGGATGGAAGAGGCACAAGTTTTATTTTCTGGCCAGGAGCAGCTGGCAGGTGGAATGTGCTCCATCTGAAATTCCTGCAGAGGAGCAAAGGTACCCAGATGTAAAACCTGACCACTGCTATTTATAATTTCTACCTGTCCTCGACAGTACTCCCAAATTCCGGCAAACACCCTGGCTACCGTGCAGTCCCTCCCACTGTGTACACGTTATGCTGCCTTGCCTATCCAAGCCCTGGTGGGAACCTGAAGGTGTGGCCACACAAGGAGTGTGTATCAATAGACGTGCTCGCTGCTGCCTCTGTAGGTTTGCTCAGCTTCCAATGTCTTTTCAGTACATCTGTTATGGACACTCATGTTTTTCTCAGTTTCTAGGAAGGGGATTCAGCCCTTTCAGACTTGGCTGGAGAACACTCAGCCCTTTGAGGAACCCTTCAGTTGTAAACTGTAGCTAGTTCAAAATTCTGATATTCCAGAGACTTAGCTTTTCCCTCTCCCTAAGAACTGTGAACTAGACACCAAGCTTCCAGCAAGGTTCTTGGACCCTGTGCTGGGCGTGGCTGTAAACGGGGCAGCTGCTGGGCGGGACAGACAGACACCCTGTTAGAGAGACAGGGCCAAGAATGTAACCTTAGCTCCAGGCATCAGCTGGACAGAGGCAGAACCTTATTCTATTAACTCTTCCAACTGGGTCAAGCAGAGGCATCAGATTTCCTTACAAATAGTCCTTCATTCTACTCTCTTCTCCTTTCTAATTAAGGGAAGTGCACTCTCAACCATATGACTCATGTTTCTGCTCCACAATAGCTAATATTGTTCCAGGCACACTGTATGGCTCAGTAAGTATTTGCAGAATTAAATAGAATTGAAGTCTTCCTCTGTAACAATCCCTGCTGGGGGATGTCATTTATTTTTAAAATTTTGTTAAGGAATTCGTGGGATTATGACAGACAGCATACAACCAATTTGCTTGCATAACGCAAGAGATCAAAGTTTGGGCTCTTTGGCTGCCAGTTTTTTTTTTTTTTAATACATGCAAGAGGGGTGGGGGTGAAGCTTTTTATTGTATATCTTTTTACCTTGTACATTTTGAGCCATGTGAGTGTATTACCTATTTCACAAAATAGATTAAAGTGGGTTTTTTTTAAACTTTAAACACTCAAGATGTCACTATTAGAGACCTATTTTCAGCCTCTGAAACTTTGATAGCCATTAGGAACAATAACTAAGTTACTGGACTATTTAGTGAAATTTAAATTAAATCAAGTAAATTCTCAGAACAGACAACCAAACTCCAGTATTGGTTTACCCAGTATGAAGACTAAGTACATGCCTAGTGAGCCAGAAAAACAGGGCACCAAAGCAAAATTTTTATTTATTTATTTATTTATTTATGCCTGTGTTGGGTCTTTGTTGCTGTGCACGGGCTTCTCATTGCGGTGGCTTCTCGTTGCGGAGCACGGGCTCTAGGCGCGCGGGCTTCAGTAGTTGTGGCACGCAGGCTCTAGAGCAGAGGCTCAGTAGTTATGGCACACCGGCTTAGTTGCTCCGCAGCACGTGGGATCTTCCCGGACCAGGGCTCGAACCCGTGACCCCTGCATTGGCAGGCGGATTCTTAACCACTGCGCCACCAGGAAAGTCCCCAAAACAAAATTTTAAAAAATAATAACATAGGGACTTCCCTGACAGTCCAGTGATTAAGACTCTGCACTTCCACTGCAGGGGGCACGAGTTCAATCCCTGGTCGGTGAACTAAGATCCCGCATGCTATGAGGTGCCGCCAATTAATTAATTAAATTAAAGAATAATAACATATTGGGGTGAGTTCTGCTTGCAATAATGGCAGAGTAGCTTGATCAGACTAACATTTCTGCTGATTGCTAGTGTCAACTCTGGAAAGATATTTTTAAAAAATCATTTGAACACAACACTGTAAATCAACTGTACTTAAATTTTTAAAAAAATCACTTGAAGGCACTGGAGAGAAACCTAAACAGGCCACCAGAGTAGATACGACCCTTAAATGAAAAGAAGCAAACTAAGTGAGAGGCACATTTAACTGGCTTTTCCTCTCAGGGCATTTTCAAGTCCACACTGCACATGGGCAGTAGAGCTCAAGCAGAAAGCAAGAGTCTTACTGGGCTGAGAAATTAGAGGTCAGAGTGTATAGCAGCAACAGTGGCTGGAAATTGAGGAGGGAAACCATAGGAAAGAGGGAGCCACAAAATTTGCACACAAGCTCTGCTTAGATCCTTGTTTGAGTCCTAAAGTGCATGTATATGGAGTGAGTCCAAGAAGCCAAGAACAGAACTCCAAAAGAACTAAACAGAGATTTCAGCAATTTCCCAGTAATGGAAAGCAGATTAAGAGTTCAGAGTCCACCTAGTTAGAAGCTCTTATAAAATACCTCGACCTTTCCATTGAAACCCCGGAGGGCCACACCTCAGGAATAAAGACCATTTCCCAGGGCAAAGGGTAAAACGGAACTAGGCCTTCCCTAACAAAGACTGAAACCAAGCTTCCCCTGTATCAAGGGGATCTGCCAGTAGTTTAGCTGAAGGCCAGAAGGAAATTCAACACTCTTCAAAGGAAGATAAGAGGATCTAGAGTTTCTATAACCACAATATCTGCTATACAATCAAATAATAGTAGATATGTGAAGAAGAAGCAAAACACGACATTGCTCAAGAGGAAAACAAATAGTTAACAGGAGTAGACACAGTGACAGCCCAGATGTTAGAATTACAAAACAAGGATTTATTATAATTATGTTTAGGAATTTATAGGAAAAGATGGATATAATGCATGAGGGCGTGGGGAATGTGAATTTTAGAAGTATGGGTCAATTAAAAAAAAAAGGTATGGAAACTGTGAATATGAACCAAGTAGAAATCTTAGTACTGAAATAATACCATATCTGAAATTTTTTTAAAAAATCATTGAATAAGAAAAACAGCAGACTAGACACAACGGAATAAATATTCATGAATTTGAAAGAAGTCAATAGAAATTACCCAAAATGAAGCTCAGGGAGAAAAAAGATTGGAAAAAATATGATCAGAGCTTCAATAACCTATGGGACAATATCAACCAATTAGACACATGCATGTATTTGGAGCCCCAGAGGAGAAAAGAGACTATGGCAAAAAAATAATTGAAGACAATTTCCAAAATTTGATTAAAAACACAAAGCTCAGCAAACCCCAACTAATATCACACATGCGCACACACACACGTATTATCTAGGCACATCACAGTCAAACTGCTGAAAACTAAAGTAGAAAGAAAATTCTTTAAGGCATCCAAAGAAAAAAGACACATTACATAGAGTAAACGTCAATTAAAAAGTGATGACTGGGGCTTCCCTGGTGGCGCAGTGGTTGAGAGTCCGCCTGCTGATGCAGGGGACACGGGTTCGTGCCCCGGTCCGGGAAGATCCCACATGCCGTGGAGCGGCTGGGCCCGCGAGCCATGGCCTCTGAGCCTGTGCGTCCGGAGCCTGTGCTCCGCAACGGGAGAGGCCACAACAGTGAGAGGCCCGCGTACCGCAAAAAAAAAAAAAAAAAGTGATGACTGATTTCGTACCAGAAACAGTGGAGGGCATAAGACAATAGAATTATGTCTTATAAGCTGCTGAAACAAAAGCAAAATCTGGCAACCCAGAATTCTATATCCAATGGAAATATCTTCAGAAATGAAGTACAGTAGAGATGCTTTCAGGTTAACAAAATCTGAGAAAATGCATCTCCACCCGATCTTCTGCACAACAAGAGATGAAGACATTGTTTAGCTTGAAGGAAAATGACACTAGATGAAAGTCAGATCTACAGGAAGGAATGAAGAGCAACGGAAATGGCAAATATGCCACTAAATATAAAAGACCTTAATTACTTAACAGACAAGTGACTGTTGAAAGCAAAAATAACAATGTGTTGTGGAATTTATAACATATGTAAATGAAAAATATGACAATAGCATAAAGAATGAGAAGAAGGGTAAACTAAATTGTACTCATAAGGATCTCGTGTTACACATGAAACTGTATAAGACTAATTCAAAGTAGACCACGATACAGACTTGATGTAAGGGATATGCACCACCAGCATAACTGCGTGGGCCACAGAAACCATGCCGCAAGCCCATCTGGGTGCTGACTGCCTCTTGATGCGTTTAAGAATGGGCATTGCAGCGGTGGTGTGGATCTTGTCAATTAAGTGAAGAATGGGGAAGCAAAGGCTTTTCCCCAAACCTTTAAGGTGGGTTTTTGTTTGGGGTGGGTTCCCCTCACCCCGGATTTTTACTTTTAAATCTTAAATGATATACTGCAGGCCTCAGGCATGACAGACAATGAGCAGGTGAAGAACCAATGGGAAAGTGTTCAAAAACTCCTGTGTTAGCTAACAGGCTTCTGAATGTATCGCTCTGGTCCACAGAGAAGGCTGGGAAAGGTAGCAAGGAGATGCTGCATCAGCTACTGCAGCCTTCAAACAAAGTTGGTGTCTCTTTGGACTTTAAAATTGTTCCTATGTAGCTTATTTTATTTTTGTTTAATCAAATACACAAGAGGGTTTTTCCATGGGGGAAAAAAAGTAGACCATGATAAATTAAAGGTGCATATTGCAATCCCTAGAAAATAAAAAAGAATCTCAACCCCTACCTCACAGCATACACAAAAACTCATTTTAGATGGACCAAAGACCTAAATGTAAAAGCTAAAACTATAAAGCTTCTTGAAGATAACACAGGAGAATATCTTTGTGACCTAGCAGTAGGCAAAGATTTCTTAGGGGAAAAAAAAAGCATTACCATAAAGGAAAAAAGTAATAAATTAGATTCATCAAAATTTTAAAGTTCTCATCTTTGAAAGACACTTGAGAGAATGAAAAAACAAGCCACAGACTGTGAGAAAATATCTGTATATTTTCTCTGTATATATCTCATAAATGACTTGTATTCAAAATGTATAAAGAACTCTCAAAACTCAATAATAAGAAAACAGGCAACAAATTATAAATAATTTTTTTAAAAAATTATAAATAATTTATTAAATAATAATATTCAAATAATATAATTTTATAAATAAACTTATTTGATAATATTATTAAATAATAAACTATAAATAAATAAATCACCCAATTAATAAATGGGCAAAATATTAGAAGAAACACTTTACCAAAAAAGATATACAGGAGACAAATAAACACATGAAAAGATGGTCAACATTATTAGTTGTTAGGGAAATGCAAATTAAAATAGTCACCTATTAGAATGACTAAAATTAGAAAGACTGACCACACCAAGTGTTGGAGAGCATATAGAATAACTGGAACTCTCTTACACTGCTGGTAGGAATGTCAAATGGTGCAACCATGTTGGAAACAATGTGGCAGTTTCTTTAAAAGTTAATCATACACCTGCCTTATGATTGACCCATTCTACTTGTAGGGAAATAAAAGCACACGTCCATACAAAAGGCTTGGGCATGAATGTTCACAGCAGCTTTATTCAGAATAACCCAAAACTGGAAATAACACCAACACCCATCAAGAGTTCAATGGGGGGACTTCCCTGGTGGCACAGTGGTTAACAATCTGCCTGCCAATGCAGAAGACACAGGTTCAATCCATGGTCCGGGAAGATCCCACATGCCGTGGAGCAACTAAGCCCGTGAGCCACAACTACTGAGCCTGCACTCTAGAGCCCGTGAGCCACAACTACTGAAGCCCGAACGCCTAGAGCCCGTGCTCCACAACAAGAGAAGCCACCGCAATGAGAAGCCCGCGCACCGCAACGAAGAGTAGCCCCCGCTCGCCGCAACTAGAGAAAGCCCGCGCACAGCAACAAAGACCCAACACAGCCATAAATAAATAAATAAATAAATGTATGTATAAATAAATAAATAAATAGGAGATGGATCTATTTGTATAACATGGAAAGACTTCTAAGATATATTTTTTTAAAAAAGAGTTGAATGGGTAAACAAATTATGATATATGCATACAATGGATACATATAACATGGATGACTCTCAAGATAATTCTGGTGAATGAAAGAAGCCAGACAAAAAAGAGCACATACTGTATGATTCCATTTACAAAAAATTCTAGAAACTGCAAATTAGTCTATAGTAACAGAAAGATCAGTGGTTGCCTGGGGATGGATGGGGGGGCAGGGAGGGGCAGAAGGGAAGGATTATAAAGGGGCATGAACTTTGGGGGTGATGGATGTGGGATATGTTCATTATCTCAATTGTGCTGATGGTTTCATGAGGGAACACTTTAAATATGCTTAATTTGTTATATGCCAATTATATCTCAATAAAGCTATTTTTTTAAAAAGATACCATTTGTGTGTGTGCCTGTATGTGTGTATGTCTTGTATACAGAATATAAAAACTACTCCTACAAATGAAGAATAATGAAAAGACAAACTAAATAAAAATGAGCAGAAGACCTGAACACTTTACGAAAGAATATATTAAGTAGCCATTAAGCACAAGAGAAGGTGCTTTACATAATTAGCCATTTGGGAAGTGCAAATTAAAACTACAGTGAGATTTCCCTACACACTCACTAGAATGGCTGACAACCCTACATACTGGTGAGGATATAGAACAACGGGATTCTCTTACATTGTTGATGTGAGTGGAAAATAGTTCAATAACTTGGGGAAACTTTGACAGTATCTATTAAAGCTAAACATATGACTATGATTCAGCAATTCCATTCCTAGGTATTTACCCAAGAGAAATGAAAAAAAAATGTCCACATGAAGACTGTACAAGAAAGTTCACTGTGGCTTATTCAGAATAGACCAAAACAGGAAATTACTCAACAGCAGAGAAATAAATTACAATATAGCCATACAGTAGAATACCACTCAGCAATAAAAAGGAACAAACTATTGACACAACAGAAACATTACAGTGAGCAAAAGAGAGCTGACACATGAGTACATACTATACGATTACATGTACATGCAGTCCCAGAACAGAGCTGCTGGAAGTGGCTCTGGGAGCTCAACAGAACATGGCCTGCAGACGTATTCCACCCCCAAAGACAGCAAATATGCACAGGGCAGAGTTTGGGAAGTATGGTACCATATGTTGTCCAGGTGATATAAGCATGTCTAATGCTATTCAAATTAACCACAGTTTATGGGTTTCTTTTGCTCTTATAACAACCAACTTTTAATAAGTATTTGCTCGGGCCAAAGCTTGCTCTATATATTATTCCGTTTAATGACAACCCTGCAATGTAAGTATTCTTCTCTTCTACTCACAAAAAGAGGAAACTCAGGTTCAGGGTGGTTAAACACCATCAACCTTTGATTTCTGTCTTTCCACTGTACTGTACTATCCCCCACCCCCCAACCCTAGCCTTTCTGAGCTTCTGTTTCTTTAACTGTGAACTGAAGAGCCTGCACTTCCTGACCTTGGAGGGCCCTTCTGGCTCTCATTTTCCACAGTTGGACAGCAGCTGTTGCCAAGCACCACGTCTAAGAAAAAATACCCCACTCAAAACCCCATATTTCTCTGCAGCCTCCTCCAAGCCACAGCTGTTTGGACTGCAGGTGAACATTTTCGGGTTTTTTTTGCGGTACGCCGGCCTCTCACTGTTGTGGCCTCTCCTGTTGCGGAGCGCAGGCTCCGGACGCGCAGGCCCAGCGGCCATAGCTCACGGGCCCAGCCGCTCCGCGGCATGTGGGATCTTCCCGGACCGGGGCACGAACCCGTGTCCCCTGCATCGGCAGGCAGACTCTCAACCACTGCGCCACCAGAGAAGCCCAGGTGAACCTTTGACCTAAGCAGAGCCAATCAGATTCATTCCTTCCCTGTGAACATGGAACAGGCAGCGAGATCATGTGAGCACCAACTGCTATATAGCATTGGGGCTGGGGTTTGTACCAAAGCCATGTACAGGTCAAAGTCATCAGGGAGTGGGAGCCAAAGGCAAGGTAAGGAAACTGGTGTGCAGAGAGAGGAGTAGATTGGCCATGAGAATCACAGAAAAGGAGATAAGGGACAGTGGAAAGCTCCCTTTAGTTCCCATAAGGCCCTGCTATAGCTATTTCTGTGACATTTCCCTGCTTCCATTTCAGAAACCCACTCAAAACATCTGGGCAGACCAGTGGATTTCTGTTCCTTGCAACCAAACCACCTCTGCTTGTAGTGGACATTTGATGCCTTTTCCGGCTACCCAGCTCCTTTTAAGTAGTGTTCATACATTTAGGGAATTTCCTACATTGTAAGTCCTGCCTCCTCAACACAGAAGCCAGAAACTCTCTTTTCTCAACTTCCCTTGCAGTTAGGGCCCAGGCATGTGACCTAGCTTTGCCTGTCAGAAGTAGGCGTCAGGCAGAAACCATTTTCTGGCCAGGATGGTGGCAGAGGGCATCTGGCTTCCAGGCTCCCATGGTGGAATTTCAGGCACCCAGCACCCAGCAGGATGCCTGTGAACGGTCAGGTGTGTCCGCCAGTGGTGGTGGCCATGGGGTCTTTCCTGGAACTGCCCCACTACCTGATTTAGGCATTGCTCCAGGCAGTGGACCTCCAACCAGGAAGCCTGGGAACACCTAGCACCCCTGAATAAACCCTTTCTCGTCTTCAGTGACCTGGAGCGGGTTCTATGGCTTTGCAGTGAGATTCCTGAGCAACGTCCTAAGTAAGACAGGTTCCCGTAATCCCTTGGGTACCATCTCCTCCTTCTGGCCCCTCCCCCTTTCCCTGAGAACCTCATGAACTCCTCACCTTGAAAGAGAAAACGACTCAAATTCGAGACCAGGCAGCACCCCCTCAACCAAAAGGAAGCTCTTTGCCATTCATTGGCAGGAAATATAGAAAATGGAATCAAAAATTGTTTAGGCCATCCCCAATTTTTCCAAATTCAAATGAAAAGCGGCCTCTCCTGGAATCAGAAGGGATCATTCCAAAGACAAATTTCTTTGGCTGTCCAGAGCTGAGTTCCGTGGGAATCCCTTGGCCAAGAAAACATTTACCAATTAAAATAAAGATCCCAGGTTGTGAGAAGAGGAAGTCAAACTCATTGGCAGTTCCTTAGCAATTTATTTTCTCCCATCAGAATTTTTGGGAAGGCTCCATGTGGAAATCTGAAAAGGCTTCAGTGCTTTTATTCCCAGCCTGAGGTAGGGAGGGGAAGATGAGAAATTCAGCAGGACGGGCCTCAGCTCAGCCTGCCTCTGTCATAGCTCCAGGATTCACATGTGGGGCATTCCAGAGCATTTGGTCTGGAAACACTCCTCCTGAGGGTGCGGCCTCTCACACATCTCTCGTAAACTCTGATGACACTGCCTTTTCCCCCCTGCTCTCTCATACTGCTTTTTTTTTTTGTTTTTTTTTTCTTTTGTTTCTCAGTTTCCTCATCTGTAATAGGTGGACAATTATGAGGAACAAATGACTTGTAATACTTGAAACAGCTGTGAAAGCATTGGGCCAAGCTAACAGCAGATTCCATGAGCCACTGTTGTCACAAGATTAAATCTCACCAAGGGACCAGTACTTCAAGGACCATGTGAATATCTGCCCCAGAGTGGAAAGCAAAATACCAGGTGTCAGAATACTGAAGTTATTACTACAAGTAAACTACAAAGGAAGAATCTAGAATGGTTCTCTACCTGGGCTGCACATTAGAATCACCTAAGGAGCTTTTAACCAACTCACAACTCACCAGACAGATTACATCAGAATCTTCAGGTTTGGAAGCAGGCATCGGTACTCTAAAAAGTTCCACAGGGAATTCCAATATATAGCCCAAGTCAGAAACCAAGGGTCGGGCTTCCCTGGTGGTGCAGTGGTTAAGAATCCGCCTGCCAACGCAGGGGACACAGGTTCAAGCCCTGCTCCCGGAAGATCCCACATGATTCAGAGCAACTAAGCCCATGCGCCACAACTACTGAGCCTGAACTCTAGAGCCCATGAGCCACAGCTACTGAGCCCCTGTGCCACAACTAGTGAGGCCCGTGTGCCTAGAGCCCGTGCTCCACAACAAGAGAAGCCACTGCAATGAGAAGCCTGCGCCCCAAAACAAAGAGTAGCCCCCGCTCACCACAACTAGAGAAAGCCTGTGCGCAGCAATGAAGACCCAACACAGCCAAAAATAAAAGAAATAAAGAAAATCCAATCCCCCAAAAAAAACAGGGGTCTAGGTGGACCAACTTTACAAAGATGGGATTCGTCTGTGTGGTATCAAACACTACAGGGTGTAACATAGTTATTGCATGCCCCAGCAATTCCACTTCTAGGTGAAAGTGGGTGTTCTAACAAATACTTGTACGCAAGCGTCCATAAGGCACTATTCACAATAGCCCAAAGATGGAAGCAACAGATGTTCAACAACAGGTAAATGGATAAACAAAACATGGTCTAGCTACACGGTGGAATATTAATCTGCCGTAAAAAGGAATGAAGTACTGACACATGCTACAACGTGGCTGAACCTCAAAAACATTATGCTAGGGGAAAGCAGCCAGACACACAAGGCCACATATGATTCCACTTATATGATGTATCCAGAATAGGCAAATCATGGAGAAAGAAAGTGGATTAGTGGTTGCCTGGGGCTGACGGAAAGAATAGAGTAGTGACTGCTTAATAGGTACCGGGTTTCCTTTTGGGATGTGAAAATGTCTTGGAACGAGATAGAGGGGATCTATGCACAACATTGTGAATATACTAAATGCCACCGAATTGTACGCTTTAAACTGGTTAATGGTTAATCTTTTGTTATGTGAATTTTACTTCAAACAACAACAAAAAAGGTACAAGGTGTCCCTGAATTGGGGCAAATACCAGAAATGGGTCCCTGCCTTTGTATTCTGGTCCAGTATACTGGCCAGCCCCCGAGCTGCAGGGAGGCAGGCGGCGATGGCCGGGCTCGGATGCCCGCACAATGATGTCTTTTTTTTAATTATATTTTTTTTGGAATGATGTCTTAATGCAGACCAGCTGAGGGATTTCTCCGTAGGTCCACAGCGTTTCCAGTATATGCTTTTGCCCCTTGAGGTTTGCTAGGAAAAGAGTTACTCATGGAGTTTCCAACCACAGGCTGAGTTTGAAGTGTTTCTTCATCCTCATTGTTTTCAAAGAACTTGTGCCTCACGAAGCCAAAATAGCAAGGGAAAATGTGGTCCATTTTCTGATTTCAGCAAAATCTCTTCAGCCACTTTGGCTCTACAAGTCATTCCCCTCCCACCCTCAGTAAATGCTATCCCAATTACTCCTCAGACCAAGCCCCAGTGCTGGATTTTCAGAACCAAATGGGCTAAGGGAAGCAGAAATGCAGTGAGGGAGACCATTCCATGGCCTCTCATCTCACAGTGATCCCAGAACTTGCTTCTCACATCATGCAGGTATCTTCTGTGACAGAAAAGAAAGGCTCATGGACTCACACTGCAGCGTTGCTGGCCAATGTGAATCATGGTGGCGGGGGTGGAGAAATCAGTTGGTCTTCAGAGGGGTGGTCTGCTGACGGCCTCGCAGCCCCTGTGGATCTCGAGGTGGAGAGCTGTCCCATCTGAGGAGGAGAACACTAGGCCCCAGAAAGTCCTCCAGGTCTAAATACAACTGCTCCAAACTGGAAACAACTTAAGTGCTCAACGATAGAGTAATGGATAAACAAACCAGTACACCCAGGCAAGGGAAAACTACTTGGCAATCAAAAGGAAGGAGCGACTTATCTATGTAATGACGTTGATGAAACTCACCCACATACTGCCCAGCTCTCCACAGTGCCTGGCTCTCAATAACGAGGGATTTGTTCTCTTTGGGGTGCAGCTGCTCTCTCCCTACAACCTTCCTTTTTTTCTTTAAAGTCAAGTTGATTCAGGTATAATTTACTTACGATAAAACATATCCATTTTAAGTGTACGTAGTTCAGAAAGTATAACAAACATATACACCCACATAACCCCCACCCCAATCACAATTTAGAATATTCCTACTACCCAGAAAGTTTCCTCAGGCACCTTTTTTTTTTTTTTTTTTTGCGGTACGCGGGCCTCTCACTGCTGTGGCCTCTCCCGTTGCGGAGCACAGGCTCCGGACGCGCAGGCTCAGCGGCCATGGCTCACGGGCGCAGCCGCTCCGCGGCACGTGGGATCTTCCCCGGACCGGGGCACGAACCCGCGTCCCCTGCATCGGCAGGCGGACTCTCAACCACTGCGCCACCAGGGAAGCCCTCTCAGGCCCCTTTGACAGCAGTCCCCTCCCCATCCTCTGCTCCAGGATACAGTTTCCGAAGTATAGTCTTGCCTGTTCTAGAACTTCATGTAAATGAAATAAAACGGTTTTTTCAGTCAACATTGTGTTTGTGAGATTCATCAATGTTGCTCCGAAGATCAGCTGATTCCTTATTATTGCTGAGCAGTGTTCCGTCGTATGGCTGTACCGCCATTTGCGTATTCAGTCACCTGCTGATGGACATTTGGATTGCTTCCAGTTTTCACCTATCGTGACGAAAGCTGACTAAAGTGACTAAAGTCACCTATAGTGACTGAGGACTTGGGCGCAAGTCTTTTTGTGGACATGTGTTTTCATTTCCCATTTATCTAGGAGTGGGATTGCTGGCTCATATGGTAAATATATGTTGACCGACTCAAGAAACTGCTAAACAGTTCTCCACGGGGGCCGTGCCGTTTTGCATTCCCACCAGCCGGGGAGTCCCAGTCGCTTCACATCCTCACCAACAACTGCTATGGTCTTTTTGACTAGCCATCCTAGTGGGTGTGAGGTGGCATCTCATTGTGCGTTGGATTTGCATTCCTCCAATGACTACTGATGTGGAGCATCTTTTCATATGCTTATTAGCATTTTGCATATCTTCCTTGATGAAACAGCTACTCAAAAATGTTTGCCAATTTTTAAAAATTGGGTTGTCTTATGATTGGATTTGAAGAGTTTTATATATATATATATTTTTTTTTTTTTTAATGCAAGACCTTTATCAAGTATTGTCATGGTTCTAATCTGGACAGCTTCACCCATTCAACAAGCAAACCCTTATTAAGAACTGACAGTAAAAAAAAAAAAAAAGAACTTACAGTAAGACTCTAGAGACAGGAGGCAAATAAGCCCCAAACCCTGGCCCTCATTAAAGACTCATGGTTTAGAGCAAGCCGAGGGTGAAGACCCCTGTAAAGCAAGACAAGGAAGTGGGATATTGTGGACAGCAGGAAGACCCTGAAGGGGTTGCCATGGGGGAGGGGGGAGAGGAGAGGCATTTCCAGGAGACTCTCCTGTGGAGAATTTCTGTTTCAGTTTTGCCCTAGATTTACCCTGCTACGAGCCACCTCTGATTCCACCATGATCTTGTTTTGTCAGGCTGATTCAGTCATTTTTCTCTAGCTGGGGTGATAGAGTCCTATCCCTGCCTGCTTCTCGGGAACACGTTGTCTGCAATCCTTGTGACTTGTAGTCAGAGTAATATTGTCTGTGCTGCTGAGTGCATTTTAAATGAAAGCGCCAGGGGATGTGGAGATGGTCATTAATTTTAAGTGCATCTATTGTTAGCAAATGATGTCACCGCTCAGCTCTCCAATTTGTCACAAGAAGCCTGTCTGTATTTCGGGTCTCTGCAGCAGGGACAGTTCCTGTTTGGCAGCATGCAGGCTATGAATACTGTCTGCTTTCTGTGAGGAACGGGAGAGCTTTGGGTACAGAATTAAAATAATGTTGGCTCTTCGAAGCAAACATTCTGTCCCAATGAGTCAATCAAACTTCATATCCTTTCTAGGTAGGAGAAATGGCAAGGAGCTGACTGTTTGTAATTATATAAATGTCAACCTCTATCCTTTGGAGACTCCTGCAGCTAGGAAGTCATGTCCTATTTATCCATACTGTTCCCTGAGCCTTGTTCCAATTTTTTTTTGCTCATTTACTTATTGAGTCGGCCATTAAAGAATGTAAGTTTCTCAAGGACAAAGGGTATGCAATTATCTCTCTCATGATATCCCTAGAGTGTACTGAAGGTACAGTGTGTACCTGTTGATTCCTTGAATACAGCAAGTTCTACTTTTTGAAAAGGTGGAATTAAAAGAATAAGAAAATTCTATTACTACCGTTCTTAGACTTATCTGGTAACATTTTCTCTGCCAGCATGGCATAGAGAGGTCTATTATGTGGGTCGTTATAACCTCAAATAATTATACATTCACCTGAGGGTCAGAAGAACAGAGTCTGTGTAAATTGCTTACTGCAGAACTTAACAAGGGATTTTTCCTTGGGCTATCTCTGTTGGGTTGGAACACCTGGAGCTGTAGAGGTGTGGAAAAAAATTGGGGATGAGTCTTCTTGTTATATGAAAACCCATATAACAATAGGACCAAAAAACTTGGAAAAAATTCCTAAACGTCCATAGTTACATAATTCCAACATGATATTTTTCATGTCGTCTTCCTCCTTTAGGAAGATGATTTCTTTAAGGGATTTTTTTTTTACATCTTTATTGGAGTATAATTGCTTTACAATGGTGTGTTAGTTTCTGCTTTATAACAAAGTGAATCAGTTATACATATACATATGTTCCCGTATCTCTTGAGCTTAAAATAATGTGATTAGAAAACCACTATAGTTTTTGGTAATTACATCAATGAATTCATATCTGAAATTAGAATAAGAAAACCACCAAGAGTTTATTTCATATATTTGGCTCGGGAGTTTTGTTTTTAAAACAAACAAAAGCACCACCCCGCCGCCCCGACCTGCTGTTTTCTTTAACTCTCTGTACCCTCCCCCATGATCGCACATTCAGTGAAACCTAATCAGAAGTATTGGTGTCCAGGTACAGCTTTCATGGAAGCCACCTGAAGCCCACACTTCTTGGGTAGAAGCCCTGTGGTTTCCACGCATGTTCTAGCATCTTCTACTGACTTCCCAACCCCCACACCCACTGGCAGGTGTCTGCTAGGGGACGGAAGGAGGGGGCCTTGGAACTCACCATGCAGCAGCAGGAACAGCATCCCGCAGCTTTTCACGCACCTGGTGGCTTAAAACCACCCAGCTGTGGAATCCCTACCTAAGGGGAGAGAGCACAGGTCACCGGGTGCCCAGGAGGGGTCCCTTGACAACCAGGTCCCTCAGGCCCCTCTCTATACCTCCACTTCCTCCTGAATGCCCTGCCTTTCCCCCTTCTTCTCTGCACGCATTTCTCCCCATCACCTTGGTGCTGGGTTAAGAAAAACCAGTGACAACAGCCAATCAGGTGCTCCCCCCAAACTGACAGCTTGGATGTGTTTGGAAACCCTTCGTCAGCAGCAACTCACACGGACTCACTGACAACCCAGCAAGGAAATGGACAGAGAGGAAACCTCTGCAGAGAAGCATTAGTGAATAGTCCCCAAATGTTGCTTACCATCCTGGGGCTCTGCCTGATAGCGCTCCTCCTCCAAGGTGCCCTTCGGCTCCCCCAGCCCATCCATCTCCCAAGTCAAGCAGCCACAGATGCTAAAAATGATTCGACAGAGAAGGAAAGTGGGGGCAGGGAGGACGGTGAGCCGGGGCAGAGGAGAAATAGTTGCTTATGCAGGTTTGAGTGTGCCTATTTTTCTTTCTCCAGATTTAATGGCAGGAAAATCCTGTATCAGATGAGGATTAACAGAGATGAGAGAACGTGTCTGCCTTTCGAATCACCAAAGCCAGTGACAGATTTTGCTGACACACCAATCAGCTTTATCCCCAGGCCTCAGCTTCTCCATCTGCCTGGCCCCTTTCTCTCCTTAAACCTTCCGCAGACCCCGCCTCCTGCCCTGACCCCAGCCCCAAGCAATTTGCAGCCAGAAATTGGCTTCCTGCCAAATAGCATTATCTGCATTTTCAACAAGGACCTGTCATATCACTCGGAGAGGTGGGGAAGGGACAGAACAGCTTAAAATGATGATGTTTTCCCGAAATGCAGGCTGCCGCTTTCCTTTCTCTGTGGAGTGGTTGAAGGCGGATGATCCAAAAACAGACTGGAGATGGCTTTTCACTATCGCGAGGCTCAGAGTCCCGGCTTTGGGGTCAAGGCCATGCTTGCCACCCCGTAAGGCAGCAGGTCCGTGGGCCATTTTCAGAAGCTGGCTGAGATTTCTCAAACCCATCAGGACTCAGAGTGTGGCCTCAGACCAGCAGCAGCATCTGGGAGCTGGTTAGGAATGGGGATGTCTCAGCACCCCTACCCCAACCCGAGACCCCTGGAATCAGCATCTGCATTTTAACAAGACTCCTATGCTCCCTAAAGTGGAAAGCCCTGGTTTAGGGGAGTGATGAAGGGGGTCTGCTCAAGGTGGTGGCAGCAGTTCGGCTGCCCTCACATTCTTCTGGGCCCAGCAGTTCCACCGGGCCTGGCTGTAGGGTCTGGTCCTCAGCTCTGCTTGAGCAAGCTCCCAGGTATCCATGGCAACCTGCTACATCCTGGCTGTCACGGCCTCGGTGTGCCGGTGCTGATGGGCCAGGAGTCCCATCCCACAAAGAGGTCTCGGGGTGTGAAGCTAAGCATCTGAGGCTGCTGTGCCCTGGGGAATTTTTGTTTTCTTCCATTTGGGTCTTGAAAGCCAAAATACGGCTGAACTTGTCATAACCTCTGCTGGGAAGGAAGCCATACTGGGGATGGGGTGCGGATGTGGGCGAAGGGAGCCCCCCAAATGAAGTCCCCAGGGGTGGGCTCGCCCTGCCCAGGTGAGAACGGTAGGCAGCTCTCTCCCCTTGTGACCGCTCGTGTTGGGGGCAGCCTTGCAGCCTTCATTCCAAACCTTGGCCCCATGAAGCCTCTGCAGCAGGCCACAGACTGAAACGTGGCTGTGAGAGCAGCCTGTCGGCACCTACAACCCTGGGCTGTGCTTACTGGGTCCACCTTGCCTTCAGTCTTCTGCAGGCTAGTGGGCCTGGGGCTCTAAACCAAGGCTCTCCCTCAGGAAGACCGCCTCTGCCTGTGAAATCAGACATTTCTCCCGAGTGGGAAGTAAGGAGCAATGAGAAGCCTGTCGGGGGAGAGACGAAGGGCCCATTCACTGGGCCAGCTAGTCACACTGACAGCAACTGGGGAACAAGCAGCCTCGTCATCAAAACCTAGTTCCCAAGGGGAAAAAAAGCAAGGAGGGAGGGATTGTCACAGGAAGTGCAATTGACTGTCATGCCCCCAAGGAGAAACTTCAGACTGGACCCTGTTATCCAGAGAGCAAGACAGCAGGCCCCCAGCCACTCGGGGGCTGCCGGGGCAGTTAGCACCAGTGCTGGCTCTCTGTCTCCATGTAGCTGGTGGCTGATTAGACGGGCAGGAAAAGGGAGGAGGGGTAAGCTAAGTGAGCCCGTGATATAGAGGCAGCCCAGGACGCCAGGCTTTGCCTTTGCAGGTGGCCTTCTAGAAAAGCTTCCATCAGCAGTGTGGGGGGCGGGGAGGGAGGGACCCCTAGTGTTTCTTTGTAATTCCTGCTGCACTGGTTTGGCGGCAGCAAGCAGGGACTCAGCACGGGGCCTCTAATGATAGGAAAAGACAAAATTCCTTCTCGGGTTCAGGGGTTCAGACTTCGGCGGCCTCCGATGGGCACCCTCAGGAAGGATTTGGATACTAAACCAGATTCTTTGCATTCCTCTGCTCCCGACTCCTGCTGGCACACATGTACACACACACCACAGGGAAACATGACCATTCCGCAGGGCCAGCGCTCGAGGGCATGTTCAGCCTGGCACCGAGTTAAACAAAGCAAAGTGCCCTGTTTCCATTTGATACGAGGCAGGAGGATGAGGTAAACTCCAGCAGAGCCTGGGAAGGAAGTCAGCGATCGCGTCATTCCACTCTTTTATTTACTGGTGACGAAGCCCCGGCCCAACTGCAACATGAAATGTACTTATGCTTAGTTCAGATTCCCCCAGAGGCAGGTCCTGGGACAATGATACGAATGGAAGTACTTGATTTGTGAAGCAATTGCGGAAGCACCAGCAGGAGAGCGAGGAAGGTAGAAATCAATGGTGTTATCAAACAAGTTGGTGCTGTGACCAAGCAGAGCCTAATCCCTTGGCAAGCTCTTCGAGACAGAGCACACGTCTCAGAATTCTCTATCCTGCAGGGCAGGGAGCTGGGGCACTTATCCACCAACTCCCGCCCTTGGTAGAGGCTGCTCCAGAGGAGATGAGGGGTCGTTCCTTCTCCAGCAGCCTCTGGCTGGCAGGCAAAATGAGGCCGACGCACCAATTCCTAAAGAAAACTTCTTTCCAGGCTCATCTCTTACAGCAAATCAGGGCGGCTGGGAGAGTAGCTAAGCTTCCCCAACTTGGAATTGGTAAGGAAATGCTGATTACCAAGGAGGCAATGGTGCGGGGAGGGGTGTCGGGACTCTTGCCCTATGCAGAGTTGCCCTGGGATGGGCTGCAGGGTCTCATCCTGCTCTGATGGGTGAGGCTGCCCCTCAGGGGCTGCACAGCTGGCGGCTGCACCCTACGTGGTACGGCGATATTCCGAGGACACAGATTTGCCTCCAGCCTTTCTACACCATGGTCACAATTCACAGACATTCCGACTCTGGATGGCTGATCCTCAAGGCCTTTGCTCCTTTCTTTCCCCACTTTTCCACCTGCTGAAACCCCAACCTTCCCGCAGGCTTAGCCCAAGTACTACCTCCTCTAAGAAATGAGCCCCTCTTGGCATCCTCCCTCCTCGCCCACAGGCATCAGCCCTGCCCTTTGGAGTGTCTACATGGTCCAGGGCTGTGCTTGGTCCAAGTCTGCACCCCCATAATGCCTGGCAGGTACCACCCTCAGACTGGGCAAGATGGAGGACGAGCAGTCAAAGTGCCAAGGAGATGTCCACCGGATTCTGGGTACCTGGGACTGTTCCTGGCGAATTCGAGATTCTTTCTTTGTCACCGAAAGAATTCGGAGACGAAGTGATAGGTAAAAAGTGGATTTATTTAGACAGTAACACGCTCCACAGATAGAGCGTGGGCCATCTCAGAAGGCGAGAGAGCCTGAAATATGGGGTGGTTAGTTTTTATGGGCTGGGTAATTTCATAGGCCAATAAGTGGGAGGATTATTCCAACTATTTGGGGGAAGGGGCGGGGATTTCCAGGAACTGGGCCACCGCGCCTCAGGACTCCCTGCCCAACAGATTCTGAACCCGCTTTTCTTAGTCCATCCTCCAAAGGTAGACTGTACCACCACTGTGCCCACTGGAGAAGTGGCCCCTTAAAGGGCATCTGTTTGCACTTGAGGACGTGTGTGGGAAAGGGCCCTTGTGGTGTGGGATGGACGCAGGCAGGGAAGAGGGGAAGCCACGCCACAGCCCTTGAGCTGGGGCCACTCTCTGTGCCACCACATTCCTGCTCAGAACGCTGGGGAATACAAGAATTCCAAACTTGAACCTGGCCTTCCAGATTGTTATTCATGGAGGTATATGTGTCAAGGTAGAAGGGTAGAACACATTTTACTTAAGAGTTTGTTGGCTTGATTTATAACTTTTAAATATTTAGTTATGTGTGACTGATTCACTTTGTTATAGGGCAGAAGCTGGCACACCATTGTGGAGCAATTATACCCCAATTAAGATGTTAAAAAAAAAAATATTTAGACATATGGTACGTGGTCCTCTGTGTGTACTCTTGTCCCAGGTCCCACAAACATCAGGGCTGAGCCTATGTTTGGCATTCAGGCAGTGGTGCACAAATGTTTGCTAACGAAGCCCACGTGAGAATTGGTGGGCAGAGGTTGGGGGGGACTATGGAAGGAGGACTGGGGCACATGACAGCCTTGGCCCCCAGCGCCACCTTCTTCTCTGACTTACTCGGTGGTCTCAGGACAGATACCCTCACTTCCCATGCCTTACAGTACTTGAAACTATTCCATAATCTAGTCCAGACCATCATTCTTCAAGTCGGGAAACTGAGGCCCACAAAGGTTAAGTGACCAGCTCCCCAGGGTGACAGTTGAGTGGAAGTGAAGCTAGGACCCAGTCCTCCTGTCTCCCAGTCCCTGGGTTATTCCGAGACCCTAGTAAGACAGGGACACAATCTCTCCGCATCCCCGTGGCCACTCCCGCTGCCGGCAGTAGGAGAAGGGGAAAGGGGGAAGGGGAGGGGAGTCACTCCCCTTCTTGCCAGGCACCCCTAAACTACCTTGGCTGAACCCATTCTGTGGCTACAGCATCTAACTCCTTTGTTCTCTATGAGCAAACCATCCTACTTCCTTTCACGTCCAACCTTCCAATAGAAAACCAGCTCCGACGGTCTAGTTAGATCTGCTCAGGGGCCTCATTTCTGGAATTGGGGGGAGGGGAAGGGAGGGGCAGAGAAAACTGTGCCTTCATTCCGCGGACTCCCCGTGAAGTGACGTCGCCCCAACTGCAGGCCCAGACACAGTCGAGGTGCGCGCTCGCACCCCCTTGCATCCTCCCCGGGGCGCAGGACGCACCACAGCGCTAATGGAGGGGCAAGTAGGCAGCGAGTCAGCGGTCTGGACATTTCGGCCCAGCCCCTCCTTCCATCCCTCCCTCCCCGGGCTTCGGAGAACTAGTTCAGCTCGCTAACCCCGGTTAGCAACTACTCGTGACACAGTGGTTTCTTTCCCCTTGAGGTCAGGTCCTTGTGAAGCCTCTACAGCTCCTGCCCGCATCCGCCGGCCCAGCCCCAACCCCTCCGGGGGCGAAGAGGCGGAGCCGCTGGGCGCTAAGCCCCACCCCCGCCAAGCCCCACCCCACCAGGCGCGGCCGCCAGAGGGCGCTGAGGCTCCGGAGCCGGGCCAGGGCGGCTCCCAGCCCTCAACCCCCGCCCGTCCCCTCCTTCGCGGGCCACTCTCACCAGCTCGGCGGGGCGGGACGGAGGCCCGGGAAAGTCCCAGGGTGCATCTGTGCCTGAAACGTTAGTCACGTACCTGGAGCCGCAGAATATCCGGCTGGAAGGGATGCCAGGGCGAGGGCCTGACTTGTCAAAGGTCACACCCTGGGGAAGGTGTCCCAGAGCCTTGCCCTCCTGACCCGGCCACGTAGCTCCGATTGTGGCTGATAACTCTGTTTGCTCATCTGTAAATGAAGAGCTGGCTCAGGGTCCCTTCCTGGCGTATCACTCAACAAACGCTGCCCATTGCCCAAAGGTACACCTCCTTGGAGTCTCTTTTGAAATCATCGCTCTTTACATTGCATCAAAAGTAGGTGTCTTCATTTCCAAGTAAAAGGAACCAGAGCTCCTTGAAGAAAAGTCTGTTTCCAGGTCTGGGGCAGGCAAAGTACAACGTGATCCTGGAACGTCTTATTATTTCAGAAGATAAGCCATCAAAGATATTTGAGTAGAAGGAACGTTGAGTGGTTCCACTGGCCAAAGATGGACCAATAAGAATGACTGTAAAATGAAATAAATATATTTGTTAAATCCATGAGTTTATAATGATATTTGAAAAACTCCTCAGTAGACTTTTGAGGTTACTAGGGTGTTATTCTGAAAGGTGATAACTAAAGGGAAAGAATCAAGCATTTATCTTGCCTTTCCTTTATGGGTTGTATTTCAGGGTAACCAAATACACTAGTTGATAAGGGAAAGTTTTTCTTTATAAAAGAATCACACATAATAAATGCAGAAGTGATAGAATGAGGAAATCACTGTATTGCAATGAAATCATGCATCCTACGGATCGTTCTTAAACATACCCCCCAGGTGGCACAACCAGACATTAGGTACCTCTTGATCTGACATAATAGAAAGCACAGAGCACTACCATTGAAGTGTTTGGGGCAGGGAAAGAAAAAAAAAAAAAAGAACCTGAAGCTAATCAAGCCTCCAGATCTAGCTACCATTTAAAGAAATGTGAAGGATGGAGAAATATGTTAAAAGACTCCAAAGATACAATAAGCTAAATACACACTGTGGAAAGTTCTACAGGGCAAATGATCCAGTTTTCCCAACAAATGAATGGAATGGGGGACGAAGGGGAAGAAGGAAGACCTGTTAAGAGACTAAAGAGGGAGTCACTGGGAGTTCCCTGGTAGCTTAATGGTTAGGATTCCGGTCTTTCACTGCCTTGGCCTGGGTTCAATCCCTGGTGGGGGAACTGAGATCCTGCTAAGCCACGTGGCACGGCCAAAAAAAAAAGAGAGATAGTATTCAATGCAATTTTCAGACAATTTTGAAACCATCAGTAGAAACTAAATACAGATTGATTATTAGATAATATTAAAGAATTGGTTTTCTGTTGGGTGTGATAATGGTATTATGGTTCTATTTTAAAAATTCTATGCATTAGGAAAAATACAGAAGTAATTATGGTGAAATATGATATCTGGGATTTGCTTTGAAATACTCCCACAAAACAAGGGGCAGGGAGAATTGAAACAAAAATAGCAGAAAGTTGATAAATGTGGAAACTGGGTGATGAATACATGGGGGTGCCTCTACTTTTGTGTGTGTTTGAAATTTTTTCATAATAGCTTTTTAAAAGTATGCTCCTCATTTGGCCGCTTTCAGATACATAGCTAAATATATTTGGTGGGAAGAAAATTTTATATTTTTCTCTGCCTTTCCTTCCATGCATTCCTATCAACTTTCCTATATTTCCTTCATTGAAAATGAAAACAACCTATAAAAAGTGGAATAATTGGCAATCGTGCTTTCCTTTTCTGATCTAGAACATTTTCATACATAACCCAGAACTCAAAATGGTTAAACTACAGAGGAAACTGAGAATCAGAACTTCTGAGCTGTATAGTCCCTTTGATTTGTTTTGGTTTTCTTGTTTTTTGTTTGTTTAGATAACTTTAGGAAGTGGCTTATAATAAGTAATAATTTCTCATGAACCCTAAAGTGTTCTGTTTTGGCTCAGGTGTCTAGCGTGTCAAGATGGGAACCAATTTGTGCTTCTCATTTAAACCTTGTGAATGTCAGTTCTTGGTCAAGCAGAGGAGAAAGATTGAGCTCAGTGCCGAGCTGTGAGGAGGCAGCTTTATTCTACCTCCAAACAGGACCCTTCTTTGTGTTTCACTTTCCTCTTTTGTAAAATGGAGCTGTTTTACTTCTTCCTAGTAGAGTTATAAGGGCTAATTAAAGCCTGTGGAAGCACTTTTAAAGAATATCCTAAGATGTAGGGTGCTTGAGAAGTGAAAACTATCATTAATATATTTTAATCATCACGTTAAATACCCACATAGACACACCCACCTCTTCTCCATTCAGGCAGATTTTTGCAAAGGGGTAATTAACAGAGATGATGTCATAACCACAGATGGCTGCTTTCATCCTGAAAGCTGCAAAGTTTCCAAATGCTCACTAACTCCTCATTAGACTTTTAAAACATATTAAATAAGTACAGAGTCCCCAGATCTGAGCGAAAGCATGCTGGCAAGAGAAACCTTTTTCTTTGTAAACAGAGTAAATGAACATTTAAAAGTAGCCAACTTTTAGGTAAGCCTGCCAAAACCCAGAGGGCAGCAGTAATAAAATCAAATGCTGAGATTGCATGTTTGGAAAAATCAACTTGACTACATCCAAAAAGATCTCCAGAGACCTGTACCTGCTTTTTAAGTCTTCACCAGGAGGGGAGGAGTTACAAGAGTCCTGTCTCCTGTGTGATAGTGGTATTATTACACAGGGCCTAGAAAGGGATGAGGGCAGCTTTTCAGCTGTTAAATGCCAAACCCTTTGGGAAACAGCTGACAAGCGCTTTGCTAATGCAGACACCAGCTACAGTGATGCAGCTCTTTGAAATTCTAATATACTGTTCTCAAATTCCCCTGTGATGGGAAACCCTGTGTCCTTTTCCAATATCTACAGGGAATCATGGGATAGTGGGGTGGTGAAGGGTACATTTTACCTAGTGACTTCCGGTTCTGATTTCCGGGGTTTGCTCAGAATTCTATCACCCACACTTCACCTCGTTTTCTCTCCACTCCCTGTCAACCCTAACATGTAATAAAGCCCCTTGTCCTTGATCTCCCCAAAACGCCACTCACCAAGGCTGTCGTGAATGCGTAGCAGACAGAGGACTTGGAGAGTTTAAGACATATTGTAGGTAGCCTCAGCCATTCATCTACCCCTCGCTCCACTCCCCTTTCCCCACCGAGGACCCTTTCCCTCTCCTTTGTTCCTCTCCGGAGCAAACTCACCCCAGATTCTCATTCTTTTCTTATGCTGAGCAGTCTGGCTTCCTCTCTGTCTCATTCCCAGGTGGCCCCAGCCCTGCTATCTTTCTAAAACCACAATGGCCCATTAGTTTGCTTTTCTAAACAAAGACAGTTCTCACCCAAGAAGAATTCTGTTCCAAGTCATTCAGGAATGCTTTTCAGAAATGTACAATTTCTGCAGCAGTTAACAGAAAAATCCACCTAATAACGCCTTTGGTCAGAAGCTCTCAAACTTTTTTGGCTTTCAGGACTCCTTTACACTCTTCATTCAAAATTATTGAGGATCTCCAAAAGCCTTTGTTTATATGAGTTATATCTATCAATATTTACTGTATTAGAAGTTAATACTGTATTTCCCAGTTAACCGAGAAACTTTTAAAATTTGTATTCATTTGGACTTCCCTGGCGGTCCAGTGGTTAAGACTCCCACGCTCCCAATGCAGGGCACAGCCCTGGTCAGGGAACTAAGATCCCACATGGTGTGGCCAAAAAAAATAAAGTTGTATTCATTTAAAAATAACAGTAATAAGCCCATTGCATGTCAACATAAATAATACATTTTTATGAAAAATAACTATTCTCCAAAACAAAACAAAAAAATGAGTGAGAATGACACTGTGTTACATTTTTGCAAATCTTTCATGTCTGACTTAATAGAAGACAGCTGGATTTTCTAGCAGCTTCTGCCTTCAATCTGTTGTGATATTAAACAACATGGAGCCTCTGGAAAACCCCACTGTATGCTCATGAGAGAATGAGGGTGAAAAGGGCTAATAACATCTTAATACTGTTGTTACTGAACCAAACTTGGGTCCGGCTCGCCTCACCGGCGCAGTAAAGCCAATCTACTGACACTGGGTCGTGGTGAAGGGAAGTGCAGCGTGTACTGCAGGGCCCCAAGCAAGGAGTCCACGCACCTAATGCTCAAAAGCCCCGAACTCCTGATGGCTTTCAGGGGAAGGTTTTTAAAGACGGGGTGAGAGAGAGGGTTGCTGGGTACGTGATCAGCTGGTGGACATTCTTCTGATTGGTTGGGGGTGAGGTAATCAGGAGTCAACATCAACCTTCTGGTTCCAGCTGGTCTGGGGTCTGCGTGCCTGTGGGCAGCAGACAGTTAACTTCTTCCACCTGGTGGGGGCTTCAGTGTCTGCAAAACAGCTCAAAGGATTTGGCTCCGAAGATTATCTATAGCCCTTGGGGAGGAACTAAAGGTCCTGACTTTGTTTAATGGCCAAACTATTATTTTGTCTTGTTTGACTGTTTTCCTTTGTTTCTGCCTTTTCTCACTTCTCTGATTAAATATATTAAATATATTCTTTGGAACTCAGGGAAGGCCTAGGAGGCTAAAGGTTTTCTACAAACAAGAGACAGGTGGAGGACATGGGGGAGGGGTGGTCCTGTCCCAGGAAGGCCTTATAGGGTCCTGCTCAGTTACACTATTATAAATTTTGTTCTCGTGGGACCTCTTAAAGGGTCTCAGGGATCCCCAGAATATACTTTGAGAACCACTATCTTAAAACCTAAAGACATTTATTGTTTACTTAATTAGAGATCTGAGGTAGGTGGGCTCAGGGTTGGTTCGGCAGGTACCACCACCGAAGACCTGGTGCTTTCTACCTTCCATTCCCCCCACCATTGCATGTTGGCTTCTCACCTTCAGGCTTGTTACAAGATGGCAGCCACAGCTCCAGACATTAACTTCACGCACATTCAAAGGAAGCAAGCAGGGAGGTGTACCTAGGGGAACCACCACCTTCTCCCCATCTCTCTGTTTCTAACAAAGAGTAAGTTTTTTCCAGAAAGCCCCCAGCAGACTTCTCCTCCAACCTTATTGGCCTTGATGGGTCACATGGCTACTCTTAACTGCAGAGGAAGACAGGAAAGGAAGTCTCTTGAGATGGGGAACAAGAGGGCTATGATAAGCTAAACTCAAGACTCCTTGTCCCCTGAAGCTAAGCACATGGTTGCCCAAACAAAATCAGGCTTCTGTTAGCAATGTAGATGGTGGATTGGCTACATGATAAGCAACAAACAGTGCTACCCCCCACTCTTAAACTAATAAATATTTCTCCTACTACATCTTTATCCATAACAAGGAAGCAAAATGCGTAATTGACCCAATACTATTGGCAGAGACTCAACTACAAGGATTGGATTTCTAGTAAAGATGGTCTCATGGGAATCTCTAGTTAACTTGAGCCACCAAAGTGGGTGAAAGTGCAGAAAGGCATTGTTATTTTTCAAACATTAAGTTGAATGTTAAATTGGACATGAAAATCCTTCATCATATAAATCCCCAAGGCCATCTCTAAGGTCATTTTGTGAATATCATATCAGAAATGAGATCTCTTGTGGTTTCCTTGGATGTAAGATCTTTGTGGAGACAACAGAACTCCACGCTAAAGATTATCATAAAGATTGAAGAGTATTCTTCACTTAAGTGGATTATCAAGCAAAGCTACGGCCTCACATAATTCTAATGGGTGTGTGTCCACAGTTGATGAGCCACAAATTTGGAGGTGCTCAGCCAATCTTTTGGGAACTATCCATTGAGCAGACTTGGAACATACAAATAAGAATATTATTATTTGTTTTTCTTTGAAACTTATCTCATTCCAAAAGGGATTCTAGTAGCATACAACACAAAATATAAAATAAAATAAATTGTCTCTATAATAAGAATTTTTCTCCCCCAATTTTTTCTAACCAAAGTGAAGAAATTGGACAGGAAGGAAAAAATAAGATGAAGCTAAGGTTAACGCCTAAAATTCATGATATAAGGTTACATACTGTTTTTAGAGCTGACTTTCAAATTTAACACAACTGCCAACAGCCCCATCACAGATAGAATACGATGAATTTACACAATACCACTGTTACTAAGGAAAATATTCTCCTCAGGCTCACATATATACATAGGTACACACACACATATAGGCATTGAGATATCTAAACAAACAAACAAACAAAACAAGCTTTCAAAACCATCTCCGCAATAAATAGTTAAATAGGGCTACTTCTCATTACAGTCTTCAACATATGTCAAAGCACATTTCCATAAACATCATGCTACAAATGCCTACAAGATGGGGCACAGGTACATAGCTCTTTGAGGATCTGGTTTAACACAAAGATAAAATTTAGAGATGATGGAGGTCTACAATCAGCAAGAAGCAAATGAGAGATTAGTACATTTTCTTTAACTGCTACAAATTATTTTTTAATTGAAGTATAGTTGATTTACAATGTTGTGTTAGTTTCAGGTGTACAGCAAAGTACACATACACACACACACATATATATATAGAGAGAGAGAGAGGTGTACAGTGATTCAGTTATATATGTATATACATACATATGTGTGTGTATATATATATATAAATTAGTACATTCTAATATCACCAAAGGACAAGTTTGACGAGAAAAAGTAAAATAAATCTTACATTTTTTTCTTTTTTTTCTCTTTTTTTGCCACACTGTGCATACGGGATCTTAGTTCCCTGACCAGGGATCAAACCCGTGCCCTCTGCAAGTGGAAGTGCAGACTCTTAACCACTGGACCACCAGGGAAGTCCCAAATCTGTAAATATTTTGGGAAATAATTGGTACAGAGTGATTTCTTTTCTTTTTTTTTTTTTTTTTTTGCCACGACACTCGGCTTGCGGGATCTTAGTTCCCCAACCAGGTATTGAACCCGAGTCCTCGGCAGTGAAAGCACAGAGTCCTCACCACTGGACCGCCAAGGAATTCCCTGAATTTTAATAAGAATATCTCACAACCACAGATGGTTGAGGGTAGGAGGGCAGAGAATAAAGGTTTTTAAAATTTATTTATTTATATTTATTTTTTTGCTGCTTTAGGTCTTCGTTGCTGCACGCACGCTTTCTCTAGTTGCGGGCGAGCGGGGGCTACTCTTCATTGCGGTGCGCGGGCTTCTCATTGCGGTGGCTTCTCTTGTTGCAGAGCACAGGCTCTAGAGCGCAGGCTCAGTAGTTGTGGCGCACAGGCCTAGTTGCTCCGTGGCATGTGGGATCTTCCCAGATCAGGGCTCGAACCCCGTGCCCCCTGCATTAGCAGGCACATTCTTAACCACTGAGCCAACAGGGAAGCCTGAGAATAAAGTTTTTAAGACTAGACTTTTAACATTCCTACATGAGAATTCAAAGCATCCCAGGTTAATAATAGAAGTAAATACTGGAAGTAAACAGTTGTGTAAAAGCCTGATAAATCAAAAACTTTAGAAAAACAGATTAGTTAAGGTTACCTTCTAATAGAATTCAAAAGGAAACAAAAAGTTGAAAGAACCTCACATAAAATCCATAAATCGAAAGGGAGAGAACGAATGAAAATTTAAATAAATTTAAAAGGAAATGGGATATGGTAAAATTTCACCAATGAAAGCATTAAATGTAAAGAGGCTGAACTCTGCTCTTAAAAAAGGCAGTTAGGGCTTCCCTGGTGGCGCAGTGGTTGAGAGTCTGCCTGCCGATGCAGGGGACACGGGTTCGTGCCCCGGTCCGGGAAGATCCCACATGCCGCAGAGCGGCTGGGCCCGTGAGCCATGGCCGCTGAGCCTGCGCGTCCGGAGCCTGTGCTCTGCAACGGGAGAGGCCACAACAGTGAGAGGCCCGCGTACCACTAAGAAAGAAAAAAAAAACAAAAAAAAAGGCAGTTAAAAAAAAAAAAGGCAGTTCATTGACTGTTAAAAGAGCAAAATCTAACAATTTGTTGCTTACAGGAGACACACAAACCAAAAAAAATCAACAGAGCCCCGGTGTAAGAGGATATTCTTATGTGAACAGAAGAAAAGCTGGGATTACTGTTTTGGTAGCAGATAAAGCAGATGTAATAGCAAAAGGCAGTACAATAAGGAAGGTCATTACATAATGGCCAAATGTACATTAAATTATGAAAATTGAAAAATACCGAAGGTATGTGTTACAGAAACCATTGCAACAAAGTCAGGGAAAGAAAATGGACAAAAAAGGACAAAAAGGCAAGAAGAAATAAAAAACAAATATTATTTTAATTGGAACCCTCAACATTCCATTTCAGGAAGTAATAGACAAAGAATATATTGGAAAATACTATATGATTGAATAATTCATTCAGTAAAAATCTTGGTGGGGTGTTCACTACGTTCCAGGGCCTCTGTAATCCATGCTAGAAGACAATTCCATAAACAATATGAGTTTAACAGACATGTGGGGAAACTAAAGATGGGACAGGTTCATATGGTCTTTTCTCAAATGTACTTAAATCATACCATTCGCAAACAAACATACGAAAAACTATGATTCTATATTGGACCACAAAGACTCATTCTTTCATTGATTTAGCGCACATTAACGAGTTTATTCAACTTACTAGGTTTGGTATTTGCAGAAAGGCAGAAATAACGGTCCACCAAATAGTCAAACCACAAGGCATTAAAATTTTTTAAAATAACAAAAACAAAATGCCGATCACATAGGAATGCTATGTGACACATTTAAATGCTCTCTTTGGAAGTGCTTGAGTTACACAGGAAATCCAGAACATATGTAGGGGACATCTGTTGTTTTTGTCCTGCCCCAATTCTCCCTTCTGCTAACAGAGGTCGTCTCTTTCTCTGGGGAGCTTCCCCTCCCCAACTCTGCATGACTTTGGTGGAACTGTCAACCCCTGATTCTGTGAGGAGGAGGTGACCCAAGTGGCCAGAGTAACTCATTCTTCTGAAGATAGTGATTGTCCTAATGGGCATGTGATCCACACGGGTGAATCAAGAGCCCTTTTCAAAGTCTGATATGAACACTGGGGGAGAGAGAGTCATGGTAAATTCTCCAAGATTCTGAGGGTTAAGGAGAACATAAACCTTGTGACGCTCGTGACCATCTCAGTTGCCTTGTGGAGAGAGTCTACCTGAGACTGAAACCTACACAAAGAAAAGAATGAAGATATGGGAGTGAGAGGGCCAGAATCCTAATGATATTACTTTGATCCCTGGATCCAGCCGTGCCAGAAGCACGTCCAGTTGCTCCCCCTCTTTTTAAAAAAAATTGTGGTAAAATATATAGAACATAAAATTTAACATTTTAAACCTTTTTAAGAGGAGTGGCGTTAAGTATACTCACATTGTTGTACAACCATCAGCACTATCCTTCTCCAGAACTTTTCCATCATCCCAAGCTGAAATTCTGTACCCATTAAATAACAACTCCCCTTTCCCCCTCCTCCCAAGAAATTCCCTATGAGGCTTAAACTGTTTCTAGTTCAATTTCTGTACCTTTTAATTAAAAGAGTCGACTAATGCAACTCTGTAAGAGAATATTTTTAAGCAATGAAAACATGATACAAAATATACAATTATTACATATAACAAGAACTATAAAATTATTCAAACTCTTGACACAGTAATCTTATTCTGGGAAGTATAACCCAAAGAACCCTCCGCCACACACACACACACAAAACCTATATTGAACAAAAAGCATTCAGGCTATTGATAATAGTGAATTATGAAAACAACACGATATACAGCAGTATGGGTGACAACTATGCAAAATTTTAATGACATATGTGGACCATGTAAAAACATGAAAATGTTCATATAAAATAATCTAAAGTGGAAAAAGCAATTAAAATAGCAAGCATGCATTGATGGTAAGTGTAAAGGAATGAAAGACTTGAATATACACTTCCCAAAAGCCCATGTAAAGTTGCTCAACTTCATTAATTACCAGGAAATTACAAATGAAAACCATAATGTGATACCACTTCACATCTACCAGAATGGCTCAAAAGACAATACCAAGTGTTGGTAAGGATACAGAATAAGTGAACTCTCATACACTGTTGCTGGGAGTGTAAATTGGTACCATCAAATTGGAAAACCATTAGGCGGTATCTATTCCGCTCCTGGGTGTATACCCAAGAGAAATTCATGTACTAGAATGTTCAGAGCAGCACCATTCCTAATAGCCCCAAACGAAAAACTACTAGAACACACCTCAGCAATAGAACGGATCCGTAAATTGTGGATATTCACACAATGGGATACTATATATAGTGGCCTGCAACCTATAACCTGCAGGCCAAATCCAGCTTGCTGCCTGTTTTTGAAAGTTTTACTGGGACACAGTCGCGCTCATTTGTTTATATTCTGTCTAAGGCTCTTTTCACCAGCATCAGAAACTATAGTAGTTGCAACAGAAACTATATGGCTCACAAACTTAAAATCTTTACTCTCTGGTCCAGCACAGAAAAAGTTGGCTCTATAGCAACAGGAATGAACCGCCAGTACACGTGACAAATGAATGAATCTCACAAACAGACTGTTGAGCAAAAACAACACCAGACCCAAAGAGCACACGTTATATGATTCCATTTACATAAAGTACAAAACCAGGCAAAACTCTTCTACACTGTTAGCAATCAGGATGGTGGTTATCTTTGGGGAGGTAGTGTCTGAAATAGGGCATGAAAGGGGGTTCTGAAGCTATGGTCACATTCTGTTTCTCGTTCTGGATGCTGTTTGTGAATATTCCTCCAGCTCTGCACTTATGATTTATGAGCTTTTCATAACCTATTGTAAGTACAGAGCCGGGTGTATATTATGCATTCACCATAATGCATACATTTTAAAAGTATAAAAAGACCATTACTGAAATTTTAAAAATTAGGAAAAACTACATGCACTAAATGTACTATCTCAGATTGGATCCTGGAACAACAAAATAACATTAGTGGAAAAACTGGGGAAATCCAAGCAAAGTCTGTAGTTTAGTGAATAGTAATGTACCAGTGTTGGTTCCTTCATTCTGGCTAACGTACCATGTACATTATGTAAGATGCTAACATTAGGGCAAGCTTGGTGAGGGGTGCATAGGAACTCGGTACCAGCTTTACAACTTTTCTGTAAATCTAAAGTTATTTCAAAAGAAGCACAGGGAGATCAGCTCGGTGCTTTGTGACCACCTAGAGGGGTGGGATAGGGAGGGTGGAAGGGAGGGAGACGCAAAAGGGAAGAAATATGGGGATATATGTGTATGTATAGCTGATTCACTTTGTTATAAAGCAGAAACTAACACACCCTTGTAAAGCAATTATAGTCCAATAAAGATGTTAAAAAAAAAAAAGAAAAAGTAGTTTTTGAAAAAACTATAGAGCTAGCAGCAGTTCACAAATGTTTTGGTCTCAGGACCCCTCTACACTCTTAAAATTTACTGAAGACCTCAAAGAGTTGTTGTTTGTGTGGGTTACATCTATCAATATTTACTGTATTAGGAATTAAAACAGGAAATTTAAAAATATGTATTCATTAATTAATTTAAAATAAGAATAAGAAACCCATTACATATGAACATAAATCATATTCTTTTATGAAAAATAACTATATTTGCCAAAACAAAAAAAAATTAGCCAGAAGAGTGGCATTGTTTTACATGTTTGCAAATCTCTCAGCTTTTATGCTTAAAGAAGACAGCTGGATTCTCCAAGTGCTTCTCCCCTCAATCTTTTGTGTTAGCAAACATAAAACACTACAGTACATTAGGGAGAGAATGACAGTGACAAATGCAAACACTGCCTTAGTATTATTATGAAAGTAGTTTTAAATAGGCAGGACCCCTGTACTACACTATATAGGAATGGATTAAACAATAAGATTGTTTTTCATTTGATTCCTTGTTCAGTAAAATTGCTTCAACTAGATAATTTTTTTGATGCTAAAAACAAAGTCTCCTGCAGGAAGCTAATTAAGCATCGCTGCCAAGAGGCCAGCAGCTCCTGTCTGAGCCTGTGTTTCTGCATCTTTCCTGCAACAGAATGAGGCTCCTGCCCGGGTTGCCAAGGACGCACTGTCCCCGCTGGAAAGCCCTGCTCACCACGGAGGCTCCAGCAGATGTCCATAGAGGGTTTTTTAATGCCGTGCTAAGCGGCAGGTACCGAGGTCACGCATGAGAGGGGAGGTGCAGCCTGCTCGGGATTTATTCGGGGGCTCACACCAGGGACCTAGCCTCTCAGGGCTGCAGTGCATGAACGTGCCCGGCCTTGCACACCACCTGGAACGGCTGCCAACAGGGCACCGCTGGCCAGCACCGTCCCGGCCCAGCGCTGCCTTCTTTCTGTTTGTTTATTCTTTATATCAAGTAGATGTGATTTTGCACTTTTTAATTGAAGTACAGCCTGGATATGGAAAAGTGCGCCTGTGATAAGATAGAGTTTCATGAATTTCCACAAACAGCACAGCCGTGCAGCCCTTACCCCAGAAGCCCGCCCCTCCCCCAGCCCATCCCCAGACAAAACTCAAGCACCTTGCTGGATAGCCACTCTCCTAACTTTCACCACCATAAATTCGTTTTGCCAGTTTCTATACATAAATGGAATCAACTGTACCTGTTCTTCTGTGTGTAGCTTCTTTTGCTCAAGGTCTTATCTGTATGAGTATCTGTCTTATGACCTTAAGTGTAGTTCATTCATTTCCACTATAGGATAGTAAGTATTCCATTGCATGACTATACTGCAATTGTTTATCCATCCTCCGTGGACATCTGGGCCATTTCAAGTTTGGGGCTACTATGAATAAGGCAGCCATGAACATTCTTGTAGGAATCTTTTTGTGGAAACATTAGCTAGTTTTAAATTTAAACTTACCATGTTTTTATTTTTTTAAACACAACAGTACAGGTTATAATGTGAAAAGCAGAAATTGCCTTTCTCATTTTTGCCTCTTTTTTGTAAGCCCTATTAAATTTCTCCTTTCAGAAATTTCTTAAGCATCTAAACACTCACGAATATAAATGAATGAGATCACTCTTTTGGCACTTGGGTTTTTTTCACTTAATTATCATGGAGATTGTATTAGTCATGATGGGCTGGAATATGCTGAAGTAATGAAAAGTATTCACTGTCTCAGTGGTTGAAATGTTTATTTCCCCCTCCTACTACCTGTCTAAGCTGGGTAGATAAGATATTCATGTTCATCATAGTCGCTCAGAGACCCAGGTCCCATCCCAACATGTGTGTCCAGTCATTGGGGCAGGGAGAAGGGGATGTCACACACCAACACTCGAGGTGTTGGCCCAGAAGGGACATATGTCATTTTTGCTTGGTTATCATTGGCCACACCTATCTTCAAAGAGGGTGGGAAAATGCAATCCTACCCTGTGTGGGGAGAGAGAACAGAGGCAGAACATTTGGGAACATCTTTAGTGACTACCATGGAGATCTTTCCACATCAGGACCCACAGATCTACCTCATTCAACCACAGTAAAGATGTACCGCAAATGACTTAACCAATGCCACTCCTCGGGCAATACAAGCCATGTAACAATGAATGTTCTCTCACATTTATCTTTACTCACTTGTTTCAGTATATCTGTAGGATAAATTCCTTGAAGTAGAATTGCTGGCTCAAAGAGTTTGTGCATTTTTATTTTATCTTTGCTGTGTTGGGTCTTCTTTTCTGTGCGAGGGCTTTCTCCAGTTGCAGCAAGCGGGGGCCACTCTTCATCACGGTGCGCGGGCCTCCCACTATCGCGGCCTCTCTTGTTGCAGAGCACAGGCTCCAGACACGCAAGCTCAGTAGTTGTGGCTCACAGGACTAGTTGCTCCGTGGCATGTAGGGATCCTCCCAGACCAGGGCTTAAACCCGTGGACCCTGCACTAGCAGGCAGATCCTCAACCACTGTGCCACCAGGGAAGTCCTGTGCATTTTTAAACTGTACTAAATATTGCCAGGTTGCTAGGTCTTGCTAAATTATCTCCTGAAGGAACTGCCAATTTGCACTCAGACCAAGAGAGAATGAGAATTTCTGTTTCCACCAAGTCCTGGTTCTATCTAACTTTTAAATCGTTGACCATTAGATAGGCTAATATTGTCATCTTAATTTGTGTTTATTTAATTAGGAATTACATTGAGCATCTTATCATATGTCTATTAGTCACTTATATTTCTCTTTCTGTAAATTACCCATTCCTGACCTTTGCCCATTTTCTGTTGGGTTACTAGTCTTTGTTCTCATTGATTAGTAAGAGCTCTTTGTATATTCAGGAAATTAGCCTATAGTCTGCCATGTGTATTTCAAAGTTTTTTTTTTTTTGGTATGTATTTATCTTTTGTCGTTATGGTATTTTTGTTTACACAGACATTTAAAATTTCATATTGATCAAAACTACCAGTTTTGGGACTTCCCTGGTGGCGCAGTGGTTAAGAATCCACCTGCCAGTGTAGGGGACACGGGTTCGAGCCCTGGTCCGAGAAGATCCCACATGCCACGGAGCAACTAAGCCCGTGCGCCACAACTACTGAGCCCGCACTCTAGAGCCCGCGAGCCACAACTACTGAGCCTGTGCGCCTAGAGCCCGCGCTCAGCAACAAGAGAAGCCACCGCAATGAGAAGCCCACGCACCGCAATGAAGAATAGCCCCTGCTCGCCGCAACTAGAGAAAGCCTGCGTGCAGCAACAGAGAACCAACGTAGCCAAAAACAAATAAATAAATAAATAAAATTTTTTAAAAACTACCAGGTTTTTTGTTTTGTGAATTCTGGGTTTAGGAACTTGTTTTAAATGGCTTTTCCCAATGAAAATATTTTTTTAACTCACCCATGTTTCTTTCTAAAACTTTTATATTCCTTCACTCTTGGAGGATCTTCCTCTCTTCAAAGGACAGGATTCGTGTTACTAAAAATCTGTTTCTTGCAGAAAGTGGGTGGATAAATATTGAACTGAACTCTTATTTTGCACTTCAACTGCCCCTGCCCTCCCCCCCCCCACACACACACATACATGCATGTTGGGCTCTGAAACCCTTTTCCTAAATTCACTCAATTCTTTCTCCAGGAAAATATCATTACTGGCCTAATTACAGATATTCACTCAGAAGAAATCGATCTGGGTCAGCAGGAGCTGTTTCTGCCTCCTTTCCAAATCTTGTTTCCTGCACACAGATACCATAATTATAGGACTGAGTTGAGCTGATGGAACCACCACAAAACTGGCAAGATAAAAGGAAGATCAAAAAAATTGAGTGGCTACTTTGCATTCTCTTTTTCCTAGGATTGAGAACTTCAGAAATCCACAAACTGAACACCTATGATACCTAAATTTAAAGTAAAAGAAGCAAGAGTGAGTGGAACTGTATATTCTCATATGTACATAAAAATGACATAGCTTTCTGGCTTAAACTTGAACAACAGTTTGCTCTTGAATTAGGTAAGATTCTTCATTTCTGTTTTCATTCATTTGTCTCTTAAGCACAGACTTCCAATACATACAATGAATCCTATCTGGATGTTCATTTCATCTCCATATTTTGGGAATCTAAAACCTAGAGTATTCCTAGGAAAATCCTTGTATATATGCACGAGGATATGTGTGCAAAAATAGTCTTGGTAGCATTGTTTATAAGTGCTCCAAACTGGAAACACCCCAAGTGTTCACCAACAGCAGAAATAATATGTAAGTTGTGTAATATTCATACCATGGAATACTATACAGCAGTGGGAGTGAACAAATAGAGCCACATGCCACAAGAGAGTGTTTGGAGCCCTCACAAAATATATACAGTATAACTGATTTCTCTAAATTCAAGCACAGGCAAAGCTAAACCACATTGTTCTAAAATGCATACATGAGAGGTCAAAATATAAGAAAAAGCATGGAAGTGATTACTATAAAAGTCAGGAGAGGGATTATTTCTTGAGGACAGAAGACAATGATCAGGAGGGAGGGATACCTGGGGATTTCGAAGATGGGGGTGATGTCCTATTCCTTGATCTGGGTGTTTTTGACGTGTGTTCCCTTTAGAAACATTTGTTAAATTGCACGTGTAGGTTTTAGGCACGTCTCTGTTTTTTTACTTCAACGTGAAAAAAGTTTATTAAAGTTTTTTTTAAAACCCTAGCCCGGCTTTTGTACTTTTATTTGCTAAATCTGGCCACAGTATACTGTCCAGGACACTAGTACAAAAGGAGGCCTCTACAACATATGCCTGAAGACTAAGTTATACACCCAACTAGCAAACTGTTCAATAAAACATGTTCTAGGGCTTCCCTGGTGGCGCAGTGGTTGAGAGTCCGCCTGCCGATGCAGGGGACGCAGGTTTGTGCCCCGGTCCGAGCCGTGGCCGCTGAGCCTGCGCGTCCGGAGCCTGTGCTCCGCAACGGGAGAGGCCACAACAGTGAGAGGCCCGCGTACTGCAAAAAAAAAAACCATGTTCTATTCTCCTATCTTGACAAATACACCCTCACAATGACAAAGTTGATAAATATATATGTAAAGCTATGATATTTTCTTTTCTGTTTCATGTCTTTATTGACCAGAGAGGAAAAAAAAAAGGGTCACAGCATTTCAGACTTTATTCAAACACACAAATGGTAACAAAGGGCACCCACAAGTGACAGGCATGGTCCCTAAGGCCTGGCTCAAAGGCCATGCTGGAGGTGTGGATGACTTCTCAGCCCTACTCCCTCAGCATCTCTGTCCCTTCCTCCTCTGCACCTCACGGACACCCCTGAGATCAGTTAAAATTGTGCAGAAACTAAGTTACTCTAGAGGAGGTTGGGCCCTGCCTCACTGCCAAGAAAGCGCAGGTTCTGAGGAGAAGATGGAAGCGGGCTTCGGGGTCGTCGCTCAGGAGACGCCAGGCTGCTCCCTGGGTCTGGCCTGCATCACCCACAGCCTCGGACCTGGGCAGGGAAGGAAGCAGGGAGACACTCCCCACGTGGCAGCCCTGGGCAGCTGGAGAGCGTGGGTCGCTGGTCATGTGATACCCCCCAGCCCATGGCCAGACCTCTGCCTGAAGTTACTCCCCCGGAGGGAGAAGCTTTCAAGAAAAAAACACCAACTAGGTTCAAAATACTTTTCCAGAAACCTTAAGAAATGAATCACTCTCAGATTCCTGGAGCATTGGAACAACTGAAATTGTCATGGGGTTGCTGGGAGGAGGGAAACTTGGTGAAAGGCAGCCCTCTAGTTCCTCAGATCACTTAGCAAGGGGCTCAGCAGTCTTTTCGCAGGCTCCACCGTGGACCTCTGAGAAGCATGATGAAAGAAACAATGCATCCTGAGGAGCTGGCCCACACCTCCTTCTTGCTGGCTTGGGACCAGAGGCTGACCATCAGGTGAGCCCCAGAGAGCAAATCTGATTGGGCACGAGGCCCCACATGCAGCTGCTTTCCCTCCTTTCAGTCTGACGGTTCTTATTCAGATCGGCCAAAGAGCACCTCGCCCACAGTTCTGTCCTACGTAGGGCAGCTTTTCCTTGACTCACTCAAAATCTTTTTTTTTTTTTCCCTGAAAGATGACAGGATGGACATCTGTCACCTTTCTGAAGGCGTGACTGTTTTTATTGTAGGTAGAAGTTCCTCTAACATTTTACAACTGTAAAAATCCTGGGCTCGGGCCAGACTTCCGAGGTGCTGACGTGCACGTTCACGTTTGTGCGCAGACATGGCGTGTCAGCAGACGCCCTGGATACACACTTCTACCCTACTCTACACAGACACATGAGGGCAACGTGCGAATCCTGGAGAAGGGTTAGGCCACCTGGGCAGGGGCAGGTCACAGGCTCAGACGACATTTGGCTTAGTCGATAGTCATTTCCAAAACACCATGACCCCAGACCCACGCAGTAAGCAGCTGAGCTGTGGAGCAGAGAGAACCTCAGCTTTGAAGGCGCCCAGGAGCCATGGGCTTGAGGGGGCTCTTATGGATGGAGCATTCCCCACGGGCACCTCCCCCTCCTCCAGACCATCTGCCACCCTAAGAAAGTCACCCGGGGCAAAGTCAGGACTCTCTGGCCCCTTTGCGTTCCATGACTACTCATCGAGACTCAAAAGCTTAGAGAGTCCAGTTACGAGCTCCGAGGGCACAGCCCAAAGGAGGGCTTTCCTCCTCTGGGTCCAACAGCGTTGGATCCTCGACGCCTTCGCACTCCTCAGAAAGAAGTGGTGGTGAGGGCTAGGTCAGAGATGGGGGAGTCCTCAGACTGCCCAGCAAACCCACACACACTATGGGGGATGGTGCGGGGCTCACTGACACCGCCCAGGTCGGAAACCAAGAAGAGACACAAATATCGCACTTTGGGTCAAGGCATTTCCAAGAGACGGTCACAAAAATGATACCACTTTTGGATACTACAACATAACACAGTTGGCAACTTTCAAAGAAAACAGCTGTCCCCACCCCAAGCCATCGAGGGTCTAAAGTCCCTTTACCCTCAGCCCCATTTTAAAAAGTCAGGGAAGGAAGATGGGCCAATGCACGGCAAGAAAAGGCTGCAGAAGCAGTTACATCAACTACCTAAAGCGCCTGTCTGTCTGTCCCATTCAATGCAGGATGCCGCCTGCCTCAAACCTCTTCTTGGGGAGAAAGCAAGCTATCTGGGGGGTCCAGGCTGCTGGAGACAAACGACGCAAAGCTGAACATGGTAGCAGCTGGGTGCCCCGAATCCAGAGCTGCGATCCCCAGTCTCCAACCACAACCAAGGACACCCTATCCTCCCCCTCCTCCAAGAGGCTTTGTTCATAGGAATGTGAGGTACTCTGGCAACTCTATCCAAACCTCAGTTCAACAACCTGAAGCTAGAACCCTCTGCATCTGCTGCATTATTTTGGGGTGCATGGGCGGGGAAAGATGGTGTTACAGGGCTTCCCTAGTGGCGCAGTGGTTGAGAGTCCGCCTGCCAATGCAGGGGACACGGGTTCGTGCCCCGGTCCGGGAAGATCCCACGTGCCGCGGAGCGGCTGGGCCCGTGAGCCATGGCTGCTGAGCCTGTGCGTCCGGAGCCTGTGCTCCGCAACGGGAGAGGCCACAACAGTGAGAGGCCCGCGTACCACAAAAAAAAAAAAAAAAAAAAAAAAGATGGTGTTACAAAGCGGCTGCCAACGTCCGACATGGCCCACTCAGGTGGAAACATGGCACAGCGCAAGGAAAAACCTCTTCGTTTTCTCCAGCTTCCTTGAAGCACAGCGTATGTGCAAAGACCTAGGCCTTCCTCTTCCCCTCCCCCTAGCCCTAGATCAGCTCCAGCTGGGAACCCGGCCCAGCTGCTCTTGTAAAGATTTGTTATAACACTGGCTAAGAAAACAGAAGCAGGTTCTGAAAAGGTATTCTGCAGCCGGAAGCGGCCTCTGTCTTCAGGTTCCTGGGGGGGGGGGGGGGGGGGGGCTGGGGTTCCTTTGGTTTTGACCAGAACACTTCTCCACCGGGGGGCCAGGCTCAGCTTTGCCTTGCAGTAGTTCAGTTACTGTACAGGAGCAAGATTTAACTTCACAGAGGTGCTCTGCTGGGTTGCTCTCTCGTCGGTTAGGACTCCGGACTTTACATCCGATATCCTCTCTCCTGAAGAATCTTTGCCTTCTCGCTCGGCTCAATGACAATGCCATTGGTAGAATTATTTAATTCTCTGGAGACAACACAGAGGAATTCTGCCTGATCCTCATTTCCATAGTCATAGGAAGATCCGATGCTGATTAGCTGTTCGAATTTCCAACCGTCAGACATAGTGGACACCATCTGCGTGAGCTCCTCGTCTTGGCACTGCAGGACTCTGTACACGTGCTTCACGGGGCCCTGTGAAGTTCTGTTCTCGTTGTCCCGTATCCTTTCCTTAACAAGTCGCACGAGAGACGCAACGTTGTAAAACTCCGCTTCCTCCAGCCACACCTTCTTCTGCCAACTCCTTCGTAATGATGAGCTTCCCAGGGCGGAGGTAGTTCAGGGTAGGACCAAAGTAGGTAGTGTCCCTGTCAATCAGATAGGCCCCTGTCTCGTCCTTGTCTGAGTCCAGCTCCGGGTCCTCCTGGCAGCAGAGGCGGCAGAGAAGAGACTTGGGCTCCCGGCCTAGGATCGGCCTGGTGGTCACGAAGTAGGTGCCGCCCACGTTCAGCCGGACCCAGCGGGCGGCTCCACCGGCCCCTGCCCGCGCGGGCGGTCCGGGACCCGGCTCCAGCGACTGCGCGGCGGCGGTGGGCTGGCGGCCGTGCCCGCGGGGCGTCGGGCCAGCGGGGCGAGGGCTGGGGGGGCTCGCGACCCGGGCCGCCCCCGTCGCCCAGCCCACTCCCGCCACCCCCTCCCAGCCCCGCCATCGCCGGGTCCAGTTACAGCTCCGCCATCTTGGGCCGCCGCCGCCGCTGCCCGCGCGCCTATGATATTTTTTGTATGACTGAAATTCAGTAAAACATCAAAGACTACTGAAGTCAGTTATGTTTGTGTGTGTCTGTATTTTGTGAGTTTGGAGGATTAATAAAATAAAGACATACATAATTCATACATTAGCATATATATTGCTTAAATTTTATTTTATTGCCTGAGTTTACAAAGTCACAAATTATGCTACTATAATTAAAAATTTCACATAACTTGTGTTCTGTTGATAGTAATTATCTAAAGAATTTTAAACAGAAGATGTGTGTTCGAAAAAATTCAGTCTCCCTCCTATATATCTCTGACACCCACACTATGACCACACTCACAACACTTCTGACACCAGATATGTGTGGGTTTCCCCACTAAGCAATTCTCTGCAACACCAGGTGGGTGTCCTACAATTCAACTCAATTCTGACACTATCTACCTGGAGACAGAATTAGATTCCACAAGTTAAAGACTCAGTCCCACAAGACTGCCCCACCCTCACTTCAGATGCCAATTGTAAGCCCAGACTATTACCTGTACTTCTGACCATCCAGCTGTAAATCGGAAGTTCCCGTGACCCCCTCCTCGCGTTTGATTAACTTCCTAGGGTGACTCACAGAACTCAGAGAAACAGTTTACATACTGTTTACCAATTTATTATAAAAGGATATGATAAAAGATACAGATGAACTGGCAGATGGAAGAGATGTGTAGAGCAAAGTATGTGGGAAGAGGGTTGGAGCTTCCAGCCCTCCCTGGGTGAGTCACTCTCCCCAAATCTCCACATGTTCACCAACCCGGAAGCTCTCCAAACCTGGTACTTGTGGTACATTTATGGAGGTTTCCTCACATAGACATGGTTGATCATTAACTCCATTTCCAACCCCTCTCCCCTCTTTGGAGAATGGGGGATGAGACTGAAAATTCCAAGCTTCTAATCATGGCTTGGTCTTACTGGTGATCCAGCCCCCATTCAGGACCCCACCAAGAGCCACCTCAAAAGACACTGCTGTCACCCAGAAAATTCTAAGGGACTTAAGAGCTCTGTGTCAGGAACTGGGGCCAAAGATCAAATATTAGAACAAAAGATGCTCCTAGTGCTCTTATCAGTTAGGAAATTACAAGGGTTTGGGGAGCTTGTGCCAGAAACCAGGGACAGAGACCAATATATGTTTTCTATTATCTCACAAGATGTAACTGCATTAAAATTGTATACATTTTTAATATATTTACATCAAATTTTAAAATTAAGGTAGGTAGCAAAAATCAAAATATTAAAACATTTTCATATGTTTCAAAAACATTTTTCTTATAAAATATTAAAAATTGTGTATTAAAGTTAAATGGCAGGACTTCCCTGGTGGTGCAGTGGTTAAGAATCCGCCTGCCAATGCAGGGCACACGGGTTCGAGCCCTGGTCCAGGAAGATCCCACATGCCACGGAGCAGCTAAGCCCGCGAGCCACAACTACTGAGCCCACGTGCCACAACTACTGAAGCCCGCGCACCTAGAGCCCTTGCTCCACAACAAGAGAAGCCACCGCAATGAGAAGCCCGTGAACCGCAACGAAGAGTAGCCCCCGCTCGCTGCAACTAGAGAAGGCCCACGTGCAGCAACGAAGACCTAACGCAGCCAAAAATAAATAAAATGGAAAAAAAAAAAAGTTAAAAGGCAGTGCTTGCCAAGGGCTGGGGGGTCGGGGGATGGGGAGTTAGTGTTTAATGGGTACAGAGTTTCAATTTTGCAAGATGAAAGGAATTCTGGAGAGGGATAGCGATGATGATTGCAAAACAATATAAATATATTTAATACTGCTCAACTGTATACTTAAAAATAGTTAAGGTGGTAAATTTTATGTTATGTGCATTTTACCATAATAAAAACATTTTTAATTAACTGGGAAATATAATCAACAGACATCAAATTTTTATCTGAATTATTTAAATAAAGATGACATTTTAAGTTTTTGAAAATTTAATTCTTATTAAATATTTTATAACAGTAAAACAATACAAAAAATCTGGTATCACATTTCACACATTAGGTTGAGACCTACATATATACCAAATTAAGAGTAATATAAATTTTTTATATTATGTTTTAAAATATTGTTTATATTATTTATATGTTTTAAAATATTGTTCAATATTTGGCCAATGTTCCTCAGTTGCGATGTTGTGAAAATCACCTTAATTCTGTGAGTACCTCCAGAACCATGAATTGGGATTCTAAGAGAAGCAAGAAAATGGACACTTGGAACCACTGGGGCAATCGCTTATATTTGTGTGATATTCAGTGATGATGTCTTTTCTCTTACCAAGCACTTCAGTCCCTCTAGCCACTCTGAAATGCTCTCCACCTCTGGCGTCCTCAGCAGCCCAACCCACAAGTCTCCACAGCATGTGGCTCTGGTCACCTTTGGTTTGAAGGACACAAGATGCCTGAACACGAGTCAGTAATGGGAGTGGATGTTCAAGGTCACAGGCCAGACTGTGCCAATGCCGACTAGCTGATCCTAAGCTAAGAGGTGCCCATGTGCTTGTTAATAAGTGTGTTTTTATGACCTGTATGGCTCTCTGAAATGTGGAGCACATTTCAGAGGCAGGGGTCCCTCTAGCCCAGATCTAAGCATGGTACTGGCTCTGGGAACCTGATCAGATCAAAATGAATTCAAGAAGGAAGTAATCATCCAGACCCTTGGCAAGAGTAAGTTTGACAGGCTTTCCTCCAGTTCTACTAACATAAGGAAACAACCATGCTTTTGTAGGAAGTTCCATCACAGCTAAGTGAAATGTCAACCAGGCAACAGCTAGCCTGAAGCTAGGTAATAAGAAAGCCCCTCACTGAGGCCTTCCCTGTTTCCTTCCCTCCACCAGGTAGTGACAGAGGAGAAGCTGCTCCTTCTACAGTCCCTAACACCAGGGATGCCATTTCCCCCCCTCCAATGGAAGTAAACTTCTCTCTTCAATTTGGGGTCAGTTTACAAAATATTCAAGTTTCAAATGCTGAGGCTAGAGGCTTGGCAGCTGGCCAGGAAGAGGCATGAGGCCAGAACTGAACTTTGCCCTTCCAGCGGACTGACTGTCCCCACTCTGCCTGCCTTTTTCACTCTGTGAAGTTCCCGGCGTCATCATGGTGTGCCCCATCACCCCAGTGCCCCCGCCCCCATGCTGGGGGCATTATAGAACCCTCCCTGCTATTCCAGTGTGGAGAAAAGGGAAGTTCCCTACACTGTTGGTGGGAATGTAAATTGGTGCAGCCATTATAGAAAACAGTCTGGTGGTTCCTTAAAAACTAAAAACCAGCAATTCCACTCCTGGGCATGTATCCAGAGAAAGCTCTAATGCAAAAAGATACATTCACCCCAATGTCCATAGCAGCACTATTTACAATAGCCAAGACATGGAAGCAACCTAAATGTCCATCAACAGATGAACAAATAAAGAAGATGTGGTACATATATACGATGGAATACTACTCAGCCATAAAAAAGAATGAAATAATGCCATTTGCAGCAACGTGAATGGACCTAGAAGTTATCATCCTAAGTGAAGCAAGTCAGACAAAGACAAATATCATATGATATTACTTCCATGTGGAATCTAAAAAATGCTACAAATGAACTTATTTACAAAACAGAAATAGACTCACAGACGTAGAAACCAAACTTATGGTTACCAAAGGGGAAAGGGGAGGGGAGGGATAAATTAGGAGCCTGGGATTAGCGTATACACACGACTCTATATAAAATAGATAGAAAATAAAGTATAAGTATAGTATAGCACAGGGAACTACATTCAATATCTTGTAATAAACCATAATGGAAAAGAATCTGAAAAAAGAATATATATATATATCTGAATCACTTTGCTGTACACTAGAAACTAACACAACATTGTAAATCAACTATACTTCGATTTAAAAAAAAGACTATATTCAATGTCCTGTGATAAGCCATAATGGAAAGAAATATGAAAAAGAATATATATATGTATAACAGAATCACTTTGCTGTACAGCAGAAATTAACACAACATTCTAAATCAACTATACTTCAATAAAAATAAAAACAAACACACAAAAAAGAACTGTCCCTGCTATTTCTTTGAGCAAGAAGCTGAGATCTTCGACCAATGCAAAATCTGCAGTAGACTTCTCACCTGGGGAGGCGGCTACTGGTCTTCTACCCCATGACTCCATGAAAGAGGTTGATTTTCATTATTATGCATTCTCACTAAGGCTTTTTTCCATGAATTTTTAAACATAAGCATTCGTACGTCACAAAAAAAAATCTCAAATATGATTCCATTTTAGAGCTCGCTAGGTTAGTTAGATGGAGTTGCCATCAGTTAAGAGAACACAGGAGGAAAAACATAACGTAGATGGGAAAGTGATGAGGCCAGTTTGAGACATGTGAGGCGGCACAGCCCTTGGAAGTCAGTGAAATGGCTAATGGGCGATTGGAGATTTAAGCTGAAACTCCAAGGAGAAGTCTGGGATACAAATACATCTATCATTCCTGTCTACCGGTCAGATAAAATTTGGGGCCGAAGCATACTCATACCTTTATATTCCCACAGATAGAACAGCCCTTCAGTGACTGGGAAGGACAACTCCTAGGACTTATGTGATGTCACAAGGAGAAAAGCAGAGTTGTTGAGAAGAGTAGTTAGCTGAGGGAGCCGAAAATAGAGCTTTGTGGCAGAATCAGACCTCAGGTTTGCAGACTGCAGGTTTAACCCCAGGAAGTCAGTAGACAAAGGGGAAGTGAGGGGCTTAAGATAAGGCGGAACACTAAAGACAACTTAGCAGAATCTCCTCAAAAGGTTAGAGGAATTGTCCCAGGTCACTCAGCAGAGCACCTTAGTTAATCAGTGATTCAATTCTGTCTCCCCAAATTCTGGTCCCAGCTTTCCTGTGAATCCCCTGGGTGGCTGTCTATGTCTTTGTCTTATCTTTCAAAGGAGTGAGTGGGCAACTGCTCTACCCTAGAGAATTAAGAAACGTGTAAATGAATATATTTAACCTATAAAATTTATTCCATTTCATTGGAATAATAACTAATTATCCATTTAAAAGGGTTTATTAATAGATGAGTCACAGGTATGAAATGTACAGCATGGGGAACGTAGTCAACAGCTATGTAATATCTTTGCATAGTGACAGATGGTAAAAGTAGACTTATCATGAAGATCATTTTGTAATGCGTAGAAATATCGAATCACTGTGTTGTGTACCAGGAACTAACATAGTGTTGTAGGTCAATTACATTTCAAAACCAAACAAACTCATAGAAAAAATGATCAGATTTCTGGTTACCAGAGGTGGAGTTGGGGGGAGGGAGAACTGGATGATGGTGGTCAAAAGGTGCACACTTCCAGTTATAAGTAAGTACTAGGGATGTAATGTACAACATGATTAATATAATTAACATTATATTATATATAATGTGTTATATATGTTATATATTATGTATCATATATAATATGTTATATATGAAAGTTATTAAGAGAGGAAATCCGAAGAGTTCTCATCACAAGGAAAAAATTTTTTTTTCTTTTTCTTTTAATTTTTATCTATATGAGATGATAGATGTTCACTAAACTTATCGTGGTAATCATTTCATGAAGTATATAAGTCAAATCATCATGTTGTACACCTTAAACTTATCCAGTGCTGTATGTCAACATATCTCAATAAAACTAGAAGAAAATAAAATACAATACAATAAAATAGGGTTTGTTGCATAACTTGTGTACAGAATATTGAAATCATTTCATAGGTCGGAAGACTTAGTTGGAGGACAAAATAAACTAATCCCAAAACAATTCAGAGTTGTCACCTGTTCCTGACTTTCCTCATTCTCAACCATCATCCATTTGGCTTCATCCTGTGGTTTTGTTTTGGTTTTTTTCCCCAAAGAATAAAGCTTTGCTCTTCTCTCCCCAGCTTCCAGAATGGTGCCTGGCACATAGCAGACACTCAGCCAATAGTCACTGAATGACTGAATCAATCCTCTGAAAGTCTATTGGAATCAGATTCCTGATCAAAAAGAGTTACATCCTTCTCAACAACGGAAGTGTGTCTTTTTTTTTTTCTTTGATGACAAACAATTTGATGACAAATTTTTTTTCAGATGACAAACGTCATTTGGAAAACTTGAAAATTTAGAAAAGTGGAGAATTTGGAAGCAGCAGAAAAGTTTTGAAGAGAAGAAATCCTGACATCTTACTACTCCGGGCTACCACAAAACAGTTGAAGGTTTTTAGGATTATAATTAATCAACTAATCTGTGGTCATAATAGAAATGTTAGAGACAGAGGCAAAAAGGGGAAAGGGAGGAAACTGTAGCATCCTCAGAGGAGAATGGGTGGTCCAGTGGTTAAGAATGTACCTTCCAATGCAGGGTACATGGTAGTCCAGTGGTTAAGAATCCACCTTCCAATACACGGTACGTGGGTGGTCCAGTGGTTAAGAATCCACCTTCCAATACAGGGTACGTGGGTTCAATCCCTGGTCGGGGAACTAAGATCCCACATGCCATGGGACAACTAAGCCCGCATGCCACAACTAGAGAAGATCTCGCGCGCCGCAACTAAGACCCAACACAGCCAAATAAATTTTAAATAAATAAATAAATAAATTTTCTTTTTTTTTTTTTCCAAAAAAAGGAGAATGGCTCAGGTCTTGAGCTTTAAAGAAAGCAGTTTGCAGTTAACAGGGCTTCTGGGACATTACTCTGAGCTGCCTGGGAGCCTGGGGCCAGGACAAGGTCTGGCCCTGAGGTGAGAAGACAGTTGGGACTTCCCTGGTGGTCCAGTGGGTAAGACTCTGTGCTCCCAATGCAGGGGGCCCAGGTTCAATCACAACTAAGAGCCGGCGCAGCCAAAAAAATAAATACGTATTTAAAAAAAAAAAGAAGACAGCCACAGGCCCCCATAGCACGTGTCTATTTAAAATGTATACATCAGAATTTAAAGTCAAAATTATTTAAATCATACTGAAATTTTATTAATTTGAAAGTTTAATTAAATCTTGGTAACTGTTTTTATAAATACATAGCTTTTTGCATTATTAGTGTTCAATGCCCATTTTGGGCTCCATAGTAGAGAGCTGACATCAGGTTTCCTGCACATTACAAGTGTGTGTGTGTAGGTACCATGCATATTATAGATTTAAGAGTAATACGGGGCTTCCCTGGTGGTGCAGTGGTTACGAATCCGCTTGCCAATGCAGGGGACACGGGTTCGAGCCCTGGTCCGGGAAGATCCCACATGCCGCGGAGCAACTAAGCCCGTGCACCACAACTACTGAGCCTGCGCTCTAGAGCCTGCGAGCTACTACTGAGCCCGCGAGCCACAACTACTGAAGCCTAGAGCCTATGCTCTGCAACAGAGGGAAGCTACTGCAATGAGAAGCCCACGCACCGCAACGAAGAGTAGCCCCTGCTCGCCACAACTAGAGAAAGCCCACACGCAGCAACGAAGACCCAATGCAGCCAAAAATAAATAAATAAATTTATTTTTTTAACAAAAAAGAGTAATACGAATTTTTTAATGTCTCATGGTGCTCCTAGCCACCATGTGGTACCTCTGGAACCACAAAGGCAAACAAGAATGCGGACGTGCAGCGTCAATGGGAAATTATACTTGATTATGTGTGAATCTCTTGCATTCATGCTCTCCGGAAGGAAGGGTTTGACAAATCAATTTGTCTTTTCTTTCACCTCAACTTTCTGCAGCTCAAATTCTCCCGGGCCTCTGAAGCAGTGGCCTCTCCAAGATCAGGGGAGGCACAGCCCACAGACCTTCACAGCATCCAGAAATAGTCGCCTTTTATTTTGAAAACACAGTGTAAGCCGCTGCGCAGAAGTATTTCCCTGGGGCCCGAACAGTTGTGAGTCACACCAGCTCCGGGCTCAGGGCTCTGCCAGCACTGACCACTGGATTCCAAGGCGGAGATGCCCACGCACTCTCTACCGTATGTATTCTGTATGTTCTTGTGGTATGTGGCACCCTCCAAAGAATGGAGCCCAGGGCCGGGCCCTCTCACCCAGGTTGCAGGGCAATATTGGATTAGGACCTCCCATTGCCTCCTGGGGCAGCCCAGCCCATGTTGTAGGCCTACACAGGACAGAACAGTAAAAGACTGTGACAAAAAAACACTTCCAGGCTCACCTGTGCGTCACAGGATACACTCTCATTTTTTGTGTTGATTCAATATTTTTATAGATTATACTCCATTTAAAGTTATTACAAAATAATGGTCAAATTTCCCTGTGCTGTACTATATATCCTCATTGCTTATTTATTTTACACATAGTAGTTTGCATCTCTTAATCTCCTACCCCTATCTTGCCCCCTGTCCCCCACACAGGCTCACTTTTGAAGCCACTTGCCAGATGCATTACCACGGGCAGAGATTGCCTGACCCACTGCAAGGCCGTTTTATGGGAAGACAAGCCCCGTCCCAGGCAGGCTCTACAGCAGCTTTTGTGGAGAGGGCTGGGTGCTTCCTGCACAACCTCACTGGAGCCAGCCAGAGCTGGGAATGAAGCCCAGGCACTGTGGCTGTGTGCGAGGTCCCCTGGCCCTGGGATGGGGTGGGGGGCACCAGGAGGGAGTTTCATGAGGACAGCTGGGCTTGCTCAGAGCCCAGTAGACCAGGCTGAGGAAACAGGAGTCACCACAGCCACGGAGAGCTAAGTATGCACCAGTCCCCCTCACAAGATCTCTGGGAAAAGACCATGGATGAGCCGGTAAGGTGGTCATGTTTGCCATTTCTCCTTTTCACAGACCAAGTCTCCTCTGATAGAGGGCAGAGGAATGGGCCATGAATATGAATGGGCAACTTCCAGAAAAATGGAAACCCTACAGGACAAAATGGTTCAGGCCCTTCAACAGATAAACTGTAAAGAAAAGAAAGGGATGGGGGACTTCCCTGGTGGCGCAGTGGTTAAGAATCCACCTGCCAATGCAGGGGACCCAGGTTCCAGCCCTGGTCCGGGAAGATCCCACATGCCGCGGAGCAACTAAGCCCACGAGCCATAACTACTGAGCCCGCGTGCCGCAACTACTGAAGCCCGTGCACCTAGAGCCTGTGCTCCACAACAAGAGAAGCCACCACATTGAGAAGCCCATGCACTGCAATGAAGAGTAGCCGCTGCTCACCGCAACTAGAGAAAGCCCGCGTGCAGCAACGAAGACCCAACACGGCCAAAAATAAATAAATTAAAACAAGCAAACAAGTTATTTAAAAAAAGAAAAGAAAGGGATGGAAGGGGGAAATAAGTTAAAAGTGACTTAGAAGACATTTAAATAAAAGTTTTTAAAAGGCAAGCTAGTGCTCACTTCGGCAACACATACACTAAAATTGGAACGTGGGCTTCCCTGGTGGCGCAGTGGTTAAGAATCCGCCTGCCAATGCAGGGGACCCGGGTTCGAGCCCTGGTCCGGGTAGATCCCACATGACACAGAGCAACTAAGCCCGTGTGCCACAACTACTGAGCCTGAGCTCTAGAGCCCGCGAACCACGGCTACTGAAGCCCGTGCACCTAGAGCCCGTTGTCTGCAACAAGAGAAGCCACCGCAATGAGAAGCCCGTGCACCACAACGAAGAGTAGCCCCCTCTCGCTGCAACTAGAGAAAACCAGCACGCAGCAACGAAGACTCAACACAGCCTAAATAAATAAACAAATAAGTAAATTTATTAAAACATAAATAAAGGGCTTCCCTGGTGGCGCAGTGGTTGAGAGTCCACCTGCCAATGCAGGGGACACGGGTTCGTGCCCTGGTCCAGGAAGATCCCACATGCCGCAGAGCGGCTAGGCCCATAAGCCATGGCCGCTGAGCCAGCATGTCCGGAGCCTGTGCTCCGCAATGAGAGAGGCCACGACAGTGAGAGGCCCACATAACGCAAAAAATAAATAAATAAATAAATAAATAAATAAATAAGAAATAAAAAAACATAAATAAAATAAAATTGGAACGATACCGAGAAGATTAGCATGGCCCCTACACAAGGATGACGCACAAATTCATGAAGCATTCCATTTTTTTGTGGGAATGTAAACTGGTACAACCACTATGGAGAACAGCATGGAAGTTCCTTAAAAAACTAAAAATAGAACTACCATATGACACAGCAATCCCACTCCTGGGCATATATCTGGAGCAAACCATAATTCAAAAAGCTGTGTGCACCCCAATGTTCATTGCAGCACTATTTACAATAGCCAAGACATGGAAGCAACCTAAACATCCATCAACAAATGAATGGATAAAGAAGATGTGGTACATATATACAATGGAATATTACTCAGCCATTAAAAAGAATGAAATAATGCCATTTGCAGCAACGTGGATGGACCTAGAGATTATCATACTAAGTGAAGTAAGTCAGAGAAAGACAAATATCATGTGATATCACTTATATGTGGAATCTAAAAAATGCCACATGAACTTATTTACAAAACAGAAACAGACTCACAGACTTTGAAAGCAAACTTATGGTTACCAAAGGGGAAACATGGGGGGAGGGATAAATTAGGAACTTGAGATTAACATATATACGCTCCTATATATAAGATAGATAACCAACAAGGACCTACTGTATGGCACAGAGAACTCTACTCAATATTCTGTAATAACCTATATATGTAAAGAATCTGAAAAAGAATGATTATGTGTATAACTGAATCACTTTGCGGTACACCTGAAACTAACACAAGATTGTAAATCAACTATACTCCAATAAAAAATGTTTTTTAAAAGACAAGCTAAACTTACTGTAGGGATGCAAAATTGGTTGATAAAACACTTGTTTTTTTGGGACTAACATAAAAGTCAGGATCATGGTTACTTCTGGGCAAGGGAGGGGGCTATGATTGGGATGGGAAACATGAAGTGGTTTCTAGGGTACCTGGCAAAGCTCTATTTCTTGACCTAGGTGGTAGTTAAAAGGATGCTCGGCTTAAAATAATTCATTGTCATACATTTGCTTTGCTTGTGTCTGTGTTTTATTTTATAATAAAGAGGGTTTGAAAAATAAAAACAGTTTGCTATATAATCTACAAGGACTTCATTTTGCTGTTCTTAGGACCCAGAAACCCTCAGTATAGTTCTTAAGATTCCCAATTCTCTGGTATCTGTTGCGGTCATGCCATTCATACGGTTGTTTTCCAGATGTTGAGCATATGTCCTGGCTATTCTGGGACAACCGTGATTTTAAATAGTCTATCTGCATGTCACTGCAAATCATCATTTCCCCCTAAATTCCAAGATCTTGATGAATTATAGCTACATGAACCGAATCATTAAGCATTGTTTGAGATCGTGGGGCTGAAAAAAAGAAAAAAAAAAAAAAACGCCACCTCACAATTATTTACAAAGTTGAGCTCACAGTGACCCATGTTCTGTTGAGGGAAGACTGTGTGTGCAGCACATTCTGGTCAGAATGCCTGTGGGCGAGGGGAACAGTTCCCTGAGCAATGTCCTCCTCCTTGAGGTACAGTGATTGGCATTCAGGGGACCAAGGATGGTAGACACATTTCTTCTGAAGTAGGAAGAGCCAGAGGGTGGGCCTGGTTCAACAACCATTGGGGCCAAGGATGGGAAAGTAAGGTGAGCAGGCAAGTCTCTAGGTTAGAAGCAGAGATAGAACAGGGGCAAGGCCAGGGGGCAGGACATGGACAGGGCAAGAGTAGGTATGTGTGTGGAAGTGGTGGCTTTCCTTTCTGGCCATCCATCTTATGGGGTGTGCTAAGATGACCTGGTTTATGGGCGGCCCCATCCCTCTGCCATCTCCCCACTAGGCAGCTGGGTAGGGCAAGGAAGAATTGAGCTTCTCCAAATTTGTCTAAGGAAAGATCTTTGCCTTTTCCTGAGAAGAAAATCAGGTTTCCTCTGGTGCTTCTGATCCACCTCCTCTTCCCACAGTACATATCAACTAGAGCTAGCCAAGGTCTCTGCCACAACCCAGTACTTCCTCCCCCGTGTCCTCCTGCTTCCCATCTCTAGTGGGCAGGCTGTTGTGGTGGGAGGTATGGTAATCCCCAGAACCTGTGACTATGTCACCTTATGTGGCAAAAAGGACTTTACACATGTGACCAAGTTCAGGATCTCGCGATGGGGAAATCAGTCAGGATTATCCAGCTGGACCCAGTGTGATCACAAGGGTCCTTCTAAGAGGGAGGCAAGAGGGTCAGAGCTAGAGAAGGTGATGTGATGATGGAAGCAGAAGTGAGAAAGAGAGAGAGAGACATTGAGAGAAAGATTGGAAGATGCTACGCTGAAGGCTTTGAAGATGGAGGGAGGGGCCGTGAGCTAAAGAATGCAGGCAGCCTGTAGCTGGAAAAGGCAAGGAAATGTATTCTCCCCTAGAGGCTCCTGAAGGAACGCAGCCAACACCTTGATGTCTGGACTTCTAACCTTCCAAACTTTAAGATGATAAATGGGTATTGTTTTAAGTCACTAAGTTTGCGGTCATTTGTTACAGCAGTGATAGGAAACTCATAGGGGGAGGAAACGGGGCAGGCTCTCGATGAGCCAGCTGAGGCAGGGAGTGGTAGAAGATGCTGTGGGGTGCCTAGAGAGGGGCCACCGACAGTGGAATTCCACGGGGCTGAGGAAGCCTGTGAGCCTGCATGGGTGGAGAAAGTGGGCTTCAGCTTTTCAACAGGGACAGCTGAAGCAGTGGGAGGGAGGAGAGTCTTGGGTTGTTTTCTCTGATTGTCCGCATGGAGCCCAATGTCTGTTGGCCCATGCCATATTTCCCTTTTGCCCTCATTGTAGGGTATCCCTTTGGCCTCCCTTAAAGCTGACAGGCACTGTGTCCTACCAGGGCAAGGAGAAGCCTTGCTAGATATTAACGGGCAGCTGGCATTATGAGTTAGTTTCAGAGGCAGTAGGGATGAAAGCTCTAGTGATCAAGGAATGGAATGTTCTGGATAGAGGGAGGTGAATTGACAGGTTACCTGTTAGCTGGATGATGAGTTAGCATAGGGCCACATGAGTCATTCAGTTCAGCTGCCAGGAATGAATCGGAAAGCTGCGGTGACCCTTGCCCAGTGACAGGAACTCTGGAAGCTTCAGTTCCCTTAGCTGTGAAATGGGCTGAACATACTATCTACCTCACAGGGCTGTAACTAGGCTTAAGGAGCTAATCCATGGGAAACAGTGCAGCGTCAGCACACAGAAAGCACTCGAGGAAGTTTATCATTATGTAACACTGCAGCCTCAATTGGAAATCAGGTGGCCTGTGGAGGTGGAAAGGCCCTTTGGTAAACAGGGCAAAGGGAGGTCTGTTGAATGCAGGTGGTGAGGTGTATCAGATCACGCCGTAACATGGATGGATGGGGCACAACCATCAGGAAGTCCAACAGGATGCTCGGTAATCAGGAAGTGGATGTCAAACCCTGTCCTCGGCAGGGACGCATGCATGGTGGGGGGTTGGGGGGTAACATGACACACCCTGAAAGGCAGGCCTCGGGACCTGACAGTCACCTCGTCCCTATCCCTGTAACATGGGGCATGACTCTACCGTGGTGAGGAGTGGCCAGGAAGTCCAGGGGTCCATCCTGGGGCCAGGCCAGAGCAGGACCCCTGCAGGATGCAGCTAGTACAGAAAGAGCTGGTGGCAAGGCCAAGTTCGGTGAGCCCGGTGAGCGCCAGGCCTGAGGTAGCTGAGATCATTCAAGGAGACCAAAGGGTAAGAGGAGGACTGGACCTGAGAGGGAAAATGCAGCACCAGGAGCTGGAGTGCCAAGGGGCAAAGTCCAGTGGGAGGCTGGGAAGCACTGGGCAACTCCTCACCAGCTGAAGGCCTGGGCCCCCAGGGGAATGCTCCATGGCTGTCCGTGGCGGGCTGTGCCTGAATCAGTTGGCCTAACTTTGTCAACCGTTCCAGGCTGTTTGAAGAGTCTGGGGAAACCTTCAAGGAAATATTTAAATGCAGTTTTCTGTTTCAGTGTCAAAATGAGTGCAAAAGACATGAGAAGAAGACATAGTTTTAAAAATGTTGACCTTGTACCATCTATACTCAGTGGAAAAGTGGCATGAATGTTTTTTACAGTGGGAAATCTGACTTCACAAACACAGCCAAAGAACCATCAGTTCCCTACCCGTTCTGCAGCTTCTATTATGTCTGTGAAGAAAATTTTCATGAAATTATTCTATTAAAATGGAAGAGTATTTTTATAGTCAAATAAACAGTTGTCATTTAAGTGGAGCACCCCATTACCTAACAGAGCCATGATTTCAGATTGTACTAAACATCAATTTTCACATATTTAAAACCAATATTTTATCAGCACTAACAAAAAGTGGAACAATTGTAGAAGAGTTTTCTTCCAAAGCCTCAATTTTTTTTTTCTTCTTTTTTTGGCCACACCTCGAGGTATGCAGAACTTCCCTGGGGTTGAACCCACGCCCCCTGCAGTGGAAGCGGGGAATCTTAACCACTGGACCACCAGTGAAGTCCCCCAAAGACTCTTAAGAATTAGCCAGTGGGAGACTTCCCTGGTGGTCCAGCGGTTAAGAATCCGCCTTGCAATGCAGCGGATGCAGGTTTGGTCCCTGGTTGGGGAACTAGGATCCCACATGCCGCAGGGCAACTAAGCCTGCGCGCCACAACTAGAGAGAAGCCCACGCGCTGCAATGAAAGATCCCGTGTGCTGCAACTAAGACCCGATGCAGCCAAAAAATAAATAATTAATTAGGGAAAAAAGAAAAGAATTAGCCAGTGGTATTGAGTGAAACGTTATCTCTTAGAAAGATTTCTCTAAATTCAAACAAAAAGTTGTTCCTATCATTACTAAAATTTTTTATGAAAACACTATAGTTAATGTGAAAGCCCCTGAACTTTACATTCTACTGTGGTAGTTAACTGAGTGATTACATAAATATTGTCATTGTTATGAGCCATAAAGAACATGCTACTGAGATTGCTGGCACATCTGCTCAAAGTATAAATACTGACTTTGGAGAAGCAAAACTTACAAAGTTACAGTAGGGTTTAGAAGAAAGAAAAACTTCTGAAATTTTGTAGTTCCTAGAAATGAAATTTCAGGAGACAATTGCTAAGGACAGTAGAGGCAAATCTTGAGACCATCTATTGTTTATTCTAATTCAATAGGGGGGAAAGCGCCCTGAATAGGATTATCTGAAAAAAGCATGAAGTCTTTTAAAAATCCCTCTTCCTTCTATATCATAGTGTGTCTCATCTTTCTTTATTTCTCAATGAGAACAGTAGTTAAACATTATCAGGAATGGTTGGATGGTCCTAAAAGTATTCATCACAAGAAAACGAAAATATTGGTCCTTTCACTTCTAGGGAAGTGAGATTGTTTTGTTGATTATCCATTTTGAGGGATCTGAAAAGTAATTGACCATTGAAACTGTAAAACCTCTCCTAAGAATTCAAATTAATTATTCAGAGTCAGGTCAAGAAATGTTTGAAAGTTTAAAGAAGAATAAATAATGGTTGAGCAGACTGAGTTCCTCAAACAAGTACATGCAGACATGAAAATTGCGGGAGATAATTATTAATACCAGCTTAGACAACTACCCACTAATCAATGTTCCTAACCTGTATGATCCTGTTGTAAAGTCCATAGAACCAAGTACTAAGTTTTTCTTGTTTAAGAGGAATACCCAATACCTAGAAGAGTGCTTAGAACTTAGTAGAGCCTCAATAAATATTCATGGAATTTTAAAAAATAGGTGAATAAAAAATCAAGGCAATTATAAACTCCAGGAAAAAATGGTGTGGCAGAAATTATCCGCAGTAGCCATCCCTCCTTCTATGTTAATAGAACTCTGACTTCGTTTAAGTATAGGTCAGTTTCATCTACTTCAGGAGTGTTGGGACTCCTCCTGTCCCCCAGAAGGAGAATACTGATTAGTCAAAGCCAATCATGGTCATTTATCCCCTTTGATGGTGACTGGTTTACAAATAAACACGTGACACAACACTGGTCAATGAGACCCAAGAAGAAGTCTGCTGTGAAGTTTCCAAGAAAGTTCTCACACTTAAGAAAAAGACAAGGAGACAGGACATCCTCTCTTCAATCCAATTGACGCTCTGTGATCCTTGCAGCTGCTGCAGCCCCCCTGTGACCATGACGAGACCAGCCAGAGGACCAAAGCCAACAATTAGCAGAAAGATGGAAAAGGCTTGGAACTTTGCTGCCACTGTTGAGTCAGTGGCTAAATTAAGCAACCCTGGAATTCCCTAGCTCTGGACTTCTTTTACAAGATGACAAACCTCACTATTGTTTAAGCCATGTTAAGTTGAGTCTTCTGCCACTTGTGGAAAAAAACAGCCCAACAGGCTTATGCTATTGGTTGGCTACTCATTCCTCATCTCCTTTTTCATTATAGAAAGTGAAAATGCTTTCCCAGCTTCCCTTGCAGCTGGGAGCTCATGCGACCTCGTTTTGACCCATGAGATATAAAGGGAAGTCCACTTGGAGTTCTGGGAAAGGAATTACCTCCCCTCCAAACAAAATAAAAGACAGAGGCATGGGAGGGGAATTTTCTTTCTCTTCCTGAATGACGCAGTTGGAGCTGTGTCAACCACCTTGTGGCTATTATGAGCAAAACTGAATATGAAAACCAGGACACAGGATTGCAGAATGGAAAGAGGGAAGGGACTGGGTTCTGATGACACTGCCAAGCCTCTGAACCAACCTTTGGCCTTCCTGCTTTACACACATTAAGAAAGTAAGAAAGAGACTTATGGTTTAAACCACTGTTTTGTTTTGTTTGTTTGTTTGTTTGGTTGGGGTTTTTTTGCCATGTGGCGTGGCTTGTGGGATCTTAGTTCCCCGGCCAGTGATGGAACCCATGTCCCCTACAGTGGAAGCGTGGAGTCTTAACCACTGGACCACCAGGGAAGTCTCTAGCCACTGTTGGTGAGATGGGTTTTCTGTTACTTGCAGCTTAGAGCATCCTTACTGATATAGCCACATTTATAGAGCTGTTGAGTCAGAAAGAAAGTGTGGCTGTGGAGCTCAATCTAGCTCAGCAGTGAACGTTTGCCTGGCCATAATAACAGAAATGCTGACTTGTTTTAACCAAAAAATGTAATATAGCCCTGTTGGGGGGAGCAGAGGGAGGGGGAAAATGGGATCAGGGTATCTGAAAAGGTCCAGTTTTCATCACCATGATGGGAAGTCCACAGATAATGTCTAAACTTAGAAAATAAAACATAGTGGTTTAAGTGTATTAACTAGTAATATGGAGAGATATATCAGGAGGAAGAGAGAAAAGGGCTGAAAATATCTGCTTTGGAAGAAAAGTGAAGGAAGTAGGGAAGCCTGGGGCAGGGTGATTGCCCTGATTTATTATGAGCCTTTCAGTTCTACTTGACTCTTTAAGAAATGAACACATATTCTCTGATAAAATCTTAATTTCAAATCAAATAATATCCAAAAATGTTAGATTTGGAGACAAATTTTACTACTTAAACCATGCCAAAGAGAAATAAACTAACAAAATGAGTGACTACATGAGAGGTTACTCATGTAGTATCATTTAATAATTACAAAAATGGATGGAAGTCACAAAGACAAGGCTGTTAGGGATGTATGGTGATGCGTATTTGTAATGAACATAGGAAATGTGAAGACAAAGCCTACACTTTTGACTTCCAGTTCAAGGCATCAATTTATCGGTTTACAGATACTAGTTTTATGCATATCACATGCTCAGTCTTATATTTGAATCTCTTTGAATCCCTGCAATGAAAACACTCAACATCACAGCTGGGGAGCCAAGAGTAACCAACATAGAACAGCATAAGAAAAGAGTCAAGAGGAGTTGATAAATGAGCATTGGTATGGTCAGGCATGGCCCTCTGGGCAATGTGGGTTTGACCTGGGCTGTAAAGAATGAATGGTGCTTCTGGAGGCAGCAAGGAGGAGGGTGGGGTTCCAGGTAAAATAGATAAGACAAACAAAGTCATTAAGGTAGCAAAGATCCTTAACGTATAAAGAGCTCTTCTAATTTAAGGAAAAGAAAAAGACCAGAAACCCAGGAGTAAAAGGGGCACAGGATATAGGCAGATATCATTCACCAAAAAAAAACAAAGAAATGTAAATGGATCTTAAATATGTGAAAATATTTCCAGACATAGAAAGAGAAAAATCCAATAAATTCCATTTTCATCTCTCACATTTTACAAAGATGAAGAAGTTTGATAATTCAGTGTGTGGCAGGCAGAATTCTAAGGTGGTCACCCAAATCCCCACCCCATGGTATACCATCACCTTCTCCCAGTTCTTCACTCATGTACTAATCTAGGTGTTGCTGTGAAGGAATTTTGCAGATGTGATAATGTTCCCAAATCAGGTGACTTTAGGATAATCTGGGTGGCATGATTTAATCACATGAGTCCTTTAAATCTAGGTATAGAGGTCAGAGACAGGGAAGGCAGAGATCCAAAGCACAAGAAGGATTTGATTAGCTGTTGTTCACTTGAAGATGGAGGGGGCCATGTGGCAAGGACTGTGGGCAGTCTTTAGGAGCTGAGAGTGGCCCCCAGCTGACAGCCAGCAGAGGCAGACCTCAGTCCTACAACCATAAGGAACTGAATTCCGCCAACAACAAAAACAAGCTTGGAAGCAGATATTTCACCAGAGCCTCCGGACAAGAACTCAGCCCTGCTAACACCTTATTTTTAACCTTGTGAGACCCTGAGCAGAGAACCCAGCCATGCCATGCCAGACTTCTGAACTACAGAACTGTGAGCTAATAAATGGGTGGGGTTTTAAGCCACTGAGTTTGTGGTAATTTATTACACAGCCATAGAAAACTAATATGCTGTGTTTAAAAGGGCGTGGAGAAACTGGCTTATTCATTTATTGCTGGCCAGCATGTAAATAAGCATAACCTCTATGCAGGGCAAGTTGACAATATCTATGAAAATTAAAGTTGCTCGGGGCTTCCCTGGTGGCGCAGTGGTTGACAGTCCGCCTGCCGATGCAGGGGACACGGGTTTGTGCCCCGGTCCGGGAAGATCCCACATGCCGTGGAGCGGCTGGGTCTGTGAGTCATGGCCGCTGAGCCTGCGGGTCCGGAGCCTGTGCTCCGCAACGGGAGAGGCCACAACAGGGAGAGACCCGCGTACCGCAAAAAAAAAGTTAAAGTTGCTCATCCGTTTGACACAGTAACTCCACCTTTAAAGACTCATCCTACGGGTATATCCACACGTGTACAAGATGATCCACAAACAACAACATCAAACAACAACATACACTGCAGTGTTGTTTGTAACAGCAAAAGACCATCTGCCGCCTAAATATCTAATCGATGGCAGGCTAGCCAAATACATGATGGTATGGCCTCCAAAATGAGACCACTCCAGATACACTGATGTAGAAACATCTCCAGGAATTATTGTTAGGTAAAAATGTAAGGTTTAGGTGGTGTATAGAATCCTACTATATATATGGGGCCCCCAAAATAGATACAATCAGATATGTTGGTAAATGCACAGGATATTTATGGAAGATACACAAGAAACCTGTCCCAAGAACACTTTGGGGAGTGGACCAAGTGACAAGAGGACAGAGGAGGAAGATCGTTCCCAGGTTACCTCTGTTCTCTTGTGTGTATTACCTGTTCAGAAAAATAAATACAAACAAAAGAACAAGGTTAGCTCTGCCCTTGTGGGTACTTGAAGAGAAGGAAACTATATTTCATTTGTTTCTCCTTCCTCCTTCAAAGGGAGGAAGAAGGAAAGAAGGGCAGGAGACAGGGGGAGGGAGGAAGGGAGGAAAGGAAAAGTAGCAGGAGAAACGGAAGGAGAAACTTCCCCTCTGTTCAACTGGCTACTTTTACTTGGTATGAGCGTTATGGTTCATCTTCAGGTACAGGTCCACTTGCAGTTGGGCACAGAGACGTCCCCTGTGAGAACAGCGCCTGCCATTTCTTTGTGCTGGCTGTGTACCCTCCTGGCTCCCAGTAGCTGCGCCATAAATATTTCCTGCAGGACGAAGCGATTGACTAATGGCTGCTTCATCCACATTCTTTCCCTCGAAACAGTAGGGTGGAAATGTGCTTTTGTTCTTACGTTTGTGAAAGATTTCTAAACTTTTGCTAAAAAGTTGGCATTTCAATATGAGCTGTTGTCTCTTTTTGCCAGCGGGCGCCAGTTGGGAGGAGAAGACTGGGTTGGGGGGCTTGCTTATGGTGACCCAATTTTGAAATTGAGAAAGGACTTGATGGCAAATGGAATAGGGCAGAGAGGGACCCCGCAGACTCAGAGCCCACCCCAGCCCTGGCTGCAAGGACGATCACTGGACAGCTCTCACATGTGCGTACCCTGCATCCTGGTCCTTCTGAACTATTTCCAGTTCTCCACGATTTCCTACACACCTATCCCTTTCCACTTGTTGGCCCCTCTGCCTGGAAAACAACCCTTTCTCCTTCTTTGCCTGACCAACTCAGGCTTCTCACCAGACTTGGTTCAAGGCTTTCTGTTTGATGAAACTGTCATGACCCACCCCATCTGGATTAGGGGCCCCTCCTCTGTGTTCCCATAACCCCCCGACACTGTTCACATCCCTGTCTTAGTTTGTGCTCCCCCCAAAGCAAGCCAAGAGACATTGAGACAAGGATTTTGGGTGCAGGTTGTTATTTGAGAGGTGACCCCAGGAATCACCAGTGAAAGAGTGGGGAAAGTGAGACAGAGGGAAGCCAATAAAGGATAAGTTTATGAGTTGATTATCACTGAGAGCAACCAGGCTGAATTCCGCTGGGGATCGTCTGATTTGGGGGAGGGGGCGGGAAACATGCCTCAAATCTGTCCCAGTGGAGGATAAGGCTGGGGCATTTCTTCAGCAACTCCCATTCCCCTTTGGTAAACACTCTCTCCCTACAATTCCCAGTTGCCCCTCCAGGTTCTCAAACTGAGAAGCTGAGAGAGGCAGGCCCTGAGGTAGAAAGCAGTTACCTGCCTAGCACAGCTGCCGGTGAGCTCAGGAGGCCCCCAGGAGACAGCATCTGTACCACCTAGCATAACACTTTCACATGGAATGGAAGGGTACATTTGTTGTTGTTGTTGTTTAATATTTATTTATTTGGCTGCATCGGGTCTTAGTTGTGGCATGCGGGCTCTTTCATTGCGGCACATGGGCTCTAGAGTGCATGGGCTCAGTAGTTGCCATGCCGAGGGCTCTCTAGTTGTGGTGCGCGGGCTCTAGAGCGCGCAGGCTTAGTTGCCCCACAGCATGTGGGATCTTAATTCCCCGACCAGGGATCGGACCTGTGCCCCCTGCAGTGGAAGCGCAGAATCTTAACCACTGGACCACCAGGGAAGCCCAGGATACATTTGTTTTTATTTGCTCCCTCCCTGCTCCCATAGACTATATGTTTCATCTCTGCATCCTCAGCTTCAAGCAGTATATTGGCACACATTTTGTGCTCAAAAACTATTTACTGAATGAATGAATGAACAAGCTTGGAGTTTATGTTACTGACTACTGAGTGAGAAGACTGATTTTTAAAAATATTTTTTAACTAGTTTATTTATTTAGGCTGCGCCAGGTCTTAGTTGCCGCATGCGGGATCTTCGCTGCGGCATGTTTAGTTGAGGCATGTTTAGTTGTGGCCTGCGGGCTTCTTAGTTGCGGCATGCATGCGGGATCTAGCTCCCAGACCAAGGATCGAACCCGAGCCCCCTGCATTGAGAGCATGGATTCTTACCCACTGGACCACCAGGGAAGTCTGAGAAGACTGATTTTTGAGGTTCCAGGATCAAACTACAGTGGTGAATGCCAGAATGAATTGTCTACTTTAATAATTCGAGAGAACAGCTTTCACATATAAAAGTTGGCAGAAAACACAGGAGTTTCAAATCATAAAAATCTCAGAACCACTTGGCAAACAGGGCTATGCTGTATCCACGTTGTGCCATGAGGATGAATTATCGCATAAACGGTTGTCATTTCTATAATTTCTCAAAGCATCCGAGAGCCTCAGAAAATGAATCCCCACTCTTCCCTTCTCAACCAGGGCTTTGAAAAGCCATCCCCAAACTTCCCTCTGAGTCCAAATAGAGGCGCTCTTTCTTTTTAGTTTCCTTTTCCAGTTCAAGTGCTATGGAAAGTAACCACGGCACAGCTAAAATGACCCCGGGCAGGAAGAACAAGAAGGGGCAAGTCATGTGGAAATCGGGGGTTGTGTGTACAGCCACTGCCGTCCTCAGAGAGTTGCCCAACACACCCTCCTGGCCCAGTTCGGGGATCTGGACCAGGCAGGCCTGGCCACAGAAGTGACCTACCCACCTGCCCTTGGGCACTCCCACAGCCTCTGCCATGCTGGCACTGGGATGGGGCCACCCTGCCCAGGTTGCCATGGAAGTAGACGGGGACTGAGTTGATCCCATGACCTCTGGCCTGGAGCCAGGACCCAGGCTCCCCGCTGACAGGGAGTACTCCCCTGGGCTGTCAAAGGCCCTGACTCATCTGTCCTGGCTCCAGTAGGTGTGGCCTCAGCAGGGCCTCTACCAGTAGGGGCCTGGGTGGCCTCCAGGATGCTTTCCTGTCAGCCTGGGATCCAACAAGAGCGCTCTGGTTCCCCCAGAAAAGTACACTCAAGGCCTGGACAATTCAGCCCGCCCACACTAACATGTAAGGCAAGCATGACTATGAGAAGGATGCAGGGAATGCAACTCTTTCCACAGAGATTAGCCTCACTTGGCCGCCCAGTGCAGTGGGGGGGCCCTGAGCACTCATGGAACTGAAGCCCTGGCCGTCTCTGGCCTCTTTGACACAGTACTTTTCCAGCTTTCCTGCTACACTGCTGGCCTTTTCGGTGACTGTCTTTCGTCCTCCCCTTAGCTGGGGGTGCTTCCAGCCTTCTGTCCTCATCTTCCCTAATTTATGCGTCTCCCCACCCTGTTCGTCAGTGAGCTCACCAAGCTTGTTTGCAAGGATCACTTTCTGAGAGCTCAAACTGTAATTGACCTTTGCACCACTCTCTATTTCCCAGGGCAGAACTTTCTAGGGGCTCAATGGATGTGGACTCCTAAATTTCTACGTATAGCCTGACTCCCTCTTCTTAGCCTGAATCCAGCCAGAACAGAAATTTCTGTCCAGGCCATGCAGCACCATGGGACACTCCTGGATGGCTACGGCCCTGCCCTTCTATCTCAACATGCTGCACCTCCAAGACTTCCCCATGTGACCTCCAGTCTCCTCTTAAGGTACCAAAGGTGAATCTGGTCAAAGGCCTCCTGCTTCTGGCTTCCCTTTCAATTTCTCCAACTTTCCACCCTTTCCTGGCCAGAAGCCCAGAAAAGTGACCTCGGGACCCACTGCCACACCTCTCCTGGCCCTGCCTCTATGTTTCTTCCCACAATTCCTGGTGACCAGAAGGGACAAAGGCTGGGTTTTCACTTCCTCTAAATCATATCTTCCTCCTCAAAGACAAGTCCCGTGGCCCCATCGATGGTAGAAGGGGTACTGTCTGTCCATCCCGGAAGAAATACTGTGATCTAAGTTCTCCAAGAAATTCTCTCCGATTCTCGCAAGAAACTTAGGAAAACGTTCCTCACTCCCAAGCAAATGGCTCCTCAGGCTGCCCAGGGAGAAGGTGGCCTGTAGAAATGCAAGACAGAAAAGCCCATTTCGAATTCCCCAGTGTTCCCTGTTTCAAGTGGATTTTCCCAGTTACACCTCATGACAACCTATGTGGCAGTTACTATTATTTGAATTTTACTGTTGGAAATATTAAAGCACAGAGAGGTCATGTGAGTTGCCCAAGTCACACAGCCAATAGTGGCAGAGCTGAGATTTAAACCAGGTCCTGGTCTCACTCGGGAAACAGCTGTGGGTCCATGATTGTATAGCGTTCCCTCTGATTCTTTTTCTTCATTCTCCATTAGCCAACCTCATTCTAATTTCCCCTTTAAACTCTGACTTTGCTCTTTCCTCTGCAGTCCCCCATCAAGCCCCAGGCCTAGAACCCCACCATTTCATTTCTTGATTCCTGCCCCAGCTTCTCAGTTGGCCTTTTACTGCCACTCCTTGCTTACAGTACATTTTTACACAAAAGCCAGGCTATTCCTCCTAAAACCCTGCTTTCTTCACATCATTATAATCATCTCTGGGTCCACATCTTCAGCTACAATGCATCCTGGCATTCAGGGAGGACCTCAGCCCACTCCTGCAAAACTGCCTTCCCCAACTTCCCCAATTTGACCATCCGGTCAGTCTGCGCAGACCCCCAATCGCTCCCAGCACATGCCATGCACATTCCCAGGCCCAGTCTCCCACCTAGAATGCATCCTTCTGTCTGCATAATCCTGTCTCTCCTCTAAGGCTCTGCTCAGTTCTCCCACCCCTCCCAGGCCACCCTGACCCACAACGGTCCTCTCTCTCCACAACTGTACTCTTCTCTAAGACCACACAGTTTGACCCTGAATTGTCCCCTAAGGGACCCCTATGTTTCCCCAGTGTGACTGTGAGCTCCTCAGGGATGTGAGTGATGTTGAAACAGGAGGGAAGGGGGCAGGGCATAACCTTTAAAACAATGACATAGCCATAGGACATGACAAAAACTGATTAGAACCAACTAGAACCAAGATGGCAGAAGATTCAACTTCCAGCGGACCTTGAGCCTCATTATACGCTCATTGTAATACATTAGCATATGCTAAATGACACAAGGCGCCATGACAGTTCCGAGGCCGACCATAAAAGGCCAAAAACTGGGCAGTAGCCCAATTCCTGGAAATCCCCGCCCCTTCCTCCAAATAGTTGGAATAATCCCCCCACTCATTAGCCTGTGAAATTACCCAGCCCATAAAAACTAACCACCCCATATTTCAGGGCCTCTCGCCTTCTGAGATGGCCCACACTCGGTGTGTGGGGTGTGTTTATCCCAAGGCCGTTCTTGCCTTTTGAGGGGGACTGCATTCTGTCTATGGAATGCGTATATCTCTAAATAAATCCACTTCTTACCTATCACTTTGTCTCTCACTGAATTGTTTCTGTAACGAGACATCAAGAACCTGAGTTTCATTAAGTCCTGAAACCAGGTGTGTGATCTCAATGAAAAGATAGCAGGGAGTGAGGGGGAACTTCCCTGGTGGAGCAGTGGTTAACAATCTGCCTGCCAATGCAGGGGACACGGGTTCAAGCCCTGGTCCGGGAAGATCCCACATGCCGCGGAGCAACTAAGCCCGTGTGCCACAACTACTGAGGCAGCACTCTAGAGCCCACGAGCCACAACTACTGAAGCCCCGCGCACCTAGAGCCCATGCTCCGCAACAAGAGAAGCCACCGCAGTGAGAAGCCCTTGCACCACAACGAAGAGTAGCCCCCACTCGCCGCAACTAGAGAAAGCCCGCGTGCAGCAACGAAGACCCAACGCAGCCAAAAAAAAAAAGATAGTGGGGGGAATTCCCTGGTGGTCCAGTGGTTAGGACACCTTGCTGTCACTGCCAAGGGCCTGGGTTCAATCCCTGGTCAGGGAACTAAGAGCCCACAAGCCGTGCAGCATGGCCAAAAAAAGGCAGTAGGTTCAAGTCCCAATCTGGGTTTTGGCTGGGTTCAAGTCCCAGTCTGAATTGTGCGGTTTCAGTGTCATACATTTCCTCGTAAACCACTCTCTCCCCAACGTTTAGGGTACTTTACTAAAAAGGCAGCTGGCCAGCTCCCACCTCAGACTTGCTAAAGCAGAATCTCTGAAGGTAGGCCCAGGTGTATGTATTTTTTTGGTAATAGCTTAACTGGGATCTAGTTTACATACCATAAAATTCACCCTTTTTTCTCTTCCAGCTTTAGTGAGATACGGTTGACATACAGCACTGTATAAGTTTAAGGTCTATAGCATAAGTTTATGGCTTACATAAGTTTAGTGAATAAGTTTAAGTGAACTTAAAGTGAACAATAAATTTAGTGAACATCCATCATCTCATAAAGATACAAAGAAAAAGAAAAAATTTTTTTCCTTGTGATGAGAAAATTCACCCTTTTAAAGTATACAAGTCAGTGGTTTTCGGTATATTCACAGTTTTGCAAGTATCACCACTAGCTAATTTTAGAACATTTTCATCACCCACAAAGGAAATTCCATACCCATTAGTAGTCACTGCCATCCTCCACCTTCCTCCAGCCCCTGGCAACCACTAAGCCACTTTCTGTCTCTATGGATTTGCTTAATCTGGAAATTTCCTTTAAATAAAATCATATGATATGTGGTCCTCTGTGACTGGCTTCTGCACTCAGCATAATGTTTTTAAGGCACATCTATGTTGTAGCAGGTGTTAGTACTTCATGCCTTTAAATTGCTGGATGATAGTCCACTGTAGGGATAGACCACGTTTTGTTTCCATTTGTCTTTTGCTGGATATTTTGGCTGTTTCCACTTTCTTTTTTTTTTTTTTTTTTTTTTTTTGCGGTACGCGGGCCTCTCACTGTTGTGGCCTCTCCCGTTGCAGAGCACAGGCTCCGGACGCGCAGGCTCAGCGGCCATGGCTCACGGGCCCAGCCACTCCGCGGCATGTGGGATCTTCCCAGGGAAGCCCTGTTTCCACTTTTTGACTACAGTATTATGAATAATGCTGCAGTGAACATTCGTGTACAAATTTTTGTGTGTACATAAGTTTTCACTTCTTGTGGGTAGATACCTAGTAGTAGAATTGCTGGGTCGTGGGATAACTCTCTGTTTAACCTTTTGAGGAACCACCAAAGTGTTTTCCCCAGCAACTGCACCATAGAACAATCCCACCAGCAATGAATGAGGGTTCCAGTTTCTCCACATCCTTGCCGTATGTATTTTTAACATGCTCCACAGGTATGACACAGTTTGAGCATCCCTGTGCTAAATTCTGGAAGCCCTTGCTTGTGTACGTCCTGAGAATTAGCTGGGACTACTCTGAGGTGTTGGGTGACCCTGGGTTGGATGACCTTCTGAGACAGGGGGGAATAGGGCAGGACACAACCTTTAAGAGAATGACATAACCGTTTAGGATACGACATAAACTGGTTAGAACCGGCTAGGTCCAAAATGGTGGAAGATTCAACTTCCAGTGGACTTTGAGCCCCATTAAACCCTCATTGTAATACATTAGCATATGCTGAATGACACACCCACAGGCGCCGTGACAGTTCCGAGGCTGATCATAAAAGGCCAAAAAGTGGGTGGTGGCCAAATCCTGGAAATCCCCACCACTTCCCCCAAATAGTTGGAATAATCCACTCATTAGCCTATGAAATTACACAGCCCATAAAAACTAACCACCTCGAGCTTCCCCGGTGGCGCAGTGGTTGAGAGTCCGCCTGCCGATGCAGGGGACACAGATTCGTGCCCCGGTCTGGGAGGATCCCACATGCCGCGGAGCGGCTGGGCCCGTGAGCCATGGCCGCTGAGCCTGTGCGTCCGGAGCCTGTGCTCCGCAACGGGAGAGGCCACAACAGTGAGAGGCCCGCGTACCGCAAAAACAAACAAACAAACAAAAACTAACCACCTCCACAACCCCCAGGCCTCTCCCTTTCCAAGATGGCCCACACGCTGTCTATGGAGTGAGTACGTATCTCTCTCAATAAATCTACTTACCTATCACTTTGCCTCTCGCTGAATTCCTCCTGTGCGGAGACCTAAAGAATCTGAACTTCATTAAGTCCTGAGATGAGGTGTGCGGTTTCAGCTGGGAGACTGTGGGTTCGAGTCCCCCACTAAGCCAGAGACTGTGGGTTCGAATCCCAATCTGGGGTGTGCGGTTTCACTTCCAAGTGCGGATGGTGGAAATGGCGAGACTATGAGCGTGAGCATTGCAGCCCAGGTGCTAAAACTAAAGGCCCAAGAAACTGAGTGCTTAGAGATATTTAGGAGGAAGTAGCTGGGCTAGGGGGAGGGCCTGAGACCAAGCCAGTTCCCGACTCAGCCTTTGAGTTGCTGTTTGTGTGTGATTGGGTCACTTAGCCTCCTGGGAGGCCTCTATTATGTAAAAAAAAAAAAAATGAGGATGGTATCTGCTCCCCTTCCCCACCCCCACCCCAAGAAGGACACTGTAAGGTTAAATTAGGTTAATCGAAAGCATACGGGGGACTTCCCTGGTGGCCCAGTGGTTAAGAATCCACCTGCCAATACTAGAGGACACGGGTTCGAGCCCTGGTCCGGGAAGATCCCACATGCCACGGAGCAACTAAGCCCGTGTGCCACAGCTACTGAGTCTGTGCTCCAGAGCCCACGAGCCACAACTACTGAAGCCCATGCGCGCCTAGAGCCCGTGCTCCGCAACAAGGGAAGCCACAGCAATAAGAAGCCCACGCACCGCAACGAAGAGTAGCCCCCGCTCTCCGCAGCTAGAGAAAGCCCGCGCGCAGCAACGAAGACCCAACGCAGCCAAGAATTTTTTAAATATATAAATTTTTTTTAAAAAATGAAAAAAGAAAGCATATGGTGCAAGTTCTGGGTCACTCCTTTGCGTGATTATGCTATTATCTCCGTTTTGTCCTCAGGTGGGAACGCGAGGGCGTGGTCGATGAGCCAGGCAACGCCACAATTTTCTGGACTGATCTAGCTGTTCTGATTCCTTCCCAGTGCCACAGCCATGGTTTAAATCCCCGCCCCCGGGGCTTTAAAGGACTAAAATAAACAGGAAGTTTCCATTTCACCTCGACCTCTCTGAGGCTTGGGCGGCGTGTGACTTTTGCTGTCCAGTTCCTTATCTCTCTGGAAGGACCCGTCATGCTGAGCTGTGGCTCCTTTGTACTCACAGCAAAGCGTCATCTTTTTTGTTTGTTTTGGGGTTGTTTTGTTTTGCTTGTTTTTTTGCCTGTATAACTTCCTGTCCAGAAGTGATTCTAGTCACACACACACACACACACACACACACACACACACACGCTTTTACAACATCGAGAGGACATGTGCTGAAATCACAGGGTTAGAATTCATAGCAAAGCCCCCCAGCCCAGATCTTGCTGCAAATCCAGACGAAGCTATTTGTGTGGGACGTGGACAGTTGCTACTCAGAAGCTCAGTTCCTGGCAACAGGAAGAGTGAAACCTTAGTCCCTGGAACAACTGAAGGCTGTTTTCTTGCCTTGCGGGGACAGACTCCCTGTGAGGTAGGTCAGAGTCCGTTGAGACCCAGCTTTTCTTTGCCCCTGGGCTTGTCATCGAGTCCCAGGCAGGACTGAGCGAGGGTCACCGCGTGTCAAAGGGCGGAGGAAGGGGTGGGTTTTGTTTCGTCTCTGCCGTGTAAAGGACAGCAGATCCCTGCAATGGGTCTACGTGGAAATAGTCATTGAGAATAAACAGCTGTTCACAGCTGACAGCCATCACTGATCAGCCTCCCTTCTCCTGCTTCCTGGAATTGTATTCCTTGGCTGGGAGATGAGCAGATGGTGTAAGTTCCTTTGCGGCTATGGAATGAAGGCTTTCCCCCACCCCTTTTTAAATAGAAAAACAAATGGATTCCACATGGGCTGCTGCCCAAGTCTTTGCTAAATTTTATGGAGCCTTTGTATGTTTCTCATGTCGCCTCATCATCTGGATCTCAGTCATAAATAAATAAGCCCATCGGAACGTCTCTCGCAGAAGCCAGTGAGAGTGGAGCTAAAGGGGACTCTGCCCTGAGGGAAAAGCAGCTGAGCCCTTTGCCCCCCGCCTACTCGGCAATCTTCTAGCTTTTGGAAAACAGAGTTCCAGTCCCAGGAGGGGGTGGGGGAACTCTGTTCATGACTGGAAGAGTCAAGACAGCTTCTCCTAAGTAGGCTGAGAAAATTCCCAGAGCTCTGAGGAAGAGCGAGCAAGGTCACCCCTGAGGAACAGAGGCCACGCAGGTGCTCGGGCTATGTCCCCAGGGCCATGTCCTAGGGATAGAGGCTGTTTGAGATAAGGCTTTGAACTGAAGGGAGACATCCACGGGAGAGCTCGTGAGGTACCTTCTACTCGCTCTAGCCTGCTTAAGGTCAGCCCTCCAATCTCATCCAGCCCCAGGCCAGGATTGGGGGACGTTGAGAATTTGAACTCTGAATGCACCCACACTGACCTTCCAGAAGCTTCAGCTGGAGTCACGTTCCAGACCTCGCTCCTTTGCAGCATCAGTGGATTGGAGCTGCCTTGTTCCTCACCAGGCACCCTGCCCACCCAGTTTGACGGGTTGGGGGCCACTGCGTCCCTGGGGGGCAGTTTCTAGCCTGGCACTAGCACCCCCACACCTGGCACTGACAACCCTCTGACTCCAGGGCATCGTCCAGAATGTTGATGGTTGGGAGATGGCTCTGGAAAATGACCAAAGTTTAAAAATAACTAAACAGTGCCTCCCAACCCACCACTCTGACTCCCTGCCTGGCTGTGTGGAAAGGGGGACAGAGCCTCCTTTTCCAGGTACTCAATTCATTGGCTAATGATGCAAGGTCAAGATGGAGGGCCTCTCAGCCATCCCTCCGCCATGAGATTGATGAAATAAACTACACAGAAGGGCTTCCCTGGCGGCGCAGTGGTTGAGAGTCCGCCTGCCGATGTAGGGGACGCGGGTTCGTGCCCTGGTCCGGGAAGATCCCACATGCCGTGGAGCGGCTGGGCCCGTGAGCCATGGCTGCTGAGCCTGCGCGTCCAGAGCCTGCGCTCCGCAACGGGAGAGGCCACAGCAGTGAGAGGCCCGCGTACCGCAAAGAAAAAAAAAAAAAAAAAACTAAACAGAAAAAAAAGCTCTCTGCATAGCTGAGAAACAAAACCATGATGTGAAAGTGAAAGTGAAAATACAAATGACAAAGTGTTAAAAAAAATTGGCTACTCTTATAACAAAGAACTAATCTTCCTAATATAGAGAGCTTCTACAAATCCATAAGAAATAGACCACTAACACAAAAGAAAAATAAGCAAGAGATATTTGTAGATAATTCACAGAAGAAGAAATGCAAATAGCCCTTAAACATACGGGAAGGTGTTTAAGGTCACTCAGAAGAGAACTATTCATTAAAACCATACAGGTAAAAAATAGAATCGGTCACACTGGCCAAAATACAAGTTTGTCACTGTGTTCACAGACAAAGCTATGGGAAAAGAAGCTCTCTGATGCATTGCTGGTGGAAGTGCAAATTGATTCAACTCCTGTGGGGAACAACTTGTTCACATGTACCCAAATTTCCATAGACATACTTACGTGTACAAAGTTAATCACTGGTAATAGCAAATGATGGAAAACTACCTATGTGGTCATCAATAGGAGGATAGTTGGATAATTATGGTATAGCCACGCAATAGAATATTCTGATTATACAAATGTAAAGAAGAATGGACTCTTTCTGTGTACTGATACGTAAAAATCTCCAGTATATATTGTATAGTAGGAAAAAGGTATGGAACAATGTTTATAGTGTTCTTTCATGTAAACTGAGGAGAAAGTATATTCATACATTGCTACTTTTGTATATGGACACTCTGTAAGGATATACAAGTAACTAATATGTGGTTACGAGTTGGGATGGGGCAGGTGGAAATAAAACTTCACTATAACTTCATATATCACATGAAATAAGTGAATGTATTATCTACATAAAACATTAAATAATTAAAAGAGATGATAGCCGAGGCCATAAAGATGGATGAAAGCACTTAGGGAGAGACTGGAGACAGAGAGGCTGATTAATGACTGCACCCTGGGGCCCTCCCCAGGTAAGTGTGAGCTTGTGGGAACCTTAGGACAAAAGGGTCAACGAGACAGCGCTCAGTGTCAGCGCTGGCTGCTGAAAGGCCTAGTAAGATGAGGAAGAATAGGCGACTGTGACTTCAATAAGAGCCACTTCAGTGGAATGATGGAGAAGAAAAGCTGATTAGAGTAAAAGAAAAATACAAGAGGTAAGGAAGCAGTTGCAGTGAATTTGAGGTTTTGTGGAGACAGGCTGGGGTGGGGGGGAGAAAAATGGAGTAGCAAGCAGGAGAGGGACATGAGATCAAGAGAGGGCTTTGAGATGGGAGATAATAAAGGAATGATCTGGGAGAGAGGGCAATATGGATGATGCACTAATAGATGAGAGAATACCACAGCACTAGGTTCTTGGGAAAGGCACGAATAGAAGATTGGGCCTTAAACAGGAACCCTCCATGCTTCCTCACTAGGAAGTAATGGAAAACATGTGAGAGGAGAAAAAGCATGATAGGGCCAGGGGTGATGATGCTAGTTCCTTTCTTAAGCTTTTTTTTTTTTTTTTTTTTTTTTTTTGTGGTACGCGGGCCTCTCACTGTTGTGGCCTCTCCCGTTGCGGAGCACAGGCTCCAGACGCGCAGGCTCAGCGGCCATGGCTCACGGGCCCAGCCGCTCCGCGGCATGTGGGATCTTCCCGGACTGGGGCACGAACCCGTGTCCCCTGCATCGGCAGGCGGACTCTCAACCACTGCACCACCAGGGAAGCCCTCTTAAGCTTTCTAAACGGGGCTGTTACCCAAACATAACCTTATCTTCTGGTACTACACACCTTTAAAAACACCTTTATTTTGGCTGCTTGATCATTAAAACATAGTAAGCCTGTAGCTATGTCCACCTTATTGACGCTACCATTCAAAACAAATCACATCAGTTGTTTGATCTCCCCTAGTATATAACACATTCATAGGAACCATCCAGGACTGAGCCTCTGGAAAGCCACAAGACAGGAAGATAAACCCAGCTTCCCGCTAGAGATAAAATCTGAAGAGTTGTATCCCACCCAATTCCTAAGCAGGAAATGAATAAGATTACTTGAGTTGCTGTGCTGACAAATTTTAGGAAAAATTTTTTTAATTCTTAAAAAGTAATTTTTATTATCATCATTAAATCTAAATTCCTGTCCTCAAGATATTCCTTCTTGTTTGGTAAGAAACCAAAACAATACACTAAAAAAAAAAATAGTGCTAAGTTTCATTTTATATATTTATACCTTATCTCTAAAATTTGGAGGCAACTTATAAATTTCCATGCAAGAAAATGAAAAAAAGTTGGAAAAGAAAAAATGAGTAGGTGAAGATTCAACCAGGGATATCGTCAGTAAATGCCATAGACCTGGGGCTCGGTGGGGTCGGGGGGAGGTGGCAAGTGAAATCATGTACAGCTTCCACAGCGTTCAGAAGAGAAAAACATGTTTCTTAGAAGCAAAGCCTATTTGTTTTACACTAATACCAAGATAAATTTATCCCACAGGTCCTCTTACAAGATAAACTGTTAACACTGTAGATCTCTTTGAAATCTACAGAATGAACAAGAGTGTGAATTGCACATGGCAGCTTCTGTGCCCCTTGTGAAAGAGAAGGCTCTGCCTGAGTGTATGCCAGCAAAAGAACTCCTACGGGAAGTCTCCACAGTACATTGCAAGGACACAGTTCCTTGATGAAAACTGCCATTAAAATTTTGTGTTATTAAAATTCTGGAACACTATGGTAATTAAGTTCGAAGCATGCTGAGAATTAATATTCAAGGAAGACTCCAAAGTACTCTCAAAATAATGAGTTTTAAGAAGATGAAACTGAAAAGGTGTAAGGTTTCTTCCAAGTTTGGGATTAGCTGAATGTTGCAATTTCTGCACAGGCAGTTACTAACTTACTTAATTGGCTATTGGGAGACCTCTGTCTCTCTGCCGACCCTTCCAGGAGGTGCTTACTGGCTCAGAAAAGGAATGACTGCATGAAATTTACACTTGCATTTTTATGGTAATCTTCAACAGGAGGGTTGGTCTGAAATACCCAGGCTGCCATGACTAGCAGCTGGACTCCTTAATATTCCTGCATGAACTTTCTCCACAAAATGTGGCATTTCATGGAGACACTTGCACCATGGACATGCTCCAAAAGAGAAGCATGATCCTAGGATGAATTAATGGGAGTGTTCCATGTGAAAAGTACCAGATAATCTCCCTGTTGGCTGGATATAAGTTTTAGCACTAATTCAAAAAGATACATGCACCCGGATGTTCATAGCAGCATTATTTACAACTGCCAAGATAAGGAAGCAACCTAAGTGTCCATTAAGATGAATGGACAAAGAAGATGTGGTACATATATACAATGGAATACTACTCAGCCATAAAAAAGAATGAAATTTTGCCATTTGCAACAACATGGATGGACTTGGAGGGCACTATGCTAAGTGAAATTAGTCAGAGAGAGAAAGACAAATAGTGTATGATATCACTAATAGGTAGAATCTAAAAAATAAAACAAACTAGTGAATATAACAAAAAAGAAACAGACTCACAGATATAGAAAACAAACTAGTGGTTACCAGTGGGGAGAGGGAGGAGGGGGCAAGATAGGGGTAGGGGATTAAGAGGAACAAACTACCCTGTATAAAATAAATAAGCTACAAGGATATATTGTACAACACAGCCAATATTTTATAATAACTATAAATGGAATAGAACCTTTAAAAAGTGTGAATCACTGTTGTACACCTAAAACATATAATACTGTACATCAATTATACCTCAATTCAAAATACATATATATATATATGTTTTCAACATAGTAAAGATGTCAGTTCTCTCCCAAATTGATCTATAAGTTCAGGACAATAACCATCAAAATTCCAGCAAAAATTTTTTGTAGATGTAGAAAAGCTTATTCTAAAATTAATATGGAAAGGCAAAAACTAGAATAGCTAAAACAGTTCTGAAAAAGAGCAAAATGGGAGAAGTCACTCTAGCCAATTTTAAGACTTACTATATAGCTAGAAACATAATTGAAACTCTGGTATTTGTGGAAGGATAGACACATAGATCAATGAAACAGAACAGAGAGCCCAGAAATAGACCCACACAGGGATAAACAACTGATTTTTGACAAAGTTGCAAAAGCAATTCAATGGAGGAAGGATAGTCTTTTCAACAAATAGAGAAAGAACAATTGGACATCCATAGATAAAAAAGTAAATCTCAATCTAAACCTCACACAGTAAAAACTGAGTCAAAATAGATCATCAATTTAAATGTAAAACAATAAAATTATCAGAAAAAATAGGAGAAAATCTTTAGGACCTAGGACTAAGTGAAGAGTTCTTAGACATGACACCAAAAACAAGACCCACAAAAGGAAATATTGATAAATTGGGCTGCATCAAAATTTTAAACGTTTTAAAAAAAAATTAAAAGTGTTCTACAAAAGACCCTGTTAAGAAGATAAAGGGGGGCTTCCCTGGTGGCGCAGTGGTTGAGAGTCCGCCTGCCGATGCAGTGGACACGGGTTCGTGCCCCAGTCTGGGAGGATCCCACATGCCGCGGAGCGGCTGGGCCCGTGAGCCATGGCCGCTGAGCCTGCGCGTCCGGAGCCTGTGCTCCGCAACGGGAGAGGCCACAACAGTGAGAGGCCCGCGTACTGCAAAAAAAAAAAAAAAAAAAAAAAAAAAAAAAAAAGATAAAGGGACTTCCCTGGTGGCACAGTGGTTAAGAATCCGCCTGCCAATGTAGGGGACACGGGTTCGAGCCCTGGTCCGGGAAGATCCCACGTGCCACGGAGCCACTAAGCCCGTGCGCCACAACTGCTGAGCCTGCGCTCTAGAGCCCGCAAGGCACAACTACTGAGCCCGCGTGCCACAACTACTGAAGCCCGTGCACCTAGAGCCCGTGCTCCGCAACAAGAGAAGCCACCTTAATGAGAAGCCCGCGCATCACAAGGAAGAGTAGCCCCTGCTCGCGGCAACTAGAGAAAGCTAGGTGCAGCAACGAAGACCCAACGCAGCTGAAGGGAAAAAAAAGACAACGAAAAGACGCGCTATAGACTGGGAGAAAATCTTTGCAAATCCAATATCTGACAAAGGACTTGTATCTATGATATATAAAAACTCAACAGTGAAAAACAATAATTAAAAAATGGGCAAAAGACACGAACATGTATTTTACCAAAGAGAATATAAGGATGGTAAATAAGCACATGAAAAGATGTTCAACATCACTAGCCATTAGGGAAATGCAGATTAAGACCACAATGAGGTATCACTTCACACCAATTAGAACAGCCAAAATGTGAAAATACCAAATGTTGGTGAGGACACAGAGAAACTGGATCTCTCATATGCATTGCTGGTGGGAATGTAAAATGGTACAGCCACTCTGGAAAATGGTTTGATGGGTTGTTAAACTAAACATAACTTACCATACAATCTAGCAATTGCATTCCTGGGCATTTATGCCAGAAAAGTGAAAACTTATGTCCACACAAAAACCAGTACACAAATGCTCACAGCAGCTTTAATTTGTAACAGTCAAAAATGGGAAACAAGCCAAATGTCTTTCAATGGCTGAGTGGATAAACAAACCACGGAACATCCATACTGCTCAGCAATAAAAAGGAACAAATTATTTGCAAAAACCTGGATGGCTCTCAAGGGCCTTATGCCGAGTGACAAAAAACCCCAGTCTCAAAAGGTCACATACTGAGCAATTCCATTTACGCAACAATTTTGAAATGACGTTTTAGAGATGGAAAACAGGTGAGTAGTTGTCAGGGGTTGGTGACAGGGTGGGGAGGCAGGAAGGGGACAGGTGTGATTACAAAGAGGTAGCATGAGGGAGATCTTGGTGATGATGGAACACAAATCAACACATGATAAAACTGCATAGAATTATATAAATCCATGTAAAACTGGTGACATCTGAATAAGGTCTGTGGCTTGTACCACCATCAATTTCCTAGTTTTGATGTTGTATTACAGTTATGCCAGATGTAACCACTGGGGAAACTTGGGGAAGGGTACTCAGGACTTCTCTGTACTATTTTTGAAACTTCCTGTGAATCTGTAATCATTTCAAACTAAAAAAATTTTAAAAACCTAAGTTTTGGGAGTTCCCTGGCAGTCCAGTGGTTTGGACTCAGCACTTTCACTGCCATGGCCCCCGGTTCAATTCCTGGTCAGGAAATTAAGATCCTGCAAGCCATGCAGTGTGGTGAAAAAGAAAAAACAAAAACCTAAGTTTTATTAGAATATATATTCTAGGGCTTCCCTGGTGGCGCAGCGGTTAAGAATCCGCCTGCCAATGCAGGGGACACGGGTTCGAGCCCCGGTCCAGGAAGATCCCACATGCCAAGGAGCAACTAAGTCCATGCGCCACAACTACTGAGCCTGCGCTCTACAGCCCGTGCTCCGCAACAAGAGAAGCCACTGCAATGAGAAGCCCGCGCACCGCAACAGAGTATCCCCCGCTCGCCACAACTAGAGAAAGCCCACGCACAGCAACGAAGACCCAACGCAGCCAAAAATAAATTTTAAAAATAATTTTTAAAAAAGAATATATTCTAATTATATAAAATTTGTTCAATAAGAAGCAACAGAAAAGCTTTTAGTCAGAAGCAAGTATTGTCATTATTTTAGCAGATTCCCTTCCATGTATTTTCAAAATAGTTGAGATCATTCTACACTAACTGTAACCTACACTTTCTTCCACCCATTAGAGAAATTATTTTCTCCACATCCGTTATAATTGCAAATGGCAGCTTAATATTCTGAGTACAATACATAAAATTATTTTAAACATTAATATAGCGCCAATTCCAGCTAGAAGGAACAGGGTGAACAAAAACTAAGTCAGAGGCAGAGTGTGGGACGCATCTGGACAACAGCATACTCGGCTACTGTTTAAGGCCTGAGAAATAAAAGCTGCAAAGGTAGACTAGTACCACACCATAGGGGCCACTTAATAGACTGCCATTAATTTGGTTGTATTATAATTTGGAATATAGTGATGCTTCTGCCATGAACTACCTGAAGCATGATAATGGTATTTGGAACAAATGATAAGGGGTAGAGAATACTGGACTCCATTCTAATTTTGCTGCATCAGCATTAACTAGGGAGCTTTAGGAACAAAAACAAAAGCAAAAGCAAAACACAAGATCCCTGAGGGAACCCCAGAAATTTTATTAGGACAGTTGCCCCAGAATCACTTCCCAGGTACTTCTGTTGCAACCCAGCGGGGAAACCACAAAAGAAAAACTAGGTTCCAAGAAGACAAGGACTACACCTGAGTTCACTGTTACATTCCCCAATGCCCAATACTCAGCAGACCCCAAATCAGTTTTTGAATGAAACTTAAATCAACCTTTGCCTTGCAAATGTCTACTAAATAACCCACTAGAGTCTATCAGGTGACTGGGTCAGAAGTTGAGGCTCCGAGACCTTTTGGCATACCATTAATCAACTGGTATTAGGTAAATGAGATGGACTGTTGAAACCCTAGGTGTGGAGTGCACCCACACTAGGATGAGTGGAAAATGAAGAATGAGAATTTCCAGCCCAAGATGGAAGAGGTATTTTTTATTCTACTTTTCTCTTTTAAAAATGTCATCTTCAGTGTTACAAGAGTGGCAACCCCAATTATAAACCATGACTGTATCTGCAAAATACAATAAAATCAGAACTGAAACAGGGCATTCATCCACAGAAAACCTAAGTGTCACAGTGCTATCAGACCCACCTAGTGATCCTTTGAAGAGTAAGGAAATTAGGGATGTGGTTGGGTGCCCAGATAGAGGTAACATCAGTACTCTATTCTTCATCCATCCACCAGTTCATTAGCATTTGGGTTGTTTCCACTTTTGGGTTGTGAATAATGCTATGAACATTCACATGCAAGCCTAAATTGTGGATTCTGTCTCCTGGGTAGAATTCTCCTAGGAGCAGAACTGCTGAATCATATATAATTCTGTTTAAAAAAAAAAAAACCAACCTCCATGTTTAACTTGTTTTGAGACACCGCCTCTTAAATGTGTTGACCTGTTGTTTCCTCCCGAAATAAACGTTTCCATGTCATGAAATTTTCTTCCACAATACAACTAAACATAGTGCTGTGTCAAAATAATCTTACTTCTGGAATTACTCTAAACACAACCCAGTCAGATCTAGGTAGGGAAAATGGAGATAGAAAAGAATCAAAAAGAAATGGAGGGCTTCCCTGGTGGCGCAGTCGTTGAGAGTCCACCTGCCGATGCAGGCGACACGGGTTCGTGCCCCGGTCCGGGAAGATCCCACATGCAGCGGAGCGGCTGGGCCCGTGAGCCATGGCCGCTGAGCCTGCGCTCCGCAACGGGAGAGGCCACAACAGTGAGAGGCCCGCGTACCGCAAAAAAAAAAAAAGAAATGGAAAAGTCACTAGAGGAGAGCCGCATTAGAATCAGACTAAACATGCTAAAAAGTAGACTATAAACTGACATGAGAACAAGCAGCAAAGCAGTTTAAAACATACCCAGAATCGTGTTCAATGAGAACAGAAATGTTGAAAAAAAAAAATCCCAAACTGAACCCCGTAACCACAGTGAATGAAATCTCTGCAATCTGGTGGAGAGGGGGATTAAGAACAGTCAACACCCAGATATCTTAAATTACTGAACTTCAGAATGCATCTGTGACCACTTCAACCAGGTCACTTAAAAAGGGCAAGAAAAAAAGCCATCGGAACAAGTTTATGTCTAAGCATCAAGACATTGGATATTTTCAAACATAAGCCCTGCAAATCGTTTTTGGAAAAATATTATCTGATGTTGAAATTCATCTAAGAGATGGGAGGAACGAACCCAGGAACGCTTTAAAAGTGGGGAAATTATGAATTTATGTATTTAAATATCTACAGAAATGTTAATAAACTTGGGTTCATCTGCTAGAGTAGAAATAATCTCAAGAATTTAGGCAGTTCTTCCAGAGCAGTTTTCTTAAGTGTTCACTCCTCATAATTTACATAAAAGGGCCAGTGAACCACACTTAGAATCCAATTTCACTCTATTTGAACCACCTTCAGCCATTTGACTTTTTTCCGTCTAGCCATTCTAAGTCAACCTCTTTCCACGCTCTCGATTAAGTTGACTCAACTACCTTCCTCTCCAAAATCAGTATAGCATATTATGCTCCAAAATTCTGCCCTACAAATTTAGGCTTGCTGCTCTGAAATTACAACTGATAAGCTCTGAAAATCTAACTATCCAGAACCAAGTATATCTTTACAATGCAAAAAAGTTCTTAATCATACTGTAAAATTAGAACTCAAAACTGCAACGAAAGGTGAATACATGTACTTTCACTAGGTGAAGACATACCAAATTGCCAACATTTGACCATTTTTGACCCCCCAAACCAGAATAACCGTTTCATTTGGTTCATCACAACTTGTTAGAAGTCATCCAGTTATGGCTCTTGTATCATCTCCTGTTAGCTGGCAGCAGCTGCCTGCAGCAATGTGTGTTAAAACAGGATGTCAGCAAATAAAACTAAAGGTAGAGGGCACACCCAGGCCATCTCTGTCAACCTGACCCCAAATACATTATCACTAAGTACTTACCACACTTGTCAGATTACTAATACATTTGATTTTTACCCAATTCATTTTTCCACTGTTCAACCATCCTTTGGATCAAGTGCTTCCAAGAACAGAGATTTCCCCCCCCCCATAAATTTCAACCTATAATCAGTGAGGACCTTTTGGATTTCTATTACAAAAATCCTTTTTTCACTGTACTCCAAACACACACCATCTTCATCATTTATTAAAATTGCACCAGAGTAATTCTGTATCCAAGAGGCACTTCAAAATCAGCACTGGATGGCAACCCAAAAAAATTACATCTTACAACTATTCAGGCAAGAGCACAACTTTATTTTCACCTCTAATAATAAACCACAATTGACAACAACAAAGGAGACTGTGCAGTTCAACTTTTTATTTTAATAAAATCAGAATATGCACAGCACATGCAGTGCTAGCATCTAAACTAATACAATAAGCAATTACTAAAGCTACAGTGACTTGAGGTTCAATCTTCACATTCAGCAAGTTTAAATCCACTCATGTGATTTTTGAAACCTTATTTATTAACTGAAAATATTGCTTACTGATAAAACTTGCTCAAATGCTAACGCTGAATGTACAAGTCACTGATTATGCCAATACAACAAAGATAACCACATGTTTGAGGATTGCAATGAGCCAGACATTCACTGAAAAAAAAAAAATACACACAACGAAACAAAACTCACACAATATCTGAGAATCTGGACACTTCGTATCAGTGTTTTGAAGTGTTTCATTAATATCTTAAGACAAGTGTATCAAAACCTTGGCATGATTTAATTTAAAGTCGCCAATTTTATTTTTACTAACATCAGAAAGTTATGGCTACACTGCCAATGCCGGGTCTGCTTAATTTGACTTAAGAGTTTATTATGACTTAACATTAAAAGCTCACACTACCCCGAAATATATAATTTCACGCATACGGTGACATTCAACATTCAAGTGCCAGTGTTTTTGTACTGTCTTTTGGTCAAGTTTCTTTAAACTTTCAAAGAATCACTTTTAGGCTTACAAAAATAAATATTTGTCAAAATGTTCAATAAATATTACATAAAACTAGCAGCAAAAAGTATCTAGAAATCTGTCGTGTGCAAATAGTTTTCTTCCCAACTATCATTCCCATGGTCCCAAATAAATTTTAGAATCTAGTCCCATCCCCTTCCTAGACAAGCTGCGTTCAACAATCTCCAAGAGACAAAATAAGATTGGAAGTTTAAGGACACGCACACAAGACATATATATAAAATTCTCTGAATGTGCAATAAAAGAAGTACTTTGTAAAAAGTTATGGGCAAAATGTACAAGGGCCTAAACCTAGACTAATTGAAATAGCACCATAACAAATGACCTCAATACTGTCAAGTGCACCTACTTAATAAAAGTTTTAGAACAAGGCACAATACACTTGAAAATCTATTGCACTTTAGGAAATTTTTGCCATCTTCCTATGCCACTGTAAAAAGATTGAGCGTTTTGATCACCGCATTCTGGCCACAAAATTAGCACAGAATTCAAAGTGGCAGAGGCATTTTAGTGGTGGACAATGCTCATCTTTGGCCAGATTTAGCATAAACAGACTATAAATACAATGGAAACCTATGCAACTAAAACTGACTAAAACTGCACTGTATAGCAGAATTGACACCTTGTGCAGTTATGTACATATTTCCAACCTGTGTGATCTCAAAAGATTTCAGTTTGTTACTCTTCTGGAGCCATTTTTACAAAGTCTATAGTAAGCCAGTTTAACATCTCAACGCAGCTTGAACAGAGTAATGTAAATCGGCATTTAAAATAAAGCCTGCTGCATTAATTCTTCCTGTTCATACCCTCTTGACCAAAAAACATCAACACTAGCATGCGTTATTAGACCAAAAATCATCCAGGGCCCTAAATGAGGGCTGGTCATTGCTGTGGTCAGCCATTCTACCATTTCAATTTCACTTATGGCAGGCATTTATAAAGTCTAAGTAGATGAATTCTCCTAAAAACCTATCTCAAGTTATCAGACCTTTATACTTTCCCTGTAATAGTATGCCCACATCTGGCTAGCTCATAATTAATGATCTGCCTAAACATTGAAAGAGGAATTGCTGTATTTACTTGCATTAACTTTGAAAACAGTGCTTTGAATGTATGCATGTATTCATACATCACCTCATCATGACTGGAATGGCTTGTTTAAAGACTATCAGGTTCTAAATACCTATCCAGGATAGAGTGAGCAAATCAGAACTTTAACTTAATACAGTTTGCCACATTAGAAACTAATTCCATTAATATGCTTCAAGACGTTTGTTGTTTGTTTTCCCCCAATCTGCAAGTATCAAAAAGCCCTAATGCAGGCTACCGCATAAGTTTTTTCCTTATAATATTTATGGATGAATCGATGATTCCTGTTAAGTTGTATCACACCTGTGTGCCAAGGTTTGATTTTAGCCCAAGTTCAGTAAATTTATTTTGTCAAAACAATTGGTATCTTGAGCATTACTGAGCCAACAGGACATCAAAATAAAAAGTTGTCTAAAGTTAAAGGCACAGTACATTAACAAACAAATGATCCTCAGTCACAAAATTATAAATGCAGTTTGGGATGGGGGTTGGGAGGGGAGTTAATCCAAACTACAGCAATGAAGTCTTCAAACCACCTTCTGAACAGGGCTGCTGATTGTTCCTTTCAACTCTTCATGTGACCTTGAGCTCCCTTAAAAAAAAAATTTCAGTGGAGAATCACAGCTGGTAATGTACTGCGAGTTCTTGAAGCTACACAAGGTATAGTCTGGCTAAGTTACATGTGGTTTCCATATTAGCTTGTTTGGCAGGGTGACCTACTGCAAAGCAGGTTCAGTTACCCCACCAGTCAACCCCCTGGGAGTTATAATTTCCTCCATATCCATCACTGTTGTAAAAGCCTCCATAGCCACCTAATGAAAGATTTAAAAAAGAGAAAAATTAATTAAGTCATCCACTGTTTAATACAATCTTTCCCTTCTTTAAGTATTTTGATGTAAAATTATAGAAAGCAAACTACAGGGCCGAACTTCCCAATATTTTTAATTATGCTTTGAAAAAGATGGAAAAGAAAAAAAACCCTTCCCAAAGATATGAGGTTAAAAATAAACATTACCTCCACCAAACCCTCTGCTGCTGCCATGGCCGCCTCCACCACTGCGGCTGCTGCTGGCGCGGCTGCTGCTGAAGCTGGAACTGCTGGCACCACTACTCTGTCGATAGTCTCTGGCACCAAATCCTCCACTGAATCTGCTACTACAAGGACAAAATGTGTTAGTTCACATAAAGATGAAATTTCGACCACATAACCCAAATCTTGTTAAAACTTCCCAATGACCAATTTCTGATTTTCTAATTCAAACAATTCCATCCAGCCCTATCTTCCCTAATAGTGATTTTTAAAAGGCCTTAGCTATGAAAAGGCTCACATCAACTTAATGTCACTTAAATAACCTTGAAAAGTTAACCTTGGACATAGCACCCATCCCCATCATTATACACCATCTGTAACTCACCTTTTGGATCGTCCACGACTGCTACCCTTGTAGTGATGTTCATAAGCCATGTTTTCTAACCAAGATGGCACTTCTTGTTTAGCTTCAACAAGAAGATCCAACAAATCCTTGGTAATATTTATGTTCCTCTCATTAAAGAATGAGGTGGCAAGGCCTAAAACAGTTCCAAAAAGTACATAAATTAAGGTCTTCCATAAAGTAGCACAGTATTACTTTCATACTAGAGTATTAAGTAGAATACTAAAAAAAGAGGTAACTATTTGCTATTTAACCAACTCAAAGTTCTTTGAACAAACCCTGACGTTTCCTGCCACTTCTGCTAAGATATATCTTAATCGCATTCCTTGAAAATAGGAGTTCTTCTAATAAGATCCTGAAAGTTCTTTGCTGCAAGAATCACACTGAAAACCAGAAACCACCACACCATCAAGTAATCACACACTTACCAAGGTTTCCTACACGTCCTGTACGGCCAATGCGATGTACATATTCTTCAATATCACTGGGCAAATCAAAATTGATAACATGTTTCACATTTGAAATGTCCAGTCCTCTTGCTGCTACCTAGAAAATAACTTCTGTTACATATGGTCCATTTAAAAGAAAGCAAATAGTTGAACATAGCGACCTTGAAAATAAGATTATATTATACATACTGCTGTAGCCACTAGAATCGGGCTTTTTCCTGAGCGGAACTGGTGAAGAGCCTCTTCTCTATCTCTCTGAGATCGGTCTCCATGGATACTCGTACAGGCATATCCTTCCTGGTACAAGAAATCCTCTAGAGAATCTGCACCCTTTTTGGTCTCCACGAACACTAAGGTCAGTGAATCTTTGCCTAAAGTAAAATATTACAAGGTTTCTGTAACTAAGAGTGGCTTGGTTCTCTTTGCATTTAGTAAACTTGCAAATAGAGGCAATTAAAATAGACCGTTTTCAAGAGAATGTTTTGGATGAGGAGGAAAAGCAATAAAGGTGATCCAAATGGATTTATTACCTAAGCCACCAGAGTGATGCTAAAATTATACCTGTTGCATTTAGAAGGTCAAGCAGAAATGACCGTTTGTCTAACTCTTCCACCCAGACTACTTTCTGTGTGATGTTCTCAGAGGTAGAGCCAACTCTTCCTACGGCCAGAAAGATATACTCATCCAAGAAATCACGAGCAAGCATCTGAAAGAAAAAAAAGTATTTTATTATCTATTGAGATAAACAAATTCCTAAGTAAATAAGATTTGCAGCATCAAACAATACCTGTATTTCCTTCGGGAAGGTAGCACTAAACATCATAGTGTGGCGAACTCCCTTTGGTGGCATAGTATCTTGTTCAACGATTCTACGTATTTGAGGCTCAAACCCCATATCCAACATCCGATCAGCTTCATCTAACACCAAGTATCTGCCATGAAAAAAAAAATCCAGTTTAGAATTAGAGGAGAAAAGATAGTTTTAATATAGCTGTTTCTATAAGCACAATTAATTACTCATTCAGGTAGTTAAATTCCTCACACCACACAATTTGACCCATGTATGTGAGACAAAGCATAGGATCTTTGCCACTAAATAAATGGTCCAAGATAGTACACACCCAAATTAGCTCTTATACTTGACTCTGGTCCCAAAGTCTGGTCATTCTCAGACTACTAAAATGTCACTGATTTTTCAACATTAAAATTACAAAGAGCAAACTTTTTGGAAAAGCTGGAAGACTAAAATAAATCTCTTCTCCATCTTAAAATTTATGGACAAGTTCCAGAAAACTAATGGCCAGTAATTTTTTAAATTAATGCATTCCACACATTTAAAAATTAACATACTTGCAGAAGTCTAATCCAATCTTCCCTCTTTCCATCATATCCACTAGACGTCCTGGAGTGGCTACTAACAAGTGACATCCACGTTCTAAGTCTCGAATTTGCTGACCAATATCAGCACCACCATAAACCACGCAAGGACGAACTCTAGATCGGTATGAAAACTGTAAGCAAAGAAACTTTATCAACTTTAAGGCCAAGATTTTTACGTGGTCATAAAACACTGCATCAGAATCAATGAGAAAGCCGATAATCTCTGAAATGCATACTTACTTTCCTGGCTTCCTCATAGATCTGTACAGCCAATTCTCTAGTTGGTGCTAACACCAAGGAGATTGGGTATTGTTTGCGGCGCCCATACCTTCCATTTTCCTAAGAAATAATTTATAAGTTAAACTCTTAACATCCTTTTTTAAAGGTCCATTACACATAATTCCATTCTGTAATTCACTGATTATACGTAAAAACTGTTTCTAATTATATAGGTTAGAATACAAGTCTTACTGTCATTTAGAAAGGTTTCTCAACAGCTACCTACAAGGTTCTACAATCATTTCCCATTTTATATAGAAATATTTACCTTCATGGCCCTCAAAGCCTCGCCTGGACCATCAGAATAAATCTGACTCAAGATGGGCAAGAGAAATGCTGCAGTTTTTCCAGACCCTGTTTAAAAGAAAACATATTCATTTAACCACAGAAAAACCTGCTTATTATTTTTGAATATATATTGGTAGATGACTTTTTTAACTGCCCAACAACTTAATTAATTAGCAATTTTACTTTATTCCCAAATTAATTTTCTAAAAATTAATAGCTAATTTAAAAAATACCAAGTGACGACTTTGATCAATCTGTAATACGAGTTAACAAACTAAGGCCCAACCTATATCCTTGTAAATAAAGCTTTACTGGAATATACCTGTGACCAATAATTTGACATATCATCTATGGCTGCCTTCATACAACAGCAGAGCTGAATAGTTGCAGAGACCACATGGTCCATAATCCAAAAAAATATTTTGTTCATTTACAGAAAATGTATACCAAACTCTGGTCACTCACAATGTACTGGTTAGTATTATTCACTTCTTCCCATTTGTGCAAAGAGAGCAGGAATTCTGTCTCAAAACTGGTGTCAATTTCTAACACTTCCTTGTAGGTACTGTAATACTGATAACGTATAAAGGATGACATTCTCACTCTTCCATAGGGAAAGAAAGATACCAAATTATTCAAGTGCCATATATTTTTATTGGGAGAATCTTATCTCTCTTTCAAACTGGCCAAACTCACACAGATATAATAAAGCCTGTTCTCAACTGAGAGGCTGTAACTATCCCCATTCCCGAAAGATGGGAGGTTAAGGACCCTTCCCTTGGCCACATTCCCATGGATCACAAGCTATTCTCTAATCTTATCCTTCTTATCCCAGATACAATAATGTTATATAGTGCTAACTTTCCCACCACCGCAATCACAATAACCTATCCCTGTTGCACCAATATCAGGGTCATGACTTTCTATAGGCTATCCCCAAGACACCCTAATGGAAACACTAGAGGTAACACAGGATCCAAAGGGCTAAGACAAAAGAGATACCATCCAGCTACTCCTTATCTATATCAAAGTATACCAGTCAGGCTACAAACAGGACTCAAGCTTCCTCGTGAAACTTAGATACTCCATGCGTATTTTTTTGGTATTGGTTTTATGAGAGCAAGCAGAGTTAAGGTATTCTGGACAACTTTTTACTTTATCAAGTCTGCTTACCTGTTTGGGCACAAGCCATCAAGTCTCTCTTCTCTTTGATAATAGGAATAGCATGCTTTTGCACTGGAGTTGGACGAGTGTAGCGAGTAAGCTCAATGTTTCCCATAATAATTTCTCCCATCTCAAGATCACTGAACTGTCAAGAAATACATCAGGGTTAAATAGGTAGAAATACGACCTGGAGCCATTTTGCTTTATACAAATGCAATGGGGGAAAAAACCCTATCAACCAACTACTTGTACTTTAGTTTACAGCTGCTTTAAATAAAAGTTATCGTGTTACATTTTGAGGGGGAGGGGGGAAAAAAACAACAACACCCCCTAAGCTTAACCTACACTGGAAAAGTTTTCAGTTCCTCCCATGTCTGACCCATTTTCTATTTCAAATATTAGTAATGGTAACATTGAACTCAATCTCCCCCTTTCCACAAACCAACGAGGCAGGCTTTTAGAGTAACTTTAAAAGATTGTTAACACAACGCAGGCATGGTCTATATAGGCCTTCAGGAAGCCCATCTCATCTTGATGTGCTGTGAAAATACTTACACTTCCCTCTGTCTTAAAGTATTTTGCTGTCAAGCAAAAATACTTACACTTTCAATGTGTGGAGGACAGTTGTTGCCTGTTGCCTCAACTGGAATGTCATCGTATTTTTCAAAGTTAATCCCGGTGTTGCCTCCAGAAAAAAGTTCTCTGCAATCAGAAGATCTATAAGTTTATTTGTTATAGTAGCCAATAAGGCTTCATCACAATTAACATACATTTCAAAAACTTACTGTTCCAAGCGTTCACTTGGCGGGAGTGGTTTTGACCAATCATCTTCATCTGATTTGTCACACCAGCGACTGTTTCCACCACGTTCATATTTTCCAAAGCCACCTCTCTCACCACGGCTGCCAATGCTGTCATAGTCACCTCGTCCACGATCATCAAACCTGAACAGCACAACCAATTAATCAGAATCTTATCATTTAACCATTATCAGATTCCTACCACTACTCTAGAACTGTGCCTAAAGAGAAGTTCATTATGGCTGATTTCAAGGATGTCAACAATCCAGTTCAGGCTTACTCTTACTTGACAAATAAGGTCCTCTAACCAGATTGTATCATTTACATAACTTTATTTTCTAAATTCAGTATTCTTCCTTATTCTTATTACACAGCCTACACAGGCCTCATACATGTTGAAATTGAATCACGTCTTTATACCTGAAACTAACAGAGTATTATAGATCAACTATAGTTCAATAAAAACAAACTATGCTTGGGAGGGGTGGGGGGGGGGAGAATCAGTCTTATACACATGAAACCAGCATATAACTTACACCTTTAAATATTCTCATCCAAATATTTCTAGTGGTAGGGAAAAGAGGAAAGTATCACACCAAATATCAATTGTCCCAGTTATATCAGGATGCTACTTAAAGGACAATTCACCTGTGTGACAAACTTTGGATAAAAAGGTAGAAAACAATCCTTACCTGAATTAAGATGTTTTTAGTTTTAGGCCTGTTTTCGAAAAATCAGGACACAGAGGACTAACCACAGCTATTAGGCGCATGAGGTCAGTTCACCACACTTGTGTAATCAAAAATATAAGGTGTTTAAAAATTGTCATATAGAATATCCATGAAAATGTCAACCAAATTAGGCCATTCACTAAAACTCTTTTAAGTAGAATATGTAAAACTAGAGAAATATAAAAACAACTGATTTCATTATGCCAAAAGGAAAGTTCTTCTAATCTAATTCTTGAATAACAAGTTCAATTTAGTAGACCTCTTACAGTTAAAAAAATACATAAATACGATTAAACAGACAATACTTAACATCCAAGTAGGTGGTCTACTAAGGGGAAAAAATCATGCTTAATGGTCACAGTACAAATTAAAGACCAATTTCTAAATTGCTGTATTGTACACGTAAAAAAGGCAAGAAAATAAGAGATCACTCACCTTCCCCTTGATCCACTTCCACGATCACTGAAGAAACTAGACTTCCCTCTTGAATCACTACGGCAACCAAAACTGCTGTATGCATCCTTATCTTTACTAGAACTCCACCCTGAACTGTCTTTATCATAGAATCCTTCAAAAAAAAATAACGCAAACCCATTTTATTATATTATTTAGAAAGTGACAACACTTTAAAACATGTTTCCGAATCTGAAACCCTCCACTGACTATCCCATCTCTGGACCAGAGGGACAATGGAAATATTCCTACCACGGCACTAGAATATACTGTGCACTAACCAGTCTGAAAATGTTCTGAATGAATACCACTTCTAAAAGGTCAATAGCTTTGCCTGTAACACAATTTTTATGGTATTGTTACATAACCATCACAATTTAACTTCCATTCATTTTATAGGTGAGTTTACTACGAGTTACCATTATTTCAATGTCTCTTAGAAGTGTCATTCATTTAAAACATTAAGAATGTCAGTTTACTTGGTTTAATACAGTATTTCTTAGTTTCAATAGTAAAAAGTTTTAAGAACAGTGCTCTGTTCTCATGAAGTACATACTACCAGATGAGAATTAGGAATATAATAGAAAAAAGGAAAATCCTCATCCCTACACAACTCAGTGTAGACAGGTTCCTAGGGTACAGCTATAAACATTCAGTAAGAGGGGATGACAAAGGTGTAAATTATCCCAACAGGTAGATGGTTTAAAGACAAGTAGAGGGTTTAACTAGCTTCAGTGACACTTTATTAAACAATCAGAGATATAGTTTGTAAGTTAAGCTACTTTCCTTCCACCTCCTGCCTCTACCAGCCAGGTGATCAACAGTCTTGGCTACCAATAAAGAGCTGAATTAGATTTCTAAGATCTCTTTCAGCTCTAACTCCTATATGATACCGCCTCTCTCCCTGCTTTGATTCCTGTCATTGCAACAAAGGGAGAAAAGCACTAAATATACATGGGAGTCAATTTCAGCTAGTGCATTCTAAGGAATGAGAACCCATGACGATTAAGACTCTACAGTAAATAAAAACAATGATATGATAGCTAAGAAATTATAATACAGATTTTATATTCCATGTATTGCCAGGGACAGTGAAGCTAACACGGACTGCATATGGATATGGAGAAACGACAGCAAACCATGTGCTTCTGTGGACTCTCCACCCTTCCAATCCTGCCTTCTTTATCCAGTACCTTCCCTCTTCTTGACCTTGTTTTCCTGACCTTCCCCTTTTCCTCCAAATCTCAGATCACCTATTTTATGGAATACACAGCAGCACCCAAACAATTGTCCCATAATATGAGCCATCTACTAGTTCTCTGTCACTTATTTACAAAGTTAACGGGAAAAGACCAGCCATTGTGATACCTTTTAGATAAGACCTTTCAAATGAAGCAGTTAAGGCAAGGAGATGAAGCCAGAGAATCACTCCCATCTATTGGGAGCGTGCCCAATGCTTGTTAACTATTCCCCAATAACCCCATCTTCATTTTGGCACCTCTGTAAGACAGAAATAACTGGGTTGTCATCACTATGCAGCAGTTTGGTTTACACAGTAATGGGTGCCCAATCACCTTTTTCAAATTGAAATCATGCTGTGAATGATTACAAACACAGGTTAAGCACAAGACTAGTGAAATCGTACAAAACCATGCCCTTGGCCTCAGAAGAGTTTGACATAGGAAATGCAGTTTTCCACTGTCTGACATTAGATGAGTTTTTCCAAAATGAGTAAACCCTAATACCTGAAACAGTTCTGCCAGTAGCAGGTGGAGCACAATGTTTACAGACTTCTCCAGGTGTCTCATTTTCCCTAGGCTCCAACTTCTAAATGCAGCATGAATTAAGTATACCAAGTTGTTCAAAGAACTTACCTTTAGTAGCTTCTCTGTTCCTTAAGTGAGGAGGAATATAGCGCCCTTCTAAAAGAAATTAACAAAGTTAAAACTTCATATTCCATAAAACTTTAAGTTAAAGCTTTCTGGCCAAAATTTGTGCTATTAAAAAACAGTCCTGGAAAGAAATTTTTTAAATCTATAGTCCTCCAGTCTGACTATGTAGTTGGAAATTGAGAAGTGGGGAAAAAAACAATCTACTTTTAAGGCTTCCCTGCTGGCGCAGTGGTTGAGAGTCTGTCTGCCGGTGCAGGGGGCACGGGTTCGTGCCCCAGTCCAGGGGATCCCACATGCCGCGGAGCGGCTAGGCCCGTGAGCCATGGCCGCTCGACCTGCGCGTCCGGAGCCTGTGCTCTGCAACGGGAGAGGCCGCGGCAGTGGGAGGTCCGCGTACCGCAAAAAATAAATAAATAAAAATAAATTTACTTTTATTTTAAATGGGTTATTGCTTTAATAAGTAGAATTTTAAAAGGGAAAGGAGAACAGGTTTGACTTGGAACCTAATAGTTGAAATCTACAAATACATAAATTTAACTTGTCACTAGTGGTTAATTTAATACAATATTTTAAAAGGCCTGCTATGATTTCAGAGAATTGTTACAAACTAACAAAAGAGTTACAACGTTAAGTATTACTACAACAACGTAACAAACATTAATAAATTATCTAACATGTAGCAAAAGTGTTACTGTAACAACCTAAAAGTAATAAACGTGTAACTAGCCACTAAAAGGCTTTTTTGTTTCTATGCTGGTTAAGTTCCAAGAGATAGAATACATATGTAACATGGGAAAGTTGCAAGAGGGAGAATGATTTCAAGGAACTGAATTTTAATTCGAGACCTGCAGAGTTTAAGGGAAGTCAACTGTTTTTCTGTATGCACAAGAATACAGCCTAGACAATGGATGAGAATCAAAAGCAAATAATGTATATACCCACCAAGTAAAGACAACTTGCTTTAATCTGCAATTTAACTTTTTCACTTCTGGGTTGAATTATTAAAGATCTCTATTAGAACGGTTAAGTCCTAAATGATTCTTAGCATGCCAAATAAAGTGAAATTTAAAACAAATACCAAGTAACTGTGCCCAGTGAGGCCCTTCTTGCCTAAAAATGAAGACATGCCCTTTACTATGCAACAAAGAGAGCTTGAAGAAATGGTGCTTTCAGACCTTACATACAGCCGATACACATTTTTTCTTTTTGGTTAATAGGGTGGGAAGAGACCTGAGCTGAAGCAGGTCTATTGCCAATAATAAACCACCAAGATCCCATACACCTTAATACTAATCTCTACCAAGTATCCAAGAAACCCTTTTAAGGAAAAAAAAATTAAATAAAACTTCTATATCTAACTTCTTTTCAACAGAATACAACAATTCAGCATTTAAAATCCTAACCACCACCCCAAGATTCATTATGGCCTCGTTCTATTATTTTTTTAAAAAATATTTATTTGGCCTCACCAGGTCTTAGTTACAGCATGCGGGATCTTTAGTTGTGGCATGCAGGATCTAGTTCCCTGACCAGGGATCGAACCCAGGCCCCCTGCACTGGGAGCAGGGAGTCAACCACTGGGCCACCAGGGAAGTCCTAGCCTTGTTCTATTATTAAGTCTCATGTTCTTCATGGGAAAGGGATAGCTGTAGCTGATGAATGTGAATGTTCCCTTTATTCAGTTTAATTCTGGTAGATTCACTCTAATAGTGATATACACATTCCCATCACTTTTAAGCTGGGCTCAGGATTCATAATGGACATAATCAAACCCTTCTAGAGATAATTTGTGTTTTGTATAAGGTCCTTAATGATTGTTTTCATTCAAGAAAACTACTCTGTTTTGTTATCAAAAGACCACAACACAGGACTTCCACTGCAAGAGGCATGGGTTCCACCCCTGGTCAGGAAACTAAGATCCTGCATGCTGCGCAGCGCGGCCAAAACAGAACAAAACAACCCTCCCCAAACCCCCCCACAATGCTACCCACCTAATTCTTTACACAGTAAAGATTGGCAGGGAAATTCTTAAATTTTAAACAAATCCAACGAAATATTAAGGTATTAAAGCTCTAATACTCAAGTAACAGCATTGTAAATCAACCGTATTTCAATGAAATAAATTTTTTTTAAAAAGCCCTGATTATTCACAGTAAATCCATAAAATGTTTTACTTACTGCTGGCGGTACTTCCTCCACTCTGATTATCAGAAGAGTTCAGGTCTAGGCCAGCAAACTAGAAAAGAGTTATTAAACTTTGGTTAGCAGCCCATGTGCAGAAATATTACACTAAGAGAAAACTAGTCTTGCTCTCTAGCATTTACTAGCACTAGTTGTCCTGTCTGCCTCACCGGGGATGTGAAACTCTTAAGGAGAATGTGACTAAGAATGTGCTTCGAAGACAACTAAGTTGTAAGCAAATGCAAAATACTTTACTACAGTACTACTGTATATACTGCAGAAAGTACCACACCAAGATGGTGGTGCTATCCAGGAGAAACTGGGTCCAAATTTAACTCATTCATTCAAAATGAATCTTCCCTGTAACGTTTTCCATAGTAAAAGTTCAAGAAATTTAAATTATTTTAAAATGTCAAATAGTCACTGGATTCATTTTAGCTCCAAACATTTGGAGACAAATGTTTTCAATGTCACCAACTTTCTACTTGGAATTATTTTAAACCTACAAAGCACACCTGAAAAACGTCAGAACAAAAATTTTATCGACCATGTCATAGTTCCTTTATCCCTAAATACTGCACAAATATTTTAAATTAGGGTAGCACGCTTCAGAACAAAAATTAATATAACCACCACTTACTGAGCACTACTAAGCACAAACCTATGAAGTAGGTACCTACTTGTTCTCCCACTTTCACAGTTAAGTTCAGAACACTTCGGACATAAATGGCACAACTGGCATTTAGTGTCCCTAATGAGTAGGACACATTTTACTGCCTTTATCTCCACGTCTACCCGTCCCTTTACACGGGTAGCTCAAAGTCTCAACATTCTAAAAAAGAGATCTATCTTCATCGCATTCTGCAATAACAAACTATTTACAAGCAATAGGGGGAAAACTGTATGTGCCAAAAGCAGTTTCATTTTTTTAATGTACCCAGTCACAGCACTATTGCCACCTGTTTGCAAAGGTGATACGCTATACCATAACGTTTAAGTCCTCTGTTAAAAGCTCAAGGTTATACTGTCAAATTGCAAGCATCATCAGTGGAGGCACTGAAAATTGGAAGCAGATGCTAAACCTTGAAAAAAAAATGAGTTATGGTAAGGCAGCTCATTTCCTAATTTCTATCAGCAAAAACGCTGTCATGTTTTCTCTGCACTAGTTATCTCAGCAATTGACTGATACTTTAACGCACAATAGTAACAAACTTTCTTTTTGCACTTGTTGCCGTACGTTTTGTTATTAATTTTACACTTGGCAAACGCTAAATGCTACTGTAAACTGTTAGGATTACGTTATTGCAATTTTCTCAGTTGTGAATTAGCTTGCTGCTTAATTCTAACGACTCTGCATACTTTTACCAATTACTTCGATTACAAATTTCATTCCTACCTAGAATCTTAAATACAGCACTACCTACATGGTAAATGTTAAAACTGGGAACAGCCTATGCTCTTGATAACAGATTTTTTATGTCTCTGCTCCATTTAACATGACGCGTCAGCAATTTGGAGGATTCAAACTGATTCATTAATGGAAAAAATGCTCCCCCCAAAACAGGTCGTTAAGTCCTTAAAAACTTATTACACACGACTACATTAAAGTCTATTGACAATTCATTTGCGTCACTCGACTTCGTTTCAGAATTTCGGAGCTCGTGGTAGGCATAAGTTTACTTAAAGGCTACAAACATCGCACTGAAGAGCTTCTCTGAAGCGCGCTGCCACTGTTGCTGAGGGATGCAGACTTCCTGCCACCTCAGCCCAGAACCCCTCCTCTACCTCTAAACCCTAGAAAAGGGCGTTCCGGTTAAGACGACAGACCCGGAGCCTCTGACCTATTTCAAAATTTCAGTCCACAAGCAGCAACAAGTCAACAACAAAATTGTTTATTTCTCCCCAAGCCACATTCCGGGTGTTTTTCCCCTGGCCGAGTCCCTAATCAAACGCCCGCATCAAAGTGTCCTAACCCTGAGGACACTCGTACACTCCGTGGCACCCCCCACCCCCCAAAAGGACGCGCGGCCCTGGGCTAAATCGCCACACAGTGACTATGATGAGCATGTGAAGCGGGGCGGCCGCAAACCTCCCTGACGTCTCCCCACCGCCTTCAACCACGAACTCCAGAGCCCGGCGCCACCGCGACGCAGCGGCCCATTCTTCCCTCCCTCCCTCCCTTCCCCCCTCTCCCCCTCCCCCCCCTAATCTGCGTCACAAAACTTTCCACTCCGGAAACGCGGCCTCACGGGCCGTGGCTCCCGGCCTGCGGAAGCCGGGCTGGAGCGAAAAAGACCTGCGGAAGGAAGCCCGGGAGGAACATGATGCCCATCCATCCCCGTTTCCGGGCCCTCGGCTGCCCGGCCTCTCCCGCTCGTGGGCCGCAGCGCCGCCCAGCCACCGACACCACACAAAGGAGGCCGCCGCCATTACCCCGCGCGGAGGCCACCCCCCGCGCCGCCCCCTCCCACATTCCAGGGCCGCGTTCCTCCTCCCGCTCACACGCGCGTACACACACACACACACACACACACACGCGCCAACGCCGCTCGGCTCTCTGACCGGAATCCGAGCCGCGCACGCTGCGAGAGCCGGAGCCCTCAGGACCAGAAAGGTCCCCATTCGTGAACCACCGCGCCGCGCCACCCTCCCCCCACCCACCCATGGGTCACTAGTCAGTCGAGGTTCGCGCGTGCGCGCCTCCGCGAGAGCGCGCGCCCCCTCCCCCTCCGCCCGCCTGCGCACGCACACACAAAAGCCGCCATTGTGCTCGGGCCGGGGACAATACCGCGAGCCAAGTAGGGGCCCCAGCGACAACCACAACTAGCATTCCTGTCACCTTCCCGTTCCCCCACAGCCCTGGGGCATTCACACTCGCCAGCCCGAGGGACCCAGCAAATGCGAACTGAGGATACCAGCTAGCACTGCGCCACAAACCATGTTAGGTCAGGGGAGGGAATTCATGCAGCAACAACCCTGGTAGGCTCCCTGCGGCTCACCTGCTGGTCCAGCCCGAGCGCATTTTCCACCGCCACATGACTCATCCCTGAAGAGTACCGAGAACTCGGAGTCTTCCGCTGCTGAGCTAATGTGTTTGGCTCACCGCAAAGGCCCTCTCACGGGAGAACTGCGGCTCTAAGGCGCACGGCGCGGCCACGGATCTAATATACCCGCTGGAACGGCTGCTACGTCAGCACGTAAGACGTGTGCCCTCCCTCTCACACCCACACTCCTGCCGCCGCTACGACTTCTGCCTAGCTACTGCGCTCTCGTTTAGTCCTAACCTCGCGGGATTTCCTAGTCGGTCGCGTCCCCGGCTCGTCGTCCTACCTTGGCACTGAGAGCGCCAAATACTGTCCTAGTTCGCTTGAGTTCCACTTCCCCTGTCCTCCGCTATTACCCTAGCCGAGGTCTAGGAGGTCTCGAGATCTCGCGAGAATTCCTCGCCTCCCGCTTTCCGCCAGCTGGGATACCTTAAAATCTAATCCATGCCTTTTCCCTTTTTCTTTCCGTAACGTCCCCAGTGTTCGCTGTTCCATTGTTTCTTGGGAGCGCTCTCTCAGCCCCCCGGACTTGGAGATGTTGTGAGATTTCTCCAAACTAATTGGCCCTAGCGTTTTCGCGGGCAGACTCCCCGAAATCGGAGTTAGGCCGACAGACCCAAAGCCCAGGGGGCGGCGGGTCACGTGACTGCAGGTGTCGAACGCGGAGGCCATTTTGTGGAGCAGGAAACTGGTTTTAAATAGAGTGCTCGGAATCGGGGGAGGAGAGGGGAAAGAGGGAGGGAGGAGGCGGGAAGAGGGGGAAGAGGAGGAGGGGAAAAAAGAGGAAGGAGGAGGGAAGAGGGCGGGATGGTGACCAGGGGAGCGGGGAGAGGAGTGGAGGGGAGCTGGCGGCGCGCGCAGGTGGTGAGACGCTTTACCGCGCGGTTGCCTAGGCAGCGGGGGCACCGCCTAGGAAAGCCAGAGCCCCTCAGGTTCTCTACACCTCGTTGACCCCGCGCCCCCCCCCCCCCAAGCGAGAGCGCTCTGGCGCGCGCGTCCCCGCCCCCCGCGGTGAGGAAACAATGAAACAGTCACGCGCTGAGCTAGAGTGGGTGGTAGCGCACCCTCCTGAGACCCCAGCCCTTCGCCGGTACGACCGCTGAATTAGGCCCGTAGTTTCCTCCTGCGGGGCCGTCCAGCGGCTCAGGGCCGATGGCCACCGGCGTGGTGCTGCCTCCCTCAAAGCCAGAGGACCCTGGGGATGGAGAACGGCTCTCCTAGGGAGTCGGGGGTGTTTGTGGCTGGGCGCAATCTGGGCGTGACTAAGGAGGTCTACAGCATTATCGGCCTGGGTTCGGGGTGACCCTCAGGCCACCGCAGTGGATGGGGAATGGGAGGAAATGGGTTTTTGCCATCGGAGGAACCCCTTCTTCTGATCCCCTCCTAAGGAAGTGACCCCTAGTCCCAGCCTCGGTTCTACAGAACCTTAAATAGAAGAAGTGTTGACTAGTGGATCCGTGGCTTTAAGCGAGCGGCCTCACAAACGTGGTTCTTAAAATCGTTTTCCCCCCTCTCCTCTGACCCTCAGCCTGACAGAAATAATATACAGAGTTTTCCACCATCCCTTAAAGGATCTTCTGTTGCCAGAATTCAGATAGCTAGTTCTCATTACGTGATCTACCACTTACCTTCTCTCCCTTTCCAATTTTTAAAATTGAAACTGAAATTCTAACGAGATAGGGAGATAATATAATACTTGTGTCCTGGGCAAGTTGCTTAACTGCTTTGGGTCTCAATTTCCTCATCTATAAAAGGAGCTGGACTACATGACCCTGTGAAAGACCCAACTCCTTTTTATAACGAGTATTTTGTAATGCACCCTTTAACCATACTGAAATAACAAATCATAGATAATATAACCTAAACTTAACAACACACACTTTCAAAAAACAGGACCTAACTGGAGAATAAAAGCAATTATAATAAAGCGATGTATTTTATGTGGATGCTCCCACACAAGGACACTAAATGATGATATCTCCCTAGTGCAGTCACAAATGCAAACTGAAAAAGTGTGTTTTCACAACTCAAGTACCGTAAGCAACGTTGCCATTGGTGACCTTATTTTCCAAAATGCCGAATTCTTGGTAATGTTTGAAACAAAACACAATAGTCTTCCCTCAGTTGATACAGTAGTTACATTCCTAGAGAATTCAGTGTATTTATATCGAAACTGGGTAAAAATACTTTGTTTATATGTAAAATGGTGTTAGTTCTAGGCTTATATAATGATGAACTAGTTTTTCACTTAATGTGAGTATCTGGCGGGTCAATTCTTCGCTGTATGGTACTGTCCAGGATTGTAGAATATCTAGTATGCCTGGTCTCTGCTCACTAACTTCCCGTAGCCCTTGCTAGTCATGGCAACAACCAAAAAAAACATTTCCACAGTGCCCCCTTGAGAACTATTAAGCTTAATGATCATTAAGATCCGTTTCAGCCTTAAGATTCATGGATTCTTAACAGAGTACGGGTGAGGCGTGTTTTGGTTTTGCTTCCCTTTCATATAGACCAGGGTAAACAGTCTAAAGCTGTGAGTTCTGGCAGTTCAAACTGCATATAGCAACGATGGGATGTACCGAGTACCCAGGTTCTGGGCTTTATTTTGCTTTTGAGTAGAGCCGGTTTACAGGGTACTGCCATGGGAGTACCTAAAAAAATTAAAATACATAGCCGTTTCCTATTTTCAGTTACCCCCTGCTCATAGGCTTACTAAGTTCAAACCACCGGGGTGTTTTGTTATTTTGTTATAATTGGAATATCAATTTGGAAAGGAAGCACGGTAACATAAAGCTTTGTCTTCAAACACATTCATTCTGAAAAAGGTTGGGCGCACTTGAAGTAGCTAAATGAGCCAACTTTCACAGAGCTCCGAATGACTTTACATGCCACTAAGCAGTCATTTGTATATCTTTTCCACAAGCCCGCCTTTGCAAATTTTATTTGAAGGGACCTAAAAAGAGGAAAAGCTGAAACCACGGAAACTCTTTTCACATGCTTCTTTTCTTACATTCCCAGGCATTGTTAAGCTGAGCACCCATGTTGAAGCAAATATACTATTTGCACCACCCCCATTCCCATCTTCACCCCACCCCTCCATCAAGAGCTCACCAGAGCCTAGGAACTGTAGATCCTTGAACTAGCAGTTCAAATCGCTGCTCTACTGCTTACAAGCCGTGTGACTGGGGGCAACTTATTTGACATCTTAGGGTCTCAGGTTCCTTGTCTATAAAGTTCAAGTAAAAATATTTTCTGCCTCAAAACATGGTTGGGATTCAAGGGCTCATGCATGAAAGGAGTGAGACTTTAGTACATGGTGGATATACTTACACGTGTATCTCCCCATCGTTTCAACTTCCCCAGCAGAGTGGGTTGCTCTGGCACTGGGCTCCCAGAGCACTCGCTGTTCAAGTCTCCACTGTAACACTCACTGTGTTATACTGCAGTTCTGTGTGAGCCCATGGAGGGAAGGGAACTTGTCCCACCCCAGGACTGTACAAGGTGTGGCACACAGAAGCCCAGTAGGTGTTGAAGATCAGTGAATAATGCAGATGCCCGGCCTCTGCAAGTTGTAATGTGGGGCATGTTAACAGGTCTAGATCCATTATTTTGCTTCCACACGTGGCTTTAAGTAAATTTCATCACCACTCTCTGAGACTAAAATAGGCTGAAATCACATTATCGTGATGCAAATAATGTGTCCAAGTAGCGTAAAAACTTGTAGAAAGATAATTATACTAGTCTGCAACTTGAAGAAGAGCAGTAATAAGAGGAATTCCTCAGAATTCCTCAGAGCCTTTAATCAACTTCATGATTGCCAGTCGTTTTTCTGCAAGGTCCAGGGAGCCTTCTGGGTTCAACTGACCCACACTTCCCTTTAGTGTGGATAGGGGATAAAGTTCAAGGAGGGCGGAACTCCCCTGTAATCAGAACGATAATTATAGGTGTGGAGGTAAAAGCAGTTGCCTACTGAGTCTCCTTTTATGTTTTAAAGTGTAATTGCCTTTTTGAGTGTTTGTTTGTTTGTTTGTGGCTTAAGATGCAGCAGGTTAAGCTTCCAATGCCAGGTAATTTACAGTAATTAGGAAGATGTTACTATGAAGGTTGATAAAAGTTCTAAAGAGAAAAGAGGAGTCTTAGGCACTAGGATATTGCTGTACACTTTTATTCTCCAAGGACAAGAGCTGGTACATACAAAACCAGGTTTGTTTTAGACAATTATTATACTCCCAAATAGCAGATCTGGCCTGGAATCTGCTTTCCTCTCACAAAGATGGCAAGGTGGAAAACAAAATTATATTGGAGGGCATCTTCTCTACCACTAACATTGCTAAAAATATTTTCAAACAAAAATCCAGTGTCCTTCTGCCTTCGTTCATGCAAAGTGACCGGGCAGTACAAGGAATAAATAACAGGGAAGCCTTGGGTAGAGGCTCTGAACTGGAGGGAATGGGGCATGGAGGCTGCCTTGCTTTGGGAGAGAAGACAAGGAATCTTGGAAATACAGCAAAGGGGGTCACATATTTTCAAGATTCCATGCTGTGTCTTAGGTAATAGGGGCATTTTTAGCAGTTTCTCTCTCAGGTGATGTAGAACTTGGCCATGACCTCACAGATACGGCCGAGTAGCAGTCCTTGTGTTGGAATTACAGTTGTCCCTCTGTATTCATGGGGAATTGGTTCCAGGACCATGCTCAAATACCAAAATCTTCGGATGCTCAAGTCCCTTATATAAAATGGCATAGTATTTGCATATAACCTACACACATCCTCCCGTGTACAGGCCGACTTCGGAGGTATTTCGGGTTTGGTTCCAGGGCACCGCGATAAAGCGAATATGCAATAACACGGGTCACAAACTTTTTACTTTCTCAGTGCATATAGAAGTTATGTTGGGAATTCCCTGGCAATCCAGTGGTTAGGATTCTGCGCTCTCACTGCTGAGGGCCTGGGTTCAATCCCTGGTCAGTGGTCAGGGGACTAAGATTCCACAAGCCGCGCGGTGCGGCCAAAAAAAAATAAGTTATGTTTCCACTATACTTACACTGTAGTGTATTAAGTGTGCAATAGCATTATGACTAAAAAAACAATGGACATACCTTAATTTGAAAATACTTTATTACTAAAAATGTTAACCATCGTCTGAGCCTTCAGAGAGTCATAATCTTTTTGCAATAGTAACATCAGAGATCACAGATCACCGTAACAAATAACGAAACAGTTAGAAATATTGTGACAATTACCAAAATATGACACAGAGACACAAAGCGAGCAAATGCTGTTGGAAAAAAGACGCCCATAGACTAGCTCGAGGCGGGGTTGCCACAAACCTTCAATTTGTAAAAAACGAAATATCTTGGAAGCACAATAAAAAGAGGTATGCCTGTACTTTAAACCATCTCTAGATTACTTATAAAACCTCATACAATATAAAGGCTCTGTAAACAGTTGTAAATACAATGTAAATGCTATGTAAATAGTTGCTGGCACAGGGCAAATTCAAGTTTTGCCTCGGGAAACTTTATGGATTTTTTTTTCCCAAATGTTTTCCATCCTGGGATACAGAACTCAGATACGGAGGGCCAACTGTACGTACTATCAGCTTCCTAAAATTAATTCACTCTTTCCCCTACACCTTCCTAAGAATTAATTCACTCTTTCCCCTGCACCTTCCTACTTAGTGATTATTACTGTCATTATCCTATAGACGTTGAGAGCTGCTGGGTTTAATCATTTTTAAAGTTTTTAAAATCTTTTCAATGTTTTAATTTTTATTTCTCCAAAGACTTCTAGTTTTTACTGTAATCTTGTGATTTATCATAAATATATACAGTATTTGGTCTTTGACCCTGTTCCCGGCACAGAGCTCCTAAACCCTAGGAATTTCCTGTGACGAGAGTGATTAAGGATCTTTTGTTATGTTAACCAGGTGGCTTTTGGACGGCAGCTAAGGATGGGGGCTGGTTGCCAGAGGAGCCAACCACGTGATTAGAGGGTGGGAACTTTCAATCCCACACCCTCACCTCTAGGGAGGGGAGAGAGGCTGGGACTGAGTTCAGTCACCAACGGCCAAGGATTTAATCCGTCGTGCCTACATAATGAAGCCTCCATAAACACCCAAAAAGATGGGGTTCAAAGAGCTTGCAGGTTGGCGTGGAAGCTCGTGCCCTTTTCCCATAACTTACCCTATGCATCTCTCCCATCTGGCTGTTCCTGAGTTATATCCTTTTATAATAAATTGGTAATCTACTAAGTAAAATGTTTCTCTGAGTTCTGTGAGCTGCTCTAGCAAATTAATTGAACCCAGCGTTGGCGGGTGGAGAGCTTGAAACCTCCATTCTATAGCTGGTTGGTCAGAAGCAGAGGTGACACCTGGATTTGCGATTGGCTTCTGAAGTGGAGGAGGAGCAGTCTTGTGGGGCTGAGCCCCTTAGCCTGTGGGACCTGATTCTCCAGGTAGATAGTGTCAGAATTGAGTTGAGTTGTAGGACACCCAGCTGGTGTCAGAGAATTTCTCGGTGGGAAAAAACATAACATTGTAATTAGAGCCAGAATCCTACTGTCCAACCCAGTGTTCTCTATTAAGAAGTATGGAATTGAGTTCTTAAGTAGAACCCCAGACCTTCTATGAATTCTTCCTTCAAATTGGCCATTCTAATGTTATGAAGCAAAAGACAGGGAAGATTCATCCTGGAAATACAGTTTAATTACAGACGGTCTGTGAGTGTCACCAGGCACACAGGGCAGGTGACCCCTCCTGGGATGTGGAGACCAGAAGGAAGGTGCTTTGGAGCTCTTCTTGACATTCTCTGGGAAGATGAAGAGCTGCACCTTCAACTGTTTCCTGTGTCTATTTAGAAGCACTATTCTAATTACTTCAGATGTATTAGCTTGTCTAATCCTTACAGCAGCCCTAGAAGGAAGGTACCGTTCCCCCCCAGTATACAGTTGGGAGGCCCCAGGACTTGCTGTGGTTCACACATAAGGCTGGTGAGGCTAGTGAGTGGTGGGACCGAGTGAAGCCAGGGCCGTGCTGTTAACCAAGGCGTCTCAGACCCCTCAAACTCAGCCAGTCCTAAACAGGATTCCTCATCTCCCAAAATGACTTCCTCCTCTGGTCTTTATCTCAGATAATAGCGTCATTATTTCTCACACCCAAACTTAGCACCTCTGATTTTTTGACTGCGTCTCATCTCTTCTCTCCTCCCCGCTATATCCATAAACAGTACCTTCCTCCTTCCCACCTTATGCCTCTCAAATTGGTCTCCTTGTCTCACTGCCAAGTTCAGGCCTTTTTTTACCTCTACATCAGTAGTGAGCACCCTTTTTTTTTTTTGCATGAGTGTCAATTTAAGAATATACATGTTTATAAGCTGTCTTTTCCTACATAGATAAGAACTGTATATTCTCCCCAATAATTCGAGCATTGCTCAAGCCTGCTCTTGATTATCCCAGGAAATTCCTCACTGCCTTTCCTGCCTCCCTCTTTCCCCCTCTACCCCACCCTTTACATGTCTGCCAGAGTTTTCTTCTTAAAAGAGTCCTAATGTGCCACTTCCCTGCTCAGAAACTTTTGACACCTCCCTTTGCATCCAAGGTCATTCCCGACCTAGCTCCCATCAAGCTCTCCAATTACATTTTCTCCCTTTCCCCACCATTCCCCACCCCACCTCAATCATACACAGGTCAGTACCTCCGTGGTTACACGTCCACTGAGGGCAGAGGCAGTGTCTTTCTTTTTTTGGGGGGGGGGCAAGTAGTTTATTTTATTTGGAAGCAGAAATGAGTAAGTTGGGAGAGGGATGGAGGACATATGACTGTGTGTTACAGAAGTCACTTCTGCAGGCAATGGGGGCCTCTATAGAGGCTTACCTCTACAGAGATCTCTCTGGAGCACACAGAATTCCACTCTAATTTGCCTGTCAAAAAGACAAGACAGAGACACTTTCTTATCTGTACATCTCCATAGAGCCCAGTGCCTCTTAAAGGTTCTGCTTCACCCAGAAAAGAGATGCCCCAAAGCAGAGACAGGAGAACTGGGGAAATGGAGGGCTTGAACAGTGCAGAAGGGGAGAAAACCAACCCAGAAAGGAAACACATGTGCTAGGGGTTATGAACTCAGATGCCTCAGGGCCAGACAGGTCCTGTGGATGAAGGAAGGCAGCCAGATAGCAGACACGGGGTAGGACGTGGTGAACTGGAGGGGCAACCCCACGCAGGACCAACCAATTATTTCCCTAGGGGAATGCAGGCCCAGTGGCGCCAGGTTTTTCCAGAGAGGCTGGCCATCCAGATTTCTGTGTGAAATGCCCCAATTTTTAACTCTTGGCAGTTCATTCGGATTATTTCATGTACTGTGTCTGCCTAGAAGGTTTCAGGGCTATCCGTATTGTTCTATTTGTTAAGCTGGGTTGATGGGTACATGAGGGTTTGTTTTTCTTGATTCTTCTTGCCTCATAGATGTTATAAATATCCCTTTCTGTGCGTTCCAAATTAAACTGAGAAATCTGTAAACCCTTTATGTGAGTTCACTTGTACCAGCAGACCACCCATCTGCATCCTCTGCTCTATGTTAGTTTGTTGTTTTGCAAAACTCACAGATTAAATGAAGGCTTGTGGTTATACACCTTCTCTTGAATAATGATTGGATTAGTTAAGTGTTACTTTGTGCTGAAAATAGAAAAAGGCAGCAATGCTGTGTCTTCCACAAGAATTGTTCTGTGAAAGGAAAAATGTTGCAGCTCACCAACTGCCACCCACTCTTTCCTCTCTGGAATGTTTTTGAATCTATCATATGTTACCTTTCATACAACTTGATCTTGAATAGAAGGATATTAATTATACTGCACAAACTAAACTCTGACTCCGAACATATACATGTTCCTCTTTGCAATTTTGATGAAGTCTGTATGTGTGTGTAATGGGGCACAATTTGTACTCAGCATCTAAGAGAGATATCTAAATACTGGCACCATGGAGATCGCGCTGTCTTTGGTTCCAAAACTGTTCAACCTCTATTTTGAATGAAGCAACCATGACCCACTTACAGCCTGGAACAAGTTACTTCACCATTCTGTGTCTCAGTTACCTCATTGATAAAATAAGGATGATGAGAGCCATCTCCTAAGTATCATGTATAGGTGGTTGGAAATTATTTTATCTGGGTGGAGGAAGAAAACCACGGAGAGGGGAAAATATTAAATCAAATTATTATTTTAATCATTCTGTTACCAAACCAAACTTGGGTCTGCTCCCCTGCACCAGGTTATGGTGAAGGAAAGTGCAGTGTTTATTGTAAGGAGCCATATAAGTCATCTGGGCCAGCTAGTGCTGAAAAAAACCGAACTCCCTCATGGGTTTCAGGAAAGTATTATTAAAGGACAGGTGAGGGAGGGAGGTCGCAGGGTATGTGATCTGCTTGTGCACGATTCTCTGACTGGTTGATGGTGAGGTAACAGGGAGGTGTCACAGGGGTTAACATTATCAATTCTTAGGCTCCAGTAGGCCTGGGGGGCTATGTACTCATGGTCATCACGTAGTTAACATATTCCATTTGGTGGGGAGTGTTCACATCTGTAAAACAACTCAGATATTATTATCTAGGTATCACCTCCCAAAGGCCCCACCTCCTTCAGAGAGGAGCTAAAGCTAAGGATATGGGGGAGGGGCCTGCCCCAGGAAGGCCCCATAGGGTCCTGCTTGGTTACAATTCAAAAGATGTTTGTTGAACACCATGATAAGAGCTGGGGGGTGAGGGGGAGACAAATAAGTTTAAAACATGGCCTCTGCCATCACAGAACTGGGGAGACAAGACAAACGCACAAAAAGTCATTGACCCGGACTTCCCTGGTGGTGCAGTAGTTAAGTATCCACCTGCCAATGCAGGGGACACGAGATCAAGCCCTGGTCCGGGGACATCCCACATGCTACGGAGCAGCTAAGCCCGCGAGCCACAACTACTGAGCCTGTGCTCTAGAGCCCGTGAGCTACAACTACTGAGCCCCCGTGCCACAACTACTGAAGCCCACGCGCCTAGAGCCCATGCTCCGCTACAAGAGAAGCCACTGCAATGAGAAGCCCGTGCACCGCAACAAAGAGTAGCCCCCACTCACAGCAACTAGAGAAAGCCCGCACGCAGCAACAAAGATCGAATGCAGCCAAAAATTAATTAATTAATTAGATTTTTTAAAAAGTCATTGACCCAACATGAGGCAGTATGTGGTAAATACCATCTAGACTGTGAGCTCCTCTACTGCAGGGCCTGCATTCTGTTCATCTTGTTAAATGTGGAACGAATGAATGAGTGGTGCCGAAAGTGCAATAGCTCTTCTAAGGAGGAAGATACCATGGTGGGCTAGGAAGTTCCAGAAGCCTTCAAAGTTGGAGCTTGAGTCAAACCTGGAGACATGGATAGGATTCAGATTATCAGAGGGGAGGGGAAAGGCTGTTTCTGGTGGGGGTAGCTGTGGGGATGAGGGAGAAGACACCTAGTATGTGGAAACTTGTGGGCTGGGGTGTAGGAATGGCCAGGGAATTTTTGGAAACAGTGAGTTTTAGAAACAATTGGAGGGGACGGTTTGTTCATTCACTCAACAAAACCCACAAAGCAGGAATACAGTGGTGAATGAGCAAGACTACAGTCCTTGACGTCATGGAGCTGGCCATCTGTTGACTACGGTGTTTAAATGGGTGTTTAGAAAAATAGGAGGAGATTAAAAGGTAAGTAGAAAAAAGGCAAGAAGAAAAAAAGAAGGGTAGATTGAGGCTGATTGTGGAGAATGAAGCATTTGGACTTTATTTTCTAAGTGGTGGAGAGCAACTAAAGATTTCTAAGCAGGGGAGTGACAGGAGGAAGTATTGCATTTGAGATGTAAATCTATTGTTGCTATCTTAGCTGGCACTGCTCTCACAGAATGCCACAGACTGGGTAGCTTATGAACAACACACATTTACTTCTCGTAGGTGCTGGAAGCTGAAGGTTCAAGGTCAAGGCACCAGCAGATTTGGTGTCTGGTAAGGGTCCACTTTCTGGTTCACAGAAGAGACCTTCTCACCATGCTTTCACATGGTGGAAGAGACAAGGGAGCTCTTGGGTTTCTTTTATAAGGGCACTGATCCCATTCATGAGGGCTCCACCCCCAGGACCTAATCACCTCCCAAAGGCCCCACCTCCTAATGTCATCACATTGTGGATTAGGCTTCAACATATGAATTTGGGAGGACACAAACTTTCAGTCTAGAGTGTAAAGGATGGGATGGGGCAGAGAAGCTGAAGGTGGGCAGCTGGATGTCAAGTGTCCCCATACCAAACTGCGGTAGGAATAGGAAGGGAGAATATAAGGGAGCAACAACCCCGAGGGAGAACTAACAGAATGAAGTATTGATTAGACATAAGAACAGAAAGCATTCTCACGTTTTGAGCCTCAAGTATTTGTCATAATGATAATTTGATCAGGTCTTCTACTTAAAAAATTCTTGGGGGAAAACTGTAGCCTAAACCACGGGTTCAATCCTCTCTTCTCACTTAAGAATCACTAGGTTCCTCCCAAATGTGTCACTGGACATACTCTTCTAGGTACCTGGGTAGGGAACATCATACTTTACTTGGAATATAGGCCACTGCATTTCTTCGAAGAGTCAGTGCAAAATGAGGCAGCTTGGCATGTGAGTCAAGTCCTTTAAGCTTCTCAGATGAATGTTGCTATATTAAGACCAAGGACTGTTATGCAACAAGACCCAGCTACACCTTTCCTTGATGCCTGAACTTCTCAGTGAAGACCACCTGTTGAACTAACAGGTGTCATTTTATTTTTGAAAAATGTTCACATCCAGGGGTGAATTCTCCATTAATCTCATAGGATCTCAGTTTGAGTATTAGTCACTGGGGGATATAGAAAGAATATTCTAGAAAATGAACCAGTGGTAATTTTCACTAGAAGAATGCATGGAAATGTTTTTACAAAATACACTATGACCTGTATATAGCTAGAATAATAGTAGGATTTCAACTGGTCCATAACTGACAGTCCCTCAGAAACTATATGAAAGAGGCATGCAAGGATCAGCTTTCCCACCTCCCCCCGCCAGAGCACGTGCTCTATCTTGAGCTCCCACAGCCTGCTTTCCATCCCTTACCACATGTTGATGGAAGGCATGTGCTCCATGTCACCATCCCCACTAGACTGTGAACACTTGAGAGCAACTGTACTTTATACCTTTTCAGATCACTAGTACCTGGCACTGAACATGGAACATAGTAGGTGCTCAATAAAAACATTGGATGGATGGATGGTTGGACAGACAGATGGATAAAATATGTACATGCCCTTATTTGGCATGGAATTCAGGGCAGGCCAGGAGATCACTATATATATTTTTTAACTTTAAAATGAAACCACATCAAAATTTCAAACTTTGCTCTGCCAAAGACCCTGGTAAGAAGAAAATGAGACAAGTTAACAACTGGGAGAAAATATTTACAAATCATACATCTGACAAAGTACTTGTATCTACAATATAAAGAACTCTCAAAACTTAATGATAATAAATAATCCAATCAGAAACTAGACAAAAGACATGAACAGATATTTCACTGGAGAGAGTATACAGATGGCAAATGAGCACGTGAAAAGTTGTTCAACATCATTAGCCATTACAGAAATACACATTAAAACCACAATGAGATAGTACCACACACCTATCAGAATGGCTGGGGGCTTCCCTGGTGGTGCAGTGGTTGGGAATCCGCCTGACAATGCAGGGGACACAGGTTCGAGCCCTGGACTGGGAAGATCCCATGTGCCGTGGAGCAACTAAGCTTATGCACCACAGCTGCTGAGCCTGTGCTCTGGAGCCCACGAGCCACAACTACTGAGCCTAGAGTAGAGCTCCGCAATAAGAGAAGCCACTGCAATGAGAAGCCCGCGCACCGCAACAGAGAGTAGGCCCTGCTCACCGCAACTAGAGAAAGCCCGTGCGCAGCAACGAAGCCAAAAATAAATAAATAAATTTATAAAAAAAGCTTATGTATCAGAATGGCTGAAATTTTAAAAATCATCACGACACCAAGTGCTCGAGAGGATGCAGGGAAACGGAATCTCTCTTATGTTGCTGGTGGGAATGTAAAATGATGCAGCCATTCTGGAAAACAGTTGGGCAGGTCCTTTTAAAACTAAAACTGGGACTTCTGTGGTGGTCCAGTGGTTAAGACTCTGCGCTTCCACTGCAGGGGGCATGGGTTCTACTCCTGGTCAGGGAAGTTCCAAATGCTGTGCGGTGTGGCCAAAAATTAAAAAAAAATAATTTTAAAAATTAAAAAAATAAAAATGGGCTTACCATACTACCCAGACCTTGCATTCAGGCATTTTTCCCAGAGAAATGAAAACTTGTTTTCACACGGAAACTTCTACACAAACATCATAGCAGCTTTATTTGTAATAGTCAAAGACCGAAAGCTACCCAAATGTCTTTCAATGGGTGACTGGTTAAACTATGGTAATCCATACCATGGACTACTACTCAACAATAAAAAGAACAAACTATTGAATTATGGACTCAATGTTTGTGTCCCCCCGCAAAGTTGATATGTTGAAGCCCTAGTCCCCCCCCACCCCACAGTGAGATGATGTTTGGAGGTGGGGCCTTTGGGAGGTCATTTGGTTTAGATGAGGTTTTGAGGGTGGGACCCTCATTATGGGATTGGTGCCCTTATAAAAAGACCAAGAGACACCAGAGTGTGCTTGCACTCACTGTCCCTCTCTCTCCCTCCCTTCCCTGCTGTCCTACACACAGAGGAAAGGCCTCTTGAGGATATAGCAAGAAGGCAGCTGTCTGCAAGCCAGGAAAAGGGTCTTCACCAAGAACTGAATCTACCATATCTTGATCTTGGACTTCCAGCCTCCAGAACTGTGAGAAATAAATGTCTATAGTTTAAGCCACCCAGTCTGTTGTATTTTGTTACAGCCACCTAAGCTAAGACATATTGGACATATCACAACTAGATGGACATATATTCAGGGAATTATGTTGAATGAAAAAAAAAAAGCCAATCTCAAAAGGATACATACTGCATGGTTCCATTTGTATGACCTTAATGGAATAACATAATTCTAGAGATGGAGAATGGCTTAGTATTGCCAGGGGGTTGGGATGGGGGAGGTAAGAGGGATGGGTGTGGCAATAAAGGAATAACCTGAGGGAGACTTGTGGAGATGGTAGAGCTCAGTGTCTTGATTGCAGTGGTGGTTACACAAAGCTACACATGTGATAGCTTTGCACAGAGCCATACACACACACACACAAATGAGTGCATGTAAAACTGGTGAAATCTGAATAAAATCTGTGGATTGTACATTTCCTGATTTTCATTTTGTACTGTTATGCAATTTCCTGTGAATCTATAATTATTTCAAAATTAAAAGTTTTTATGCACCTGAAACTAATATAAAATTGTAAATCAAACTATACTTCAATTAAAATTTTTTTCTAATTTAAAAAAGATTGTTTTCTAAAAAAGAAACCAGTTAGCATTTCTGACTTGCAACTTTGTTTTTTCTTTATGTACTCCCTCTCTTTTAAATACTGCTTCTTACGTGTGATTTGTGAGAACCTTGAGGCAATTAAAATATACCTAGAGGCTTCAAAGGTGCCTTTAAAGATGTAATCGTTTTGGGCTTCCGGGAAGATGGCGGAAGTGTAAGGCGTGGAGATCACCTTCCTCCCCACAGATACACATCTATACGTGGAACAACTCCTACAGAACACCTACTGAACGCTGGCAGAAGACCTCAGACCTCCCAAAAGGCAAGAAACCCACCCCCACCCCCCCCACGTACCTGGGTAGGGCAAAAGAAAAAAGAGTAAATAGAGACAAAAGGATAGGGACGGGACCTGCACCAGTGGGAGGGAGCTGTGAAGGAGGAAAGGATTCCACACACTAGGAAGCCCCTTCGCGGGCGGAGACTGCGGGTGGCGGAGAGGGGAAGCTTCAGAGCCACGGAGGAGAGCACAGCAACAGGGGTGCGGGGGGCAAAGCAGGGAGATTCCCGCACAGAGGATCAGGGCCGACCGGCACTCACCAGCCCGAGAGGCTTGTCTGCTCACCCGCCGGGGCGGGCGGGTCTGGGAGTTGAGGCTCGGGCTTCGGTCGGAGCGCCGGGAGAGGACTGGGGTTGGCGGCGTGAACACAGCCTTCCAGGGGTTAGTGCGCCACGGCTAGCCGGGAGGGAGTCCCGGGAAAAGTCTGGAGCTGCCGAAGAGGCAAGAGACTTTTTCTTCCCTCTTTGTTTCCTGGTGCGCGAGGAGAGGGGATTAAGAGCGCTGCTTAAAGGAGCTCCAGGGACGGGCGCGAGCCGCGGCTAACAGCGCGGACCCCAGAGACGGGCATGAGACGCTAGGGCTGCTGCTGCCGCCACCAAGAGGCCTGTGTGCGAGCACAGGTCACTATCCACGCCCCGCTTCCAGGGAGCCTGTGCAGCCCACTACTGTCAGGGTCCCGGGATCCAGGGACAACTCCCCCGGGAGAACGCACAGCACGCCTCAGGCTGCTGCAACATCACGCAGGCCTCTGCCGCCGTAGGCCCGCCCTGCACTCCGTGACCCTCCCTACGCCCCCCCCGCCCCCCCGCCCCGGCCTGAGTGAGCCAGAGCCCCCGAATCAGCGGCTCCTTTACCCTGTCCTGTCTGAGTGAAGAACAGACGCCCTCCAGCGACCTACACGCAGAGGCGGGGCCAGATCCAAAGCTGAGCCCCTGGGAGCTGTGAGAACAAAGAAGAGAAAGAGAAATCTCTCCCAGCAGCCTCAGGAGCAGCGGATTAAATCTCCACAATCAACTTGATGTACCCTGCATCTGTGGAATACATGAATAGACAACCAATCATCCCAAATTGAGGAGGTGGACTATGAGAGCAAGATTTATGATTTTTTCCCCTTTTCCTCTTTTTGTGAGTGTGTATGTGTATGCTTCTGTATCAGATTATGTCTGTATAGCTTTGCTTCCACCATTTGTCCTAGGGAATCTATCCTTCCTTTTTTTTGTTTGTTTAAAAAAATTTTTTTTCTTAATAATTATTTTTTTATTTTAATAATTTTATTATATTTTATCTTACTTTATTTTATTTTACTTTATCTTCTTTCTTTCCTTCTTTTTTTCTTCCTTCCCTCCTTCCTTCCTTCCTTCCTCCCTCCCTCCCTCCCTCCTTTCGTTTCTTTCTTTCTACTTCTACTAATTCTTTCTTTCTACTTTTTCTCCCTTTTATTCTGAGCCATGTGGATGAAAGACTCTTGGTGCTTCAACCAGGAGTCAGTGCTGTACCTCTGAGGTGGGAGAGCCAACTTCAGGACACTGGTCCACAAGAGACCTCCCAGCTCCACATAATATCAAACGGCTAAAATCTCCCAGAGATCTCCATCTCAACACCAGCACCCAGCTTCACTCAATGACCAGCAAGCTACACTGCTGGACATCCTATGCCAAACAACTAGCAAGACAGGAACACAACCCCATCCATTAGCAGAGAGGCTGCCTAAAATCATAACAAGTCCACAGACACCCCAAAACAAACCACCAGACGTGGACCTGCCCACCAGAAAGACAAGATCCAGCCTCATCCACCAGAACACAGGCACTAGTCCCCTCCACCAGGAAGCCTACACAACCCACTGAATGAACCTTAGCCACTGGGGACAGACACCAAAAACAACGGGAACTACGAACCTGCAGCCTGCAAAAAGGAGACCCCAAACACAGTAAGTTAAGCAAAATGAGAAGACAGAAAAACACACAGCAGATGAAGGAGCAAGATAAAAACCCACCAGACCTAACAAATGAAGAGGAAATAGGCAGTCTACCTGAAAAAGAATTCAGAATAATGATAGTAAAGATGATCCAAAATCTTGGAAATAGAATGGACAAAATGCAAGAAACATTTAACAAGGGCCTAGAAGAACTAAAGATGAAACAAACAATGATGAACAACACAATAAATGAAATGAAAAAGACTCTAGATGGGATCAATAGCAGAATAACTGAGGCAGAAGAACGGATAAGTGACCTGGAAGATAAAATAGTGGAAATAACTACTGCAGAGCAGAATAAAGAAAAAAGAATGAAAAGAACTGAGGACAGTCTCAGAGACCTCTGGGACAACATTAAATGCACCAACATTCGAATTATAGGGGTTCCAGAAGAAGAAGAGAAAAAGAAAGGGACTGAGAAAATATTTGAAGAGATTATAGTTGAAAACTTCCCTAATATGGGAAAGGAAATCGTTAATCAAGTCCAGGAAGCACAGAGAGTCCCATACAGGATAAATCCAAGGAGAAATACGCCAAGACACATATTAATCAAACTGTCAAAAATTAAATACAAATAAAACATTAAAAGCAGCAAGGGAGGGCTTCCCTGGTGGCGCAGTGGTTGAGAGTCCGCCTGCCGATGCAGGGGACATGGGATCGTGCCCGGGTCTGGGAAGATCCCACATGCCGCGGAGCGGCTGGGCCCGTGAGCCATGGCCGCTGAGCCTGCGCGTCCGGAGCCTGTGCTCCGCAACGGGAGGGGCCACAGCAGAGAGAGGCCCGCGTACCGCAAAAAAAAAAAAAAAAAAAAAAAAAGCAGCAAGGGAAAAACAACAAATAACACACAAGGGAATCCCCATAAGGTTAACAACTGATCTTTCAGCAGAAACTCTGCAAGCCAGAAGGGACTGGCAGGACATATTTAAAGTGATGAAGGAGAAAAACCTGCAACCAAGATTACTCTACCCAGCAAGGATCTCATTCAGATTTGATGGAGAAATTAAAACCTTTACAGACAAGCAAAAGCTGAGAGAGTACAGCACCACCAAACCAGCTCTACAACAACTGCTAAAGGAACTTCTCTAGGCAAGAAACACAAGAGAAGGAAAAGACCTACAATAACGAACCCAAAACAATTAAGAAAATGGGAATAGGAACATACATATTGATAATTACCTTAAAGGTAAATGGACTAAATGCTCCCAACAAAAGCCACAGATTGGCTGAATGGATACAAAAACAAGACCCATATATATGCTGTCTACAAGAGACCCACTTCAGACCTAGAGACACATACAGACTGAAAGTAAGGGGATGGAAAAAGATATTTCATGCAAATGGAAACCAAAAGAAAGCTGGAGTAGCAATCCTCATATCAGACAAAATAGACTTTAAAATACAGACTATTAGAAGAGACAAAGAAGGACACTACATAATGATCAAGGGATCGATCCAAGAAGAAGATATAACAATTGTAAATATTTATGCACCCAACATAGGATCACCTCAGTACATAAGGCAAATACTAACAGCCGTAAAAGGGGAAATCGACAGTAACACAATCATAGTAGGGGACTTTAACACCCCACTTTCACCAATGGACAGATCATCCAAAATGAAAATAAATAAGGAAACACAAGCTTTAAACGATACATTAAACAAGATGGACTTAATTGATATTTATAGGACATTCCATCCAAAAACAACAGAATACACATTTTTCTCAAGTGCTCATGGAACATTCTCCAGGATAGATCATATCTTGGGTCACAAGTCAAACCTTGGTAAACTTAAGAAAATTGAAATTGTTTCAAGTATGTTTTCTGACCACAACGCTATGAGACTAGATATCAATTACAGGAAAAGATCTGTAAACAATACAAACACATGGAGGCTAAACAATACACTCCTTAATAACGAAGTGATCACTGAAGAAATTAAAGAGGAAATTAAAAAATACCTAGAAACAAACGACAATAGAGACACGATGACCCAAAACCTATGGGATGCAGCAAAAGCAGTTCTAAGAGGGAAGTTTATACCAATACAATCCTACCTTAAGAAACAGGAAACATCTCAAATAAACAACCTAACCTTGCACCTAAAGCAATTAGAGAAAGAAGAACAAAAAACCCCCAAAGTTAGCAGAAGGAAAGAAATCATAAAAATTAGATCAGAAATAAATGAAAAAGAAATGAAGGAAACGATAGCAAAGATCAATAAAACTAAAAGCTGGTTCTTTGAGAAGATAAACAAAATTGATAAACCCTTAGCCAGACTCATCAAGAAAAAAAGGGAGAAGACTCAAATCAATAGAATTAGAAATGAAAAAGGAGAAGTAACAACTGACACTGCAGAAATACAAAAGATCATGAGAAACGACTACAAGCAACTCTAGGCCAATCAAACGGACAACCTGAAAGAAATGGACAAATTCTTAGGAATGCACAACCTGTGAAGACTGAATTAGGAAGAAATAGAAAATATGAACAGACCAATCACAAGCACTGAAATTGAAACTGTGATTAAAAATCTTCCAACAAACAAAAGCCCAGGACCAGATGGCTTCACAGGCGAATTCTATCAAACATTTAGAGAAGAGCTAACACCTATCCTTCTCAAACTCTTCCAAAATATAGCAGAGGGAGGAACACTCCCAAACTCATTCTATGAGGCCACCATCACCCTGATACCAAAATCAGACAAGGATGTCACAAAGAAAGAAAACTATAGGCAAATATCACTGATGAACATAGATGCTAAAATCCTCAACTAAATCCTAGCAAACAGAATCCAACAGCACATTAAAAGGCTCATACACCATGATCAAGTGGGGTTTATTCCAGGAATGCAAGGATTCTTCAATATACGCAAAGCAATCAATGTGATAAACCATATTAACAAATTGAGGGAGAAAAACCATATGATCATCTCAATAGATGCAGAGAAAGCTTTCGACAAAATTCAACACCAATTTATGATAAAAACCCTGCGGAAAGTAGGCATAGAGGGAACTTTCCTCAACATAATAAAGGCCATATATGACAAACCCACAGCCAACATCATCCTCAATGTTGAAAAACTGAAAGCATTTCCACTAAGATCAGGAACAAGACAAGGTTGCCCACTCTCACCACTCTTACTCAACATAGTTTTGGAAGTGTTAGCCACAGCAATCAGAGAAGAAAAGGAAATAAAAGGAATCCAAATCGGAAAAGAAGAAGTAAAGCTGTCAGTGTTTGCAGATGACATGATACCATACGTAGAGAATCCTAAAGATGCCACCAGAAAACTACTAGAGCTAATCAATGTGTTTGGTAAAGTAGCGGGGTACAAAATTAATGCAAAGAAATCTCTTGCATTCCTATACACTAATGATGAAAAATCTGAAAGAGAAATTAAGGAAACACTCCCATTTACCATTGCAACAAAAAGAATAAAATATCTAGGAATAAACCTATGTACGGAGACAAAAGACCTGTATGCAGAAAACTATAAGACACTGATGAAAGAAATTAAAGATGATACAAATAGATGGAGAGATATACCATGTTCTTGGATTGGAAGAATCAACATTGTGAAAATGCAATCTACAGAGTCAATGCAATCCCTATCAAACTACCACTGGTATTTTTCACAGAACTAGAACAAAAAATTTCACAATTTGTATGGAAATGCAAAAGACCCCGAATATCCAAAGCAATCTAGAGAATGAAAAACGGAGCTGGAGGAATCAGGCTCCCTGACTTCAGACTATACTACAAAGTTACAGTAATCAAGACAGTATGGTACTGGCACAAAAACAGAAATATAGATCAATGGAACAGGATAGAAAGCCCAGAGATAAACCCACGCACATATGGTCACCTTATCTTTGATAAAGGAGGCAGGAATGTACAGTGGAGGAAGGACAGCCTCTTCAATAAGTGGTGCTGGGAAAACTGGACAGGTACATGTAAAAGTATGAGATTAGAACACTCCCTAACACCATACACAAAAATAAGCTCAAAATGGATTAAAGACATAAATGTAAGGCCAGAAACTATCAAACTCCTAGAGGAAAACATAGGCAGAACACTCTATTACATAAATCAGAGCAAGATCCTTTCTGACCCACCTCCCAGAGAAATGGAAATAAAACCAAAAATAAACAAATGGGACCTAATGAAACTTCAAAGCTTTTGCACAGCAAAGGAAACCATAAACAAGACGAAAAGGCAACCCTCAGAATGGGAGAAAATATTTGCAAATGAAGCAACTGACAAAGGTTTAATCTCCAAAATTTATAAGCAGCTCATGCAGCTCAATAACAAAAAAACAAACAACCCAATCTAAAAATGGGCAGAAGACCTAAATAGACATTTCTCCAAAGAACATATACAGACTGCCAACAAACACATGAAAGAATGCTCAACTTCATTAATCATTAGAGGAATGCAAATCAAAACTACAATGAGATATCATCTCAAACCAGTCAGAATGGCCATCATCAAAAAGCTAGAAACAATAAATGCTGGAGAGGGTGTGGAGAAAAGGGAACCCTCTTGCACTCTTGGTGGGAATGTAAATTGATACAGCCACTGTGGAGAACAGTACGGAGGTTCCTTAAACAACTACAAATAGAACTACCATATGACCCAGCAATCCCACTACTGGGCATATACCCTGAGAAAACCAAAGTTCAAAAAGAGTCATGTACCAAAATGTTCATTGCAGCTCTATTTACAATAGCCCGGAGATGGAGGTAACCTAAATGTCCATCATCGGATGAATGGATAAAGAAGATGTGGCACATATATACAATGGAATATTACTCAGCCATAAAAAGAAACGAAATTGAGCTATTTGTAATGAGGTGGATAGACCTAGAGTCTGTCATACAGAGTGAAGTAAGTCAGAAAGAGAAAGACAAATACCATATGCTAACACATATATATGGAATTTAAGAAAAAATAATATCATGAAGAACCTAGCAGTAAGACAGGAATAAAGACACAGACCTACTAGTGAATGGAGTTGAGGATATGGGGAGGGGGAGAGGTAAGCTGTGAGAAAGTGAGAGAGAGGCATGGACATATATACACTACCAAACGTAAGGTAGATAGCTAGTGGGAAGCAGCCGCATAACACAAGGAGATCAGCTCAGTGCTTTGTGACCGCCTGGAGGGGTGGGATAGGGAGGGTGGGAGGGAGGGAGACGTAAGAGGGAAGAGATATGGGAACATATGTATAACTAATTCACTTTGTTATAAAGCAGAAACTAACACACCATTGTAAAGCAATTATACTCCAATAAAGATGTAAAAAATAATAATAAAATAAAGTAGATAACTAATAAGAACCTACCGTATAGCACAGGGAACTCTACTCAATACGCTGTAATGACTTATATGGGAGAAGAATCTAAAAAAGAGTGGTTTTATGTATATGTATAACTGATTCACTTTGCTGTACAGCAGAAACTAATACAATATTTTAAATAAAAAAAAGAGATGTAATCCTTTTGTTATTGTTTTGTGGTGGTAAAAGTAGGAGCCGATTTCTTTTTTTGTTTTTTTTAATACCTTTATTGAGATATGAGATATACGCACATATGTGCGTGGGTTTATCTCTGGGCTTTCTATCCTGTTCCATTGATCTGTATTTCTCTTTTTGTGCCAGTACCATACTGTCCTGATTACTGTAGCTTTGTAGGGGAGCCGATTTCTTTTAAAGGCCTAATACCAATCCCCTCTCCTTTCCTTTCTTCCTGGTTAGTGAAATCATCATCGCCTTCCTCCTTGATAAACTCTTCTGACAAATGTTGGGTGAAGTGTTTTCTGAGGATCCTGGAAGATGAATAGAGAGTGTCCAGAAATGTAAACCAGTCAATAACATACATGCTGAACTTTCCTCTTGTCATTTCCCCCAAAGGTTTATTGGACAATCATGCTCTTCAGTTAACCTAACTTTAATAGCAGGCTGGGCTCCTTACTTGGTGGTTAATTAACCATCACAAGTTTGTATTATTTCTTGACCTCATCACAAGGACAGCTGGAGAACTGTCTTAGTCCTTTCAGGCTGCTATAACAAAACGCCACAGACTGGGTAACATAAACAACAGACATTTATTTCTCACAGTTCTGGAGCCTGGAAGTCCAAGATCAAGGTGCTGGCAGATTCAGTGTCTGGTGAGAACCCATTTCTTAGTTCCCAGAAGATCATCTTCTTGCTGTGTCCTCACTTGACGCAGGGGGCTAGGGAGCTCTCTGGGGTCTCTTTTTACAAGGGCACTAATCCCATTCATAAGGGCTCTGCCCTCATGGCCTAATCACCTCCCAAAGGCCCCAGCTCCTAATTTCATCACCTTGGGAGTTGGGATTTCAACATTAGGAGGAACACTTCTCCTAGGTCCTCCGGTTGAGGGGACCCAGCAGTGGTTGGATGGGGAAGCAGAGAGAAAAGAAAGGCAAGTCCCCTTAGGAAAAATGTTTCTCGAGAAAGATCTGGGAGTCTGTGGCTGTGGGGGCGGGATCAGGCCTTTTCTTGTTCTGCTTCTGGTTTCTCTGCCATCGGCCATTGGGCCTCCAGCCCAACACTGCTGGGGAAGGACTGGAGCCATGTAAACCCTTCCTAGTGGGCTTCCGTCTGCCGGCTTCTCTGGCTGCCTGCCTATACCCTCGTCATGCCCGTGGGAGCCCAAGAGAAGCCATCTGTCACAGTCCAGCTCACAAGCAAGCACCTTTGTCACTTCTGAGTCTCTACTCTGTGCGAGGCCCCTTGGCGGTGCTGACAATAGGGTTTATGCCGCACTGGGTTTTGAACAAAGCCTTCCAACACAGAAAAAAGATTTGTTACATCCTCTGAGATCAAACCAGTAAAAGATCAGAAATGTTTGGTGTTAATATACCGGGCATCCATAAAGTCTGGAAACAAAGATGCTGTTTTTTTTTCCTGATGATGTCCTGATGACATTCTATATTTTTGCTTGTTTCCATCCTGGTTGAATACCCTGTATAATTAGCTAGGGTGTGACTCAATTACAGTGTGAATGGAGCTGTTTTCAGTCCGGCTATTTATAGTATCCCTGTGGGTTACCTGACTCCAAGCTACTCAATTTCAGGACTTCTAAGTCATAGATTCATTCATTAGGCAGACATTTTTGAGCACCATCTGTGTTTCATGACAGCATTCCAGGTAAAAGGAGGAAAGCAACTCCTGTTGATTACCTACCCTGTGGGGGCCGCTGACCCCTGGACAAATTCTTTGTGTCTTATCAGCTCCACTAACGTAATCACATGTTTCGTTTGTTCTTCTGAGAGGAGGGAATCGGTGAAACTGGGATCTCTCAGTCAGCTCGGTGACTGTGTTGTCCTGACTGCCTTCATTTGTGTAATTGTTCAACGATGAGTGTGCCAGCCTCGTCATCAAAAACAACAACCCAGTGAAAACTCAGCAAGAAAATGACTGCTCTGCTAAAGTCATTTCCGTAGCTCAAGGAATCTCAGGCAGTGTGCCCAGATGGTCTTTCTTTACTCAGTTCCTTAAGCCAGTATCTGAAAAACACATGTACTGCTCTATGTCTCCAGAAGGACCCAGTTCTTAGAAAGAGATCCTGGAGAAACATGATTTTAACTAATAGCAGTGAAATTGTAGCAACAGGAAACTGTTTTTCCCGTCAGCTCTGGAACATTGGCCCAGAGTTACTTCCGGGGTTCCACCAAGGCTGCCCTACCAGAACGCTACCAGTAGCTAATGTTACCTTTATTCATTCAAGAGGTTCATGGTTGTTATTACCTAATTTGTTTTCCTTAACTGTAATCACAAGAATTCCAACCTAGCAAAGGGCCCACGGGTACGATCTAAGGCGAAACTAATTGAGGTCTAAAAGCCGAGGTATAAATGCTGGGGAGATTCTTGATGTTCCCTTGTGCTTAGCATGTGGAAGGATGAGTCAGCACATCCTCATGGGAGGAGACAGTAGTTTGGAACTGAAATGTTGGTGCACTTTGTAGGAAAGTAAGTTTTGGGCTTAATCGGGGTGCTGATTATTTATTGCTGTGTAAAAGACACCCCAAAACTGAGTGGCTTAAAACAACCATTTATTTATTATTCCACGCAATTCTGGGGGGATGATAACAGGCTCAGCTGTTCGATGCTTCCTTGAGGTTCTGAGTTTGGTTGCAGTCAGATGATGGATAAGGCTGGACTTTTCTGAATCTTATTCACACACGTCTGGCTCCTGGGCCGGAGTTGCTGGAAAGCAGCTGTGAGCTTCCTTACAGCATGACAGTCTCCAAGTACTTGAGCTTCCTGAAGCCAGCATGGCAGCCCGGCTTTTCCCAGAGCACATGTTCCAAGAGACCCAGGTGGCAGCTGCAAGACTTCCTAGGACCTAGCATCGGAAGTCACACAGTGTCATTCCACAGCATTCTGTTAGCCAAAAAGCAAGTCCCAGGGTCAGCCAGGATCTGAGAGCATGAATACCAGTCCATTGCAGCACTAAGGAGCAGGCGTGCTCTCGGTTTCAAACACCAGTATTAAAGCAGGTCTTATTTGTGAGTGGTGGGATATACATGGTGCCTTCCATGCCTTTCCCAGCACCAGGTACAGCACCCAAGCTCTCAGGCCCCAAGGAGCCATTCTGTAGACAAGGGCACTGGCGGACCCAAGCTTTCTTTCCCTCAGCATTCTTTTTTCTCACCGCCGTCCATTACCATGCCACACAAAATAATTCCACCTCAGACTATCTTTTTTCACTTATGTCCTCCCTCACCTTTTACCTAGAGCTTCTTTCCTACTAGTACATAGTGCAGTAACATCTCTCCCTCTTTTAATTCCATGTACCAGCCCAAACCCCACCTAACAATGGCTGATGTTAAACCATAGCAGTTTTAGGGCTATGATTGTACTGAAAAAAAAAAAGGCCATAAATTGTGAACTAAAATTAGACAAAAAGAACCAGTGACTTCAAGTCCTTAAACTCTTTGAAAGTTCCCAGAAGTACCTATTAAAATCTTCCTAAAAGTTAATGGCTTCTTTCCTACTTTCTATTAAGTCTGTTTTTTGTTTTGTTTTTTTTTTAAAGTACTAGTGATTCAGATGAATAAAACCTGTCCTATTTTCTGTTCTGAAATTGTTTTTTCTTCGTTTTTTTTTTGTGTTTTTTTTTTTTTGCGGTACGCGGGCCTCTCACTGCTGTGGCCTCTCCTGTTGCGGAGCACAGGCTCCGGACGCGCAGGCTCAGCGGCCATGGCTCACGGGCCCAGCCGCTCCGCGGCATGTGGGATCTTCCCAGACCGGGGCACGAACCCGCGTCCCCTGCATCGGCAGGCGGACTCTCAACCACTGCGCCACCAGGGAAGCCCTTTTCTTCGTTTTATTTTTAAAAAATTATTATTGTAAAATGACATTTTGTTTCCTACTAATTTTTAATTATAAGATATGGGTATTTCAGCCATAATATGACTTATATAGAAGTTTGAGGTCTAGCCTAGAAATCTAACGACCATTTTAAACATTGCTTTGTTTTCCTCTGGGAAAAAGAATTCCAACCCAAAACCACAAACTTCAAAATGGCATTCTTTGGACACGCCCCATTTGTTTCTGACCTCTGCCTGCTCATTTGCTTCTTTCCATGGAGTTATATCATGAACTTGGATTTGGTTGTATTACATTAAGATACTGAAAAGCAGGGCTTCCCTGGTGGCGCAGTGGTTAAGAATCCTCATGCCAATGCAGTAGACATGCGTTCGAGCCCTGGTCCGGGAAGATCCTACACTCCGTGGTCTGCAGGGAGCCTGGGTCAGGGGACTAATACCCCACATCCCACATGCCGTGCAACGTGACCAAAAAAACCGAAATAACAAAACAAAACAAAAAATGGCCGGTTAACATTGCTGGCCAGTTTTAGGATAGTACTGTCTAGGATGGTGACATCTGGGGTCATTTTCCACATTTATCTGCTTTCCCTCAGCTGTGCCCTTCCAGCTGCTGGTGCCCAAAAGTTGAGAAGACAGTGGGAACACTTGTGACAGTAGCAGTGGCCCCAGCAGGAAGGAGGGACAGTAGTAGACCCAGCCTGTCAGGGACCCTGCTACACTCCTCAATAAAGCCCAAGGCACAGGACTGAGACCCAAAACTAAAAGCAGAATCCTTCCCACAGGTCCTAGCATAATGTTGTTCACACATTAGGCTCCTGGTAAGTGAACTGACTAAGTGACTTGCAGCCCTCCAGCTAGACAAAAATGTGGATTTGCAACAAATGTTATTATTTACTTTACAAAGAGAATCACCCTGGGTAATCCTAGAGAAATTAGAAATAGGATTTCAGCTACACACAATTTTCTGGAATCCCAACATGTCTGTTACATAAAATAAGAAATGCCTTTATGCAGATGTTTGTTAATTATGGATGGTTTTTATTTAGACATACTTATTTTTCCTCAAATTACTCAAAAATTGGTGTATGCCAGGGGGACTTTGGGATGAGCCACAGTTTTTAATTTTTCATTTATTTATTTTTTGAGCCACAGTTTTTTAAAATTTACTTATTTTTTATTGAAGTACTGTTGACTTACAATATTATATTAGTTTTAGGTATACAACATAGTAATTTGACATTTTTATGGATTATACTCCAATTTTTATAAAATATCAGCTATATTCTCTGTGCTGTACATAACATCCTTGTAACGTATTTATTTTATACCTAGTAGTTTAATCCACTTCACCTATTTTGCCCCTCCCCCCACCCCTCTCCCACCAGTAACCACTACTTTGTTCTCTGTATCTGCATGTCTGTTTCTGTTTTGTTATATTTGTTTTATTTTTTAGATTCCACATATAAGTGAAAACATACAGTATTTGTCTTTCTCTGTCTGACTTACTTCACTAAGCATAATACCCTCCAGGTCCATCTATGTCGTCACAAATGGCAAAATTTCATTGTTTTTTTGTGGCTGAGTAATATACCACATCTTCTTTATCCATTCATCTGTTGATGGACATTTAGTTTGCTTCCATATCTTGGCAATTGTAAATAATGCTGCTATAAACATTGGGGGTGCATATATCCTTTTGAATTAGTCTTTTCATTTTCTTCTGATAAATACCCAAAAGAAGAATGCTGGATCATATGGAAGTTCTATTTTTAATTTTTTGAGGAATCTCCATACTGTTTTCCATAGTGGCTGTACCAGTTTACATTCCCACAGTGCACTACAGTTCCTTTTTCTACACATCCTGTCCAACACTTTTTATTTCTTGCCTTTTTGACAATAGCCAATAGTTCTTACTGACAGGTAAGAGGCGATATCTCATTGTGGTTTTGATTTACATTTCCCTAATGATTAGTGATGTTGAGCATCTTTTCTTGTGCCTTTTGGCCATCTGTATTTCTTCTTTGGAAAAATGACCATTCAGCTCGTCTGCCCATAGTTCTTTTCTTTCTTTCCTTTTTTTTAATTTTTATTTTGACCATGCCATGTGGCTTGCAGGGATCTTAATTCCCCGACAAGGGATCAAACCTGTGTCCCCTGCAGTGGAAGTGTGGAGACCTAACCACTGGACTGCCAGGGAATTCCCTCATCTGCCCTTTTTTTTTTTTTAAGCATCTTTATTGGAGTATAATTGCTTTACAATGGTGTGTTAGTTTCTGCTTTATAACAAAGTGCATCAGTTATATATACCCATATGTCCCCATATCTCTTCCCTCTTGCGTCTCCCTCCCTCCCACCCTCCCTATCCCACCCCTCTAGGTGGTCACAAAGCACCGAGCTGATCTCCCTGTGCTATGCAGCTGCTTCCCACTAGCTATCTATTTTACGTTTGGTAGTGTATAGATGTCCATGCCACTCTCTCACTTTGTCACAGCTTACCCTTCCCCCTCCCTGTGTCCTCAAGTCTATTCTCTAGTAGATCTGTGTCTTTATTCCCATCTTGCCCCTAGGTTCTTCGTGACCATTTTTTTTTTTTAGATTCATATATATGTGTTAGCACACGGTATTTGTTTTTCTCTTTCTGACTTACTTCACTCTGTATGACAGACTCTAGGTCCATCCACCTCACCTCAAATAACTCAATTTCATTTCTTTTTATGGCTGAGTAATATTCCATTATATATATATACCACATCTTCTTTATCCATTCATCTGTCACTGGACATTTAGGTTGCTTCCATGACCTGGCTATTGTAAGTAGTGCTGTAGTGAACATTGGGGTGCATGTGTCTTTTTGAATTATGGCTTTCTCTGGGTATAGGCCCAGTAGTGGGATTGCTGGGTCATATGGTAATTCTATCTTTAGTTTTTTAAGGAACCTCTATACTGTCCTCCATAGTGGCTGTATCAACTTACATTCCCATCAACAGTGCAAGGGGGTTCTCTTTTCTCCACACCCTCTCCAGCATTTATTGTTTGTAGATTTTTTGATAATGGCCATTCTGACTGGTGTGAGGTGATACCTCACTGTAGTTTTGATTTGCATTTCTCTAATGATTAGTGATGTTGAGCATTCTTTCATGTGTTTGTTGGCAATCTGTATATCTTCTTTGGAGAAATGTCTATTTAGGTCTTCTGCCCATTTTTGGATTGGGTTGTTTAGTTTTTTTCATTTTTTTTAATAAATAAATTTATTTACTTATTTATTTTTGGCTGTGTTGGGTCTTCATTGTGGTACGCAGGCTTCTCATTGTGGTGGCTTCTCTTGTTGCGGAGCACAGGCTCTAGGCACATGGGCTTCAGTAGTTGTGGCACATGGGCTCAGTAGTTGTGGCGCATGGGCTTAGTTGCTCTGCAGCATGTGGGATCTTCCCGGACCAGGGCTCGAACCCATGTCCCCTGCATTGGCAGGCAGATTTTTAACCACTGCACCACCAGGGAAGTCCCCAGGATATCTTAAGTAGAAAGAAGCAAGCAGGTCACAAAGGAAGATCTTGCCCAGATTTAGAGGGATAATATGTGTTTAATTTTGCACCAAAATGTCAACATGGTTATCTCTGGATGCTGGAATCAAGGGTGATTTTAGAGTCTTCTTTGTGCCCTTCTCTTTTTCCAATTTTACAATGAATATGGATTACTTATATAATCAGGAAGAAACATATTCTAACAAAATAGTGGTTCTGTAAGGCCTCTTTGTGCTCCTTTTCTGAACCTCATTTGTGTCACAAATCCCTTTGAGAATCTAATGAAAATTGTCAATTTTCTCCCCAAAAGTGCAAGTACCCATCATCAGATTTTTTTTTGAGGTATGCTCGGTTATCAATAGTATTTTTTAAATTAATTAATTTTCAGCTGCATTGGGTCTTCGTTGCTGCACGCGGGCGTTCTCTAGTTGGGGCAAGTGGGAGCTACTCTTCGTTGTGATATACGGGCTTAGTTGCTCCGCGGCATGTGGGATCTTCCCGGACCAGGGCTCGAACCCGTGTCCCCTGCGTTGGCAGGCAGATTCTTAACCACTGCGCCACCAGGGAAGCCCCATCATCAGATTTTACCAAACATTTCTGGGGATTTGCCACCTACAGGTTCACAGGTCCCAAGTTAAGAACTGTCCACCCACAGTCTGAGTGGCTTCCACCCTGTGGATTTAGTCACTCCAGTGGTGCCAGGGTCTCCTCAGTCACTCCAAGAGCAGGCTGGGCATGCCCGTCAGCCTCCATGGGTTCATGGACCCAAGCAGGTACTTTGAAAGTGCCCCAGGATAGTCTCTCTGGGCGACATTAACAACTGAGAGGTGTGGGTGGAGAAGATCACAGTGTTCCGGGATCCTGCCCGTGAAGCCAGGGTGCTAAGAGTGGAGCACGCAGGTGCCTTGTGTGGCTTCCTAATGAGCCTTGGCCACTTGATGTTCCCAGGGGATTGGGGACTATGTACTCAGATGGCTGTAATTTGGATGCAGCCAACATGATCCTGAGTCTCTGCAAATTAAGAGCAAGGAGTCATCGTTGAGAAACCTGTCTCCATAAAGGAATAAAATGATGAGAGCAAAAAGTAATGACTGAGGACTGGAAACCCATCAGGTTACTGTCAGAGATCAGGATTCAGGGATTTGGTGGCTAAAGTGAAGAGGGACATAGAGCTTCAAACCACAATCTCACTGGACTTTGGAGGAAGATCTCGTATGTGGGCCTCACACACAGGTGCAGGCTGAGGCTGAGGAAGGCTGTTAAGGCCGGTTTGTGAAGACTTGGATCTCTTGCTCCTGAATCGAAAGCTTGCTGATTGGGGCTTCCCTGGTGGCGCAGTGGTTAAGAATCCGCCTGCCAATGCAGGGGACACGGGTTCGAGTCCTGGTCCGGGAAGATCCCACATGCCGCGGAGCAACTAAGCCCGTGCACCACAACTACTGAGCCTGCGTGCCACAACTACTGAAGCCCGTGCGCCTAGAGCCCGTGCTCCGCAACAAGAGAAGCCACCGCAATGAGAAGCCCGCGCACCACAACGAAGAGTAGCCCCCACTCGCCGCAACTAGAGAAAGCCCGCAGGCAGCAACAAAGACCCAATGCAGCCAAAAATCAATATAAATTTAAAAAATAAATTCATTAAAAGCATGCTGATCATCTGGCCAATGAAAAGGCCACAAAAGTTTCTATCCCCAAAAGTGAGAAGACCTGAGTCGACTTGCCGAAAGATAACTAGAGAAGGGAGGTCAGACGAGGCAGTGGGGATGGAGAGATGCTTGAGACCCAGAACACAGAGTATCTGGGATGGATGCGATCAGATGGGGAGGGGAGGAGTCAGAGCCCTTAGGAAAGTCTCCGAGGTGGCTAGCCTGGGATGACTCCATCCACCGGGACCACCAATACATGAGGCAGAGCTAAGTGGGAGGGCATGATGATGATGATGAGCTGCTGCGGACTTGTTGATCTGAGGAGCCTGAAGGCATCCGAGTGGAAATTGACCAGTGGGCATTAGCAAATAGGGAGTGGGAGCTAGCTAAGTAGCCAGATGTGGCTGCTGAAACAGACACAATATTAGGCTGCATTTATAGCTGCACAGTATTTCGGCCGAGGCTGTTTGCCAGTCAGATCTTAGGTTGAGTGCGCCTCATTTGTGTCACTAGCAGTGGGGAGGGCAGAGTTTCAGACTGACGTTGGTACCCCAGCTCAGAACAGGTCTGGGTGTGGTGAGGGCTGGAGGCGACCAGGATGGTAGAAGAAGTGGAAACCGTGGTATACACACTACAGAAAACTAGATGTCATTGTCTTCCGGAAAAGGAACTCTGGGTTGAGTGATTAGTGTATAGCAGGATATGAAAATGGAAGCTTCTACAGACACCAAGCGACGGTAAATGTGAACTTACAGACTGAGGTTCCAAATTGGCATATATCACCATAGACAGATTTACAAAGGAAATGGTTCCTGGACCTGTTCAGCGACTCTGGGGATCAAAGATAGGAAAGGTCTGAGAGTGAGAAGGGGAAATAGATGAAGAGATTTGAGATGGAGGGGGGTAGCAGTTGCCGTGTCTGAGACCCCACCTACCCCCTAAAAATGAGAGGTTATATGGGGAAGGATGTACGTGGGGAGGTGACGCCTTTTAACCCGTAGCTAAATGAGGCGTCTGTCTGAGCCTGTGTCCTCAGCGACCCCCGAAAGCAGAGCCTGAGAAAAGGGCTTCTGTGCGTAGTTGTTTTGTGGAATGGTCCCAAGGAACAGGAATGAGGGACAGGGAAGGAAGGAATGCCAGTCCCAGTTCATCATTATTGTAGCGATTATAGGGGCCTCATATCGCTGGGGACTTTCTGAGGAGCCACGTAAAAGGATTGTCTGCCTGAGGGATTGAAGAAGACAGTATTTATGTCTGGCTCCAAGCCTGAATAGGTCAAGGGTTGCACTTAGGGTGTTTGCACGGGTGTAGAATGCCACATTGGGTTCCCCCAACCTCCACCCAGCCACAAAGAAGCCCAGGGCCTGAGTGAGAGGTGCTTCTACAGCAGAGGGACATGCTGCTCCCTGGGACCCTAGGGGGCCCTGTCAGCTCCATACCTGAGAAAGCTAAAGTGGGCTGTAGACTGGGGTCTGTTCCCACCCTGGACATCTAAAGGGCAAATGGCAGGCTCACTGCCTTGGTGGCCAAGACAGGGGAGAGCTGCCATGTTGGATCAGCCTACCCTGTGTTGGGAGAGAGGTTGTCTGGGTGTTTCCTGGGCCCTGAAAGGAGACAGCCTCCTTAGGGTTGTCTTAGAGACTACCCAAGAGGACTTCTGGGGTGGGGAGTGAGGAGACCTCTGCTTAAAGAAGCTGGAGGGTACTGCCCAATACCCAGGACAGAGGGAGGCGACGCTCATGCCTGTGTATCCTTTTTTTTTTTTTGCCTGTGTATCCTTGACTTCGGGAGAGGACCCCACAGTGAGAATCTTTGAAAGAGACCATGAACACTCCCGAGGAAGAGAGAATCAGCTCTAGACACCTGCCAGGCCCAGAGAGAGAACCAGGTCAAGAGACAACACTCCTCCCCCTACTTCACCCTCCCCCAGCTGAGGAGCTGGAGGTGGGGGAGGGAAGCGGAAGTGCAAGGTGGAGAAACAGACAGGAAGTCAGCCACACAGACTTACTGCTGGAGGGTTTCAATTGGACGCAGGCCTGAGCTGGGGGAGGGGAGAAATTATGAAGATTATCTTGGGCTGGATATTCTAATTATGGAGGAAGGGCTGTATTGGTTACTTTGAGGGACTCAAAGGCTCTATGTTACCTAAGACTGAGCTGAAAAATCATGAGGTCCATTGGAGTATTTATCTAGTAATGGCATTTATTTATTCAGTATGTTTGTCAGGGATCGCCAGAGAAACAGAACAAATAGGATGCGTGTATACATATATATAGAGAGAGAGAGAGAGAGAAAGAGATTTATTATAAGGAATCAGCTCATGCTATCGTGGAGGCTGACAAGTCCCAAGATCGGCAGTTGGCACGCTGGAGACCCACATAGCTGATAAGGTAGTCCCAGTCCAAGTGACAGCGGTCTCAAGACCCAGGAAGAGCTGATGTTTCAGTTCCAGTCTGAAAGCTGGAAAAAAACAATGTACCAGTTCAAAGGCAGTCAGGCAGGAGGTGTTCCCACTTACTCAGCCTTTTTATTCTATTCAGGCCTTCAACTGATTGGAAGAGGCCCACCCACATGCAGGAGGGCAATCTGCTTAGTCTACAGATTCAAATGTTAACCTCATCCAAAAACGCCCTCACAGGGGAATTCCCTGGTGGTCTACTGGTTAGGACTTGGCGCTTTCACTCACGGGTTTGATCCCTGGTTGGGGAGCTAAGATCCTGCAAGCCATGCAGCATGGCTAAAAAACCAAAACAAACAAAAAACCCCAAAACACCCTCACACATACACCCAGAATAATGTTTGACCAAATATCTGGGCCTCCGTGGTCCAGTCAAGTTGGTGCATAAAATAAACCATCGCATTCAGGTGATGTCACTGAATGGATTTTAAAGGAGACTCAATAAAAGTTCGTGTTTTCCTTATATGCAAGTCAAGCATAGACAACATTTCAGTTACATCCTTAGAACTAGCTCAGGACCTCCTGTGGGGCCTGCTGAACCTGACCCTGACCCTTGGCTACCCTGTCCCCTTCTGCCTTCCTCCTCTGTCTTGACACATGTTTAGTAGCTTCCTGGCTTTCAGTTCTGGGCTCCGTCCTCTGAACTGCAGGCAACACCCTGTAGTTGTAAGTCTAATGAACTCACTGTTAGACGTGGTCTCAGAATCATCCAAAAGATGATTCCCCCCCCCACTTCTTGAGAGTTGCAACACTCTCTTCCAAAACAGGCTGGTGATTTAACATGCAGGCAGGTGTCAGCCAGAGAAGTCCGCAAGCTGAATTCTAGCAGCCTAGCTTGTTTGTGATAATCCGCAGGAACCATGTCTCCCCTCCCCCCCCCCCCCCCCCCCCCCCCCCCCGCTTCTCCTACATAGCTCAGAACAAAGGTGTCCAATGGCTTCCTTTGTATCTCTGGCACTTGCAAATCCTCTCCCGTGTACACTTTAAGCCATGATCATTTTGGTTTCAACCATTCCAGTTTGGGTGGAGGAAACAAATATTTATGAGACGTGGTCTCTGCCTCCGGGAGAAATAAACCCACAATTACTACACTGTGTTCTGAGGCTGACAATGGAGAGGAACAAACAGTGTATGCGCATGCGTGAGGGAAGCAGGCGAGGAGAGGAGAAGCCCAGCCAGGACGTGCTTTCAGAAGTCTGGCTTCAGCCTAATCCTGAGGGCGGACCTGGAGCATACGTGGTATCTCAGAATCTGTTCTGCCCTGAGGTAACGGAAAGGAGCTTTTATGTGTCTATACCAGTCAGTCCTTAAGATGCCTAACTCTGAGGAACTTCTGACCTGAGTGGCTCTAATCACCTGAGGGCCAGCAGGTGTGGACCATTACCAGCAGCCCCTGGAGCTGTTAGGGAACAGGTCTGAGGAACCGGTTTCAGAGATGGGGGGGGGTGGGGGGGCGGGTCTGGGTGGGGCTCCTAGAAGAAGCAGATGGAATTTGCCAGGCAAAGACACTAGGGAGAGAGGGTTCCGGGCCTGTGCATGCAGGAGAGAGAGGCGGGTTGTACGGGCCTTGAATGCCATGCTGAGGAAGGCGGACTCCATTATGAGAGACAGAGGCAAACTAGAATGGGTTGAGAGGAGCGTGCCTGGGATGGCCCGGAAATGCATGCTGTGTCTTGACTCCATTGCCAAGGATTGGACTGAGTGTTGGTGAGGCCACGCTGGGGGTGAGGGGACAGGCCAGTACCTCCTAGAAGCCAGTACCTCTTCTGCAGCCAAGAGCCGGCCTAACTCCCGCTCTCCCCTGAGCCTCCTCTCAGCTTGCCTCTCCCTACTTAGTCTGTAGAATTCCCTTCCCACAGCCTCTCCTCTCTTCTCTTACCTCTTCTCATCATCCCAGCTTCTCTTTTCTTTCTCTCCTTTGCCAAGTAGCTGACAGCCTACCTACAGTGAACTTGCTGTGCCGGGACCATCTTTGATCCATCTCCTCTTGTTTTCCCTGTGGGTTCCCTGGATTCAGTCCTGTGTTAAATGTGGTGCAACAAGGAAGGCAGCTGGACATATCTATGCATACATTTTTATTTTAAAATGCTGCAAAATTTTTTATAAAAGAAAGTTCATGAAAAATTTCAACATATACCCAAGCAGAGAAAATCCTATAATAAAATCCTTTGTACTCAATCACCCAGTTTCAAAAATGATCAATTCACAGCCTATCTTAACATCTTCTATAGTTTTGCCTACTTCCCCACCCCCAGAACGCTTTGAAGCAAATCCCAGACATCATATCATTTTATCTACAGATTTCTCAATATATATCTCTAAGAGTTAAGGACTTTTATAAAAGAACATAACTACAATACAATTAACACTCCCCATAACAATAATTACACCATATTATCAATTATCTTGTCAATATTCACATTTCCCCAATTTTCTTTTTTTTAAAAGGTTGGGGACTGCGGATTTATTTATTTATTTATTTATTTTTGGCTGCGTTGGGTCTTCATTGCTGTGTGTGGGCTTTCTCTAGTTGTGGTGAGCAGGGGCTACTCTTCGTTGCTGTGCGTGGACTTCTCATTGTGGTGGCTTCTCTTGTTGCGGAGCACGGGCTCTAGGTGCACAGGCTTCAGTAGTTGTAGCACGTGGGCTCAGTAGTTGTGGTGCATGGGCTTAGTTGCTCTGCAGCACGTGGGATCTTCCTGGACCAGAGATCGGACCCGTGTCCTCTGCGTTGGCAGGCGGATTCTTAACCACTGCGCCACCAGGGAAATCCATCCCCAATTGTCTTAATAAGATTTTTTTAAATTATTATGATTTTAATATGATTTTAATAGTTTGAATCGAGATGCAAATAAATCCATACATTGCATTTGGCTGACATGCTTCTCAAGTCTGTTAATATACAGGTTTACGCTCCACTCATTTTTTTTTTCTTGCAGTTTTTTGTCATTGTTGAAAAAAACTGGATAATTTGTCCGTAAGAGTTTCCCATAGCCTGAATATTGCTTAGTGCATCCTCATGGTATGATTCGACATGTTCCTCTGTCCTCTGTATTCCCTGTAAATTGGTAGTTAGAGCTAGGCCAGCACTGTCCAATAGAACATTCTGCAGTGACAGAAAACTTCTATATCTGCACTGTCCAGTATGGTAGCCACTAGCCACATGTAGGTATTGAGCACCTGAGATGTGGCCAGTGTGACTGAGGAACTGGAGCTTTAGTTTTATGTAATGTTAATTCATTTAAATATAAATAGCTACATGTGGCTAGTGACTACTGTAGTGGACAATGCAGATCTAGAGGCTTGATCAGATTCAGTTTTATTTTATTATCAAAACTACTTCAGGGCTTCCCTGGTGGCGCAGTGGTTGAGAGTCTGCCTGCCGATGCAGGGGACGTGGGTTCGTGCCCCGGTCCGGGAAGTTCCCACATGCCGCGGAGTGGCTGGGCCCGTGAGCCATGGCCGCTGAGCCTGCGCGTCCGGAGCCTGTGCTCCGCAACGGGAGAGACCACAACAGTGAGAGGCCTACGTACCGAAAAAAAAAAAAAAAAAAAAAAAAAAACTACTTCAGGTACTTCCATCTTCCACCACTGTATTTAGTCCAAATTTATTTCGTCTTGTCTGTGATCAGTGTACTCTAGCTGTGTCTAAGCCTTTTACGCATTTCCCAACAGGCCACAGGGTGGCACTGTGGATCTGATCTCTTCTGAGGAGCCCACCAGCACCACGGACACAATTAGCCGGCACCCAGCTACACAGCAGTTTTTCCCTTCCTGTTTTGTTTGACTCCATCATGTTTCTTTCACACAGCTTATAAAAGCATGGAATTAGAACATTTCTTCATTTTACAGGTGAAGAAAATGGAGCAGGGAGAGGAGTAGGCTGCTTCTCAAAGCTGTGCTCCCCTTCTCAGTGAAGAGCCCTTCCTGAGAACCCCTTTGGAAGTGGGAGGGAAGGAGGCAAAAGGTTATACAGCTGGTTAATGGCAGAACAGAGATAGAACTTAAGTCTGTCTCCTGATGCCCACCCCAAGAGTTCTTTCTTCTTTCTTCTGTCAACACTGAATTCCATAATACCTTTGCTGACGTTGAACCATCCTTGCATTCCTGCAATAACTCTGCTTGGCCATGTGTTTTAGCATCTTATACACCACTGGATTCAGCTTGCTATTTTTTTCAGGAGTTTTGAATTTGTGTTCATAAGTTTAGTCAATTTTTTTTTCTTGTTATTGTACTTGTCTGGTTTGGATTTCAGGATCCTAACAGCCCCATAAAATAAGTTGGGAAGCTTTTCTTCGCTACTTTATGTAACAGTTTATATAAGGTAGGGTTTCCTATTTTTTGAAGATTGGGTAAAGCACGTCCATAAAAGTGTCTAAACTGGGTTCTCTTCTTTCCTTCCTTCCTTCCTTCCCTCTTTCCTCTTTCTTCCTTTCTCTTTCTATCTTTCTTTCTTTTGTGGAGGGTGGAGTGAGGACTTCGGGAAAGATTTTTAACTTTCTGTTTCATTTGTTTTGAAGGTTATTGGTTTATTCTGATATTCTATTTCTTATTGAATTGATTTTGTTATTTTACATCTACAAGATTGTCTCTTTCATCTAATTTTCCAAATTTATTGGCACAAATTTGTTCATAGTGATTGCATATGATTTTCAAATCTCTTCCAGCATACTTTTTCTCTCCACCCTGTTTACTCCTGTCCAGTCCTGTGCCACAAGGCCTGCATAATGACTTTGTAGTCATGATTCTGAATGCCAAACCCAAATGTGCAGTAAATGTATATTGTCCATATTTGATGAGATGGGGGGTATTAACCAGATACGGAGAGAAAGCCACAGTTCCTAGGGCTTATAAAGTACATTTAGCTTAGTTTAAGTTTTTCCCCCATGGGAAACACAAATCTGCATAAAATACTGCTTGGTTTTGTCACTGCTGTACTTAAAAGAATGCCCCCCAGCACTGAGTCTAACTTGTTTGGCCAGGCTCTCAGGATCCTATGGTGGCAGCCCTCCATAAATGACTGTGCCCAGTATTGAACTTAGGGCCAGGGAGAATATAGAGACAACAACCACATCTTCAAGTGGTGCCTACAATTAGTTGGGAAGTCATAATAACACAAACAAGAGGTAAATTATGTGGTAATCTGTGAAGTGCTGACGTGGAGACGAACAGCAGGTGTCATTGGATGAGGGGAGAGTTGGACTAGTTGGGAAAGCCAAGTAGGGATTGGCTAGGCAGGGGGAGCACAGAGAGAGTTTTAGGCAATAGAAACTCTTAAAAGATTAAGGACATGGAAGGAGAGAAGGCATGCCTGCTGATCTCTTCTGTGTAAAAACTAGATTGGGGTGGGAGAATCAATGGGATTAACTGATATTCTTTTATATAAGAATATATTTTATATATAAGAATACATTCTTGTGGAAACAACCCAAATGTCCATCAATGGATGAATGGATAAACAAAATGTGGTATGTCCATACAGTGGAATATCATTCAGCCTTATAAAGGAAGGGAATTCTGACACATGCTACAACATGTATGAAACATGAAGACATCCTACTAAGTGAAAAAGCCAGGCACAAAAGGACAACTATTGTATGATTCCACTTATATGAGGTTACTAGAGTAGCCAAACTTATAAGACAGAAAGTAGAATGGTGGTTGCTGGGGGTTAGGGGGAGGAGGAAATGGGCAGTTAGGGTTTAAGTGAAAAAGTTCTGGAAATGGATGGTGGCGATGGCTGCACAACAATGTGAATGTACTTAATGCCTCTGAACTATACACTTTAAAATGATTAAGATGGTTAATTAAATTTATTTTAAATTTCATAAAATTTATTTGTTTTTAAAAATATTTTTAAAATTTATTTTTGGCTTCGTTGGGTCTTCGTTGCTGTGCACAGGCTTCCTCTAGTTGCAGTGAGTGGGGGCTATTCTTCGTTGTGGTGCGTGGGATTCTCACTGTGGTGGCTTCTCCTGTTGCAGAGCACAGGCTCTAGGCATGTGGGCTTCAGTAGTTGTGGCACGTGGGCTCAGTAGTTGTGGCGCACGGGCTTAGTTGCTCCGCGGCATGTGGGATCTTCCTGGACCAGGGCTCAAACCTGTGTCCCCTGCATTGGCAGGTGGATTCCTAACCACTGCACCACCAGGGAATCCCCTCCATACATTCTTATATATAAGAATATATGTATATCTCCTGAGGAATATAGACCAGGGTGAGCAGGGCTTGTTTCTGGAAGGTGGAAGCACAGAGAATATTCTCTATTATATACTTCCACATTGTTTGAATGTCTTCCAAGGAGCATATAATTTTGTAATCACCAGATAATTAAAGATGAAAAACTCCAGTGGAGGAGGATATAATGTGATGGATGGCCATGAAAAGTCCATGTCATGTAACTCCAGCTGAAAGTCATCTCATGGGGAGGTTTTCCTTCTTTAGAGGAGGGAGGGGTCCACTTTAGCTTAAATCCCTCGGAATGACTGAGAAGGAGCTGAACAGACAAAAGGTTAGGGCTCTGGAGGAAGCTGACCCCCCAGGAACTTGTGATGATTTTCTTCCTTGAGCAGAGGGGACTTGGAGGCTGGCAGTCTGTCAGCAGAGCAAATACACACCCCCGACCTGGGCCCTGGCCAGGGATCTGAGGTTGTCAAGTGCACAGCAGCTGAGAGACCAACAAGCAGAGGCCCCAAGACCTGGGCATCTGGCTAGAAGGCTCGGGCCAGGCCTCAGGGGCTGCACAGCAGCCTCCCCACCCACCAGAGACAGGCTCATGCAAATATTCTGTATGGCTGGCCTGCCCTGTGGGAGAAGCTGGCACGGTCCAGGGGGCTGGGAGGGAACTGGCACTTGAAATGTTTATTCCTCTGCTTTGCTCCCAGGTTGCTAGGGTGAAGTTCATAAACACACTGACTGGCTTCATTGCTGATTAATGAGCTCCAGCTTTAGGTCTGACAATCCTTGGACTTGAACCAGGTGGCTCCCTGCTCCTCTTTTTTTTTTTTAATTTAAAATTTTTTTTATTTTTCGGCGTGTGGGGTCTTCGTTTCTGTGCGAGGACTTTCTCTAGTTGCGGCAAGTGGGGGCCACTCTTCATCACGGTGTGCAGGTCTCTCACTGTCGCGGCCTCCCTTGTTGCGGAGCACAGGCTCCAGACGCGCAGGCTCAGTAGTCATGGCTCATGGACCTAGTTGCTCCGTGGTATGTGGGATCTTCCCAGACCAGGGCTCGAACCTGTGTCCCCTGCATTGGCAGGCAGATTCTCAACCCCTGCGCCACCAGGGAAGCTCTTCCTGCTCCTCTTAACATCAAATTTCAAGCCTTGTGCTTCTCCCCACAACCTCAGCCTCCCCCAGCACAGTCCAGTCCCCCAGCACAGTCCAGTCCAGTCCTTGTCCCTTCTCCACCGAGGCCTGCTGAACCCTCAGCTCCTGTCTCCATTTGCCTATTAAGTCCCTCCTGATTCAGAGACTGGCTGAGTGGCTGTGCCCCTTCATGCGGCTGACACAGCACTCGTGCCCTTGAACTCTTCCATATCTGAGACCTTTCACAATTTCCCTACTCTTATGTATTCTCCTTCTCTTGAACTAGACTTCATCTTCACAGGCTGTACATGTGATCCATATTTCCCCTGTCCTTGAAAAAATAAAACCCAAATCGTGGCCTTACTGTAGCCTCTGTCCCAGGCCATACCGCATCTCTGGTCTCTCCTTCCTGCCCCCGAACCACTGCAAGCCAATGTGTAGGTCCCAGGCACCTACCATGTGTTCTGTATACTTTTTTAAAAACCAGTTTGGGGACTTCCCTGGTGGCACAGTGGTTAAGAATCTGCCTGCCAATGCACAGGACACAGGTTTGATCCCTGGTCCGGGAAGATCCCACATGCCGCAGAGCAACTAAACCCATGCGCCACAACTACTGAGCCTGCACTCTAGAGCCCATGAGCTACATCTACTGAGCCCGCGTGCCACAACTACTGAAGCCCGCGCGCCAAGAGCCTGTGCTCCGCAACAAAAGAAGCCACCACAATGAGGAGCATGTGCACCACAACAAAGAGTAGCCCCCACTTGCCGCAGCTAGAGAAAGCCCGCATGCAACGACGAAGACCCAACACAGCCAAAAAAATAATAATAAAAATAAATAGTTTTATTAAAGTATACTTTACATATAATCAAAGAACCAACTTTAAGTGTACATGTTGATGAGTTTTGACAAATGATAGTGTAACCACTATCACAGTCAAGGTATAAAAGATATTATTACCCTAAAAAGTTCCACTGTGTCCCTTCTCAGTCAACCACTGATCCTCTTTCTGTCACTCCAGATGATTTGTCTTTCTAAACTTCCACATAAGTGGAATCATACAGTATGTATCCTTCTGCATCTTGCTTTTTTTGCTCAGCATGTTTTTTTTGAGATTCATCCACGTTGTTGCATGTGTCAGTAGTTAATTCCTTTTTATTGATGGGTAGTATTCCATTGTGTGGATGTACCATAATTTGTTTATCCATTTACCTGTTGATGGATATTTGTGCTATTTCCAATCTTTTGAAAGATATTATGAATAGAGATGCCATGAACATTTTGTATATGAGTCATTGTGTGGACATACATTTTCATTCCTTTTGGGTAAATATCTAAGAGTAAAATGGTTGAGTCTTATGTTAATTCTATGTTTATGTTGATAATGAAGTACCAAACCATTTTTCAGAGTTGCTGTAACATTTGACATTCCCACCAACAGTGTATGAGAGTTCCAGTTGCTCCACATCCTTGTCAGCACTTGGTATTGTCAGTCTTGTTAATTTTAGCCTTTCTAACTGGTGTATAGTAGCACTCTGTTTCCTTTTAGGTTTTTATCATGACATATTTTCAGCATTTGAAATATTAAGAGAGAATAATATAATGAATACCCATGTACCCAGTGCCTAGCTTTGTCAGATGTTAACATTTTTCCATAATTGCTTCAGATCTAATTTCTTTTTATGAAGAGAGTCTATTGAGAATTCCATGTACTGCACAATCATGTCTACATTATATTTGAGGAGAGGATTTAGCTTTGACCTTAGAAATAATTTTATTAAGGCTACCATTGACAATAAATTGCAGTAAATTTTAGTGACTATCAACATCAATATTTGTTTATCTTCATTAATATTTTTCCCAATGAACACATTTTTTAAAATCAGAAAGTTCAGTGCATAAAGTATGAAGTGGTGAAACATTTTCTTCTTTTTAAGCAGCTTCATTAAGATGTAATTTATGCACCATACAATTCGCCCACTTTTATTCTTTTATTTTTTATTTTTTGGCTGCATCATGTGGCTTACAAAATCTTAGTTCCCCAACCAGGGACTGAACCTGGGCCCCTGGCAGTGGAAGCATGGAGTCCTAACCACTGGATCACCAGGGAATTCCCTCACCCATTTAAAGTGTACAATTCAATGCTTTTTAGTATAGTCACAGATATGTGCAACCATGAACCCTCTGAGTTCTTTTAATTTTCATAAATTTGTTGAAAATTGGGCACTTCAAATAATATGTGACAACTCTGGAAATCAGAGTCTCCCCTGTTCCAAGGTTAGTTGTTGTTGCTGCTGTTTATTCTTATTGTTTGTTTCTGAACTAAATCTGTAAAGTGTATTCTTTTTTATGAGTGGCCACTGAAGTCTCTGCTCATTAGCTTAGTGGTCAGCTAATGAATGGATAGAGAAGTCCTTAAGTGACTGGAACTAATAAGTCTCTCAGTCATTGCTGGAGGGCTCTGTGTGTATGTTGTTCAACACTCAGCCAGGCAGTTGACAACTCTGCCATAGCCTTCACTTCCTGCTTGCACAGAGCCTCAAGGTCATTCAGAGATGAGGACTTTTTCATGTCTCTCCCCAGCATGTGCACAGCCCTATGCATGCAGATTGCCTTCTAGATTCCCAGGAATATGTTGGAGCTTTTCAAAGACCTCTATGGACATCTCCTTCCTGAGCTCCTCCTCCTCTTGTTGTCCCCCTCTCTGTTGACAGTATCTCCAGTTTAATTGGGACTTTTTAGATTTTTTTAAATAAATTTATTTATTATTTTTGGCTGTGTTGGGTCTTTGTTGCTGCATGCGGGCTTTCTCTAGTTGCGGTGAGCAGGGGCTACTCTTCGTTGTGGTGCGTGGACTTCTCATTGCAGTGGCTTCCCTTGTTGCAGAGCACGGGCTCTAGGCATGTGGGCCTCAGCAGTTGTGGCACACGGGCTCAGTAGTTGTGGCTCGTGGGCTCTAGAGTGTGGGCTCAGTAGTTGTGGCACACAGGCTTAGTTGCTCCATGGCATGTGGGATCTTCCTGGACCAGGGCTTGAACCCGTGTCCCCTGCATTGGCAGGCAGATTCTTAACCACTGGGCCACCAGGGAAGTCCGGGACTTTTTAAATTTTAGAAAACAGTTTCTCCTCAGGGAGGTCAACTGTAGGTTCCATGTGTGGAAATCAGGGAGACAGGCCTCAGGGCCTCATCAGGCCACAAAAGACAGAAAGGAGCCAGGGCAGCAAGAGCCTGAGACTCCTCCAGGCCGCCCTCTCATCACATTTCCCCCACTCTTGGGCAATCTGCTGTCTTCTCTCCCTGATGATCACATCCTCTGCTTACTCATGCATCCTTTCTGTTCCCTCATAACCTCTGCTGACTCAGGGCCTACCCACATTGTGACCTTTCAGCTTCTGCTCCCATGGTTAACTGATGAGTTCCTCAGCGTGTCCTAGTTTTAATCGCCAAGTGAGAGGAAATCTTCTCCCGGCCTGTGGAATTTTTTTTGTCTCAGGTTAAGTGCTCACTCTGGTCCCATCGGCTTTTGCAAGTGGGTGGAGTCAGGTGTTCCATTGAAAACACCTTCCAACGGGCCATGGGTGGAACAGTCTCACTCAGAAGGTGCTGGGGATTGGCAGACGTCACGAATGACATCTCTAGGACTGTCATGTGCCATGGCGGAGCATAATGATTAAGCGTACAGTGTCTGAAGCTAAACTGCCTCAATTTGCATCCCAGCTCCTCCACTTACCAGTTATGTGTCCTTAGGCAAGTTAACTTCTTGGGACCTAGTCTTCTTATCTGTAAAATTAGAATGGTGGTAATCATCATACCTAGTGCAGGAGCATTAAATGAATTCGTGCATGTAAAGCACTTAGAACAATGTCAGGTGTATAGTACTCAATTAATGCTTGAAATCATTATCCAGCCACTAAAGGTGGAAAATGCAGATTCACTTTTCCCTCTCCTTATATCTCCCACTTACAACACCACATTCTATCAGTTTTATAACCAAATTCCCTTAAAGGTACCATCTAGACTGCCTCATTGTTTCTCTTTGAGAACCTGGCAGGCACCTCCCAACTGGTGTCCTTGCTTTCACGTCTCCCTAGTCCAGTCCAATCTCCCCACTGCCTCCAGAATTATTTTTCTAAAATGTACATCTGGTCATGTCACATTACTTCTTTTTTTTTTTTTTATGGGAAGGCAAGAACTTTTTTTTTCTGTTAAATTTTATTTATTAAAAAAATTTTAATTTAATTTTATTTATTTATTATACAGCAGGTTATTATTAGTCATCCATTTTATACACATCAGTGTATACATGTCAATCCCAATCTCCCAATTCATCCCACCACCACCCCCATCCCCTGCTGTTTTATTTTTATTTATTTATTTATTTTTTATTTTATTTTTTTTTGCGGTACACGGGCCTCTCACTGCCGTGGCCTCTCCCATTGTGGAGCACAGGCTCCGGACACGCAGGCTCAGCGGCCATGGCTCACGGGCCCAGCCGCCCCGCGGCATGTGGGATCCTCCCAGACCGGGGCACGAACCCGCGTCCCCTGCATCGGCAGGCGGACTCTTAACCACTGCGCCACCAGGGAAGCCCTGTTTTATTTTTTAAGTATAGTTTTTAGTGCTTGTTATCATCGGTGGATTTGTTTTTTGGTTTGGTTGCTCTCTCTTTCTTTTTTTTAAATTACTTTTATAATTTTTCATTTCTAATAATATCTTAAATATTTTTAATTTTAATAACTTTATTTTATATTATTTATTTATTTATTTCCCCCCCTCCCTTTTCTTCTGAACCGTGTGGCTGACAGGGTCTTGGTGCTCCAGCCGGGCGTCAGGCCTGAGCCTCTGAGGGGGTAAGAGCCGAGTTCAGGACACTGGTCCACCAAAGACCTCCCAGCCCCACATAATATCAAACGGCAAAAGCTCTCTCAGAGATCTACATCTCAACGCTAAGACCCAGCTCCACTCAGTGTCCAGCAAGCTACAGTGCTGGACACCCTATGCCAAACAACTAGCAAGACAGGGACACAACCCTGCCCATTAGCAGAGAGGCTGCCTAAAATCATAATAAGCCCACAGACACCCCAAAACACACCACCAGACACAGTCCTGCCCACCAGAAAGACAAGATCCAGCCTCATCCACCAGAACACAGGCACCAGTCCCCTCCACCAGGAAGCCTACACAACCCACTGAACCAACCTTAGCCACTGGGGGCAGACACCAAAAACAACGGGAACTACGAACTTGCAGCCTGTGAAAAGGAGACCCCAAACACAGTAAGTTAAGCAAAATGAGAAGACAGAGAAATACACAGCAGATGAAGGAGCAAGGTAAAAACCCACCAGACCAAACACATGAAGAGGAAATAGGCAGTCTACCTGAAAAAGAATTCAGAGTAATGATAGTAAAGATGATCCAAAATCTTAGAAATAGAATAGAGAAAAATACAAGAAACATTTAACAAGGACCTAGAAGAACTAAAGAGCAAACAATGATGAACAACACAATAAATGAAATTAAAAATTCTCTAGAAGGAATCAATAGCAGAATAACTGAGGCAGAAGAACGGATAAATGACCTGGAAGATAAAATAGTGGAAATAACTACTGCAGAGCAGAATAAAGAAAAAAGAATGAAAAGAATTGAAGACAGTCTCAGAGACCTCTGGGACAACATTAAACGCACCAACATTCGAATTATAGGGGTTCCAGAAGAAGGAGAGAAAAAGGGACTGAGAAAATATTTGAAGAGATTATAGTTGAAAACTTCCCTAATATGGGAAAGGAAATAGTTAATCAAGTCCAGGAAGCACAGAGAGTCCCATACAGGATAAATCCAAGGAGAAACATGCCAAGGCCGTTTCTTCCAGGTTGTCCATTTTATTGGCATAGAGGTTGCTTGTAGTAGTCTCTTAGGATGCTTTGTATTTCTGTGGTGTCTGTTGTCACTTCTCCTTTTTCATTTCTAATTTTAATGATTTGAGTCCTCTCCCTCTTTTTCTTGATGAGTCTGGCTAAAGGTTTATCAATTTTGTTTATCTTCTCAAAGAACCAACGTTTAGTTTTATTGATCTTTGCTATTGTTTTCTTTGTTTCTATTTCATTTTTCTGCTCTGATCTTTATGACTTCTTTCCTGCTACTAACTTTGGGTGTTGTTTGTTCTTCTTTCTCTAGTGCCTTTGGGTGTAAAGTTACGTCATTTATTTGAGATTTTTCTTGTTTTTTTTTTTTTTTTGAAGATTTGGGAGAGGAGTTTGATTTTCAAGTTGCTTGGATTGATCTGACCCATGATTTTCTTCTTTCTTGAGGTAGGCTTGTATTGCTATAAACTTCCCTCTTAGAACTGCTTTTGCTGTGTCCCACAGGTTTTGGATTGTCGTGTTTTCGTTGTCATTTCTCTCTAGGTATTTTTTGATTTCCTCTTTGATTTCTTCAGTGATCTCTTGGTTATTTAGTAACGTATTGTTTAGCCTACATGTGTTTGTGTTTTTTATGTTTTTTCCCCTGTAATTGATTTCTAATCTCATAGTGTTGTGGTCAGAAAGCATGCTTGATATGATTTCAATATTCTTAAATTCACCAGGGCTTGATTTGTGACCCACGATGTGATCTATCCTGATGAATGTTCCGTGTGCATTTGAGAAGAAAGTGTAATATGCTGTTTTTGGATGGAATGTCTTATAAATGTCAACTAAATCTATCTGGTCTATTGTGTCATTTAAAGCTTGTGTTTCCTTATTAATTTTCTGTCTGGATGATCTGTCCATTGGTGTAAGTGAGGTGTTAAAGTCCCCCACTATTATTGTGTTACTGTCAATTTCCTCTTTTATAGCTGTTAGCAGTTGCCTTAAGTATTGAGGTGCTCTTATGTTGGGTGTATATATACTTATAATTGTTATATCTTCTTCTTGGATTGATCCGTTGATCATTATGTACTGTCCTTCCTTGTCTCTTGTAACATTCTTTATTTTAAAGTGTATTTTATCTGATATGAGTGTTGCTACTCCAGCTTTCTTTTGATTTCCATTTGCATGGAATATCTTTCCATCCTCTCACTTTAGTCTCTATGTGTCCCTAGATCTGAAGTGGCTGTCTTGTAGGTGGCATATATATGGGTCATTTTTGTATCCATTCAGCAAAGCTGTGTCTTTTGGTTGGAGCATTTAATCCATTCACGTTTAAGGTAATTATCAATATGTATGTTCCTATTACCACTTTCTTAATTGCTATGGGTTTGTTTTTGTAGGTCCTTTTGTTTTGTTTTGTAGGTCCTCTTGTGTTTCCCACTTAGAGAAGTTCCTTTAGCATTTGTTGTAAAGCTGGTTTGGTGGTGCTGAATTCTCTTAGCTTTTGCTTGTCTGTAAATCTTTTGATTTCTCCATTGAATCTGAATGAGATTCTTGCTGGGTAGAGTGATCTTGGTTGTAGGTACTTCCCTTTCATCACTTTAAATATATCATGCCACTCCCTTCTGGCTTGTAGAGTTTCTGCTGAGAAATCAGCTGTTAACCTTATGGGAGTTTCCTCATATGTTATTTGTCATTTTTCCCTTGTTGCTTTCAACAATTTATCTTTAATTTTTGTCAGTTTGATTACTATGTGTCTTGGCGTGTTTCTCTTTGGGTTTATCCTGCCTGGGACTCTCTTTGCTTCCTGGACTTGAGTGGCTGTTTCCTTTCCCATGTTAGGGAAATTTTCGGCTATAATCTCTTCAAATATTTTCTCTGGGGCTTCCCTGGTGGCACAGTGGTTGAGAGTCTGCCTGCCGATGCAGGGGGCACGGGTTCGTGCCCCGGTCCGGGAAGATCCCACATGTCGCGGAGCAGCTGGGCCCGTGAGCCATGGCTGCTGAGCCTGCGCAACCGGAGCCTGTGCTCCGCAACGGGAGAGGCCACAACAGTGAGAGGCCCGCGTACCGCAAAAAAAAAAAAAAAAAAAAAAAAAAAAAAAAATATATATATATATATATATATATATATATATATATATATATATTTTTTTTTTCCCCCCCCTCTGGTCCTTTCCCTCTCTCTTCTCCTTCTGGGACCCGTATAATGTGAATGTTGTTGTGTTTAATGTTGTCCCAGAGGTCTCTTAGGCTGTGTTCATTTCTTTTCATTCTTTTTTCTTTATTCTGTTCTGTAGCAGTGAATTCCACCATTCTGTCTTCCAGGTCACTTATCCGTTCTTCTACCTCAGTTATTCTGCTATTGATTCCTTCTAGTGTATTCTTCATTTCAGTTATTGTATTGTTCATCTCTGTTTGTTTGTTCTTTAATTCTTCTAGGTCTTTGTTAAACATTTCTTGCATCTTCTTCATCTTTGCCTCCATTCTTTTTCCGAGGTCCTGGATCATCTTCACTATCATTATTCTGAATTCTTTTTCTGGAAGGTTGCCTATATCCACTTCATTTAGTTGTTTTTCTTGTTCCTTCATCTGGTACAAAGTCCTCTGCCTTTTCATTTTGTCTATCTTTCTGTGAATGTGGTTTTCCTTCCATAGGCTGCGGAATTGTAGTTCTTGCTTCTGCTGTCTGCCCTCTGGTGGATGAGGCTATCTAAGAGGCTTGTGCAAGCTTCCTGATGGGAGGGACTGGTGGTAGGTAGAGCTGGGTGTTGCTCTGGTGGGCAGAGCTCAGTTAAACTTTAATCTACTTGACTGCTGATGGGTGTGGCTGGGTTCCCTCCCTGTTGGTTGTTTGTCCTGAGGCAACCCAGCACTGTAGCCTACCCAGCTCTTTGGTGGGGCTAATGGCAGACTCTGGGGGGGCTCACGCCTAGGAGTACTTCCCAGAACTTCTGCTGCCAGTGTCCTTGTCCCCACAGTGAGCCACAGCCACCCCCTGCATCTGCAGGAGACCCTCCATCACTAGCAGGTAGGCCTGGTTCAGTCTCCTATGGGGTCACTGCTTCTTACCCTGGGTCCTGATGCACACACTACTTTTTGTGTGCCCTCCAAGAGTAGAGTCTCTGTTTCCCCCAGTCCTGTTGAAGTCCTGCAATCAAATCCCGCTAGCCTTCAAAGTCTGATTCTCTAGGAATTCCTCCTCCCATTGCCAGACCCCCAGGTTGAGAACCCTGACGTAGATCTCAGAACCTTCACTCCAGTGGGCGGACTTCTGTGGTATAAGTGTTCTCCAGTTTGTGAATCACCCACCCAGCAGTTATGGGATTTGATTTTATTGTGATTGCGCCCCTCCTACCACCTCATTGTGGCTTCTCAATTGTCTTTGGATGTGGGGTATGTTTTTTGGTGAGTTCCAGGGTCTTCCTGTCAATGACTGTTCAGCAGTTAGTTGTGATTCCGGTGCTCTCGCAAGAGGGAGTGAGCGCGTGTCCTTCTACTCTGCCATCTTGAACCAATCTCTACTCCACTTTACTTCCTGAAAACAGCTCCAGTAGCTTCTGATGCCTGCAGAATAAAGTTTAAGCTCCTTAGCATTCCAAGGGTGGTCCCAATTGATCACTCACGGCAGGATGAAGTATTGAACTAGTCTTTTATATGCTCTTTGGGCAGGCCCTGTCAGGCATGTGTAGTTCCTTGCCCTAGGGCCTCTGGAGGGTCAAAACTGAGCAGCTTCCACTATTTACAGTAGCCAAGACATGGAAGCGACCTAAATGTCCATCAACTGATGAATGGATAAAGAAGATGTGGTATATATATACAGTGGAATATTACTTAGCCAAAAAAGAATAAAATAGGGGTAGAGTGAAGATAGCAGAGTAGGAGGACGTGGAGTTCGTGTCTCTTCACAACTAGGGCACCTACTAGGTGCTGGTGGGGGACCTCGGACACCTAAGGGGATGGGACGAACCCCTGCGTGACTGGGTAGGTCGTGTGGCAGAGGGAGTGGAGGAGAAGTGGAGGTGGGACAGGACCAGTGCCCCTGAGTGGCGGCTGGGGGAGGGGAGGGGTTCTCACGCACGGAGGGGCCCACTCACAGTGAGGTAGCTGGGGGAGGGGAGGGGTGGCTGGGGGAGGGTATGAAACTGTGATTAAAAATCTTCCAACAAACAAAAGTCCAGGAACAGATGGTTTCACAGGTGAATTCTATCAAACATTTAGAGAAGAGCTAACACCCATCCTTCTCAAACTCTTCCAAAAAATTGCAGAGAAAGGAACACTCCCAATCTCGTTCTACGAGGCCACCATCACCCTGATACCAAAACCAGGCAAAGATGTCACAAAAAAAGAAAATTACAGACCAGTATAACTGATGAACATAGATGCAAAAATCCTCAACAAAATACTAGCAAACAGAATCCAAGAAGACATTAAAAGGATCACACACCATGATCAAGTGGGATTTATCCCAGGGATGCAAGGATTCTTCAATATATGCAAATCAATCAATGTGACACACCATATTAACAAATTGAAAAATAAAAACCATATGATCATCTCAGTAGATGCAAAGAAAGCTTTTGACAAAATTCAACACCCATTTATGATAAAAACCGTCCAGAAAGTGGGCATAGAGGGAACCTACCTCAACATAATAAAGGTCATATACGACAAACCCACAGCCAACATCGTTCTCAATGGTGAAAAACTGAAAGCATTTTCTCTAAGATCAGGAACAAGACAAGGATGTCCACCCCCACCACTATTATTCAACATAGTTTGGGAAGTCCTAGCCATGGCAATCAGAGAAGAAAAAGAAATAAAAGGAATACAAATTGGAAAAGAAGTAAAACTGTCACTGTTTGCAGATGACATGATACCATACGTAGAGAATCCTAAAGATGCCACCAGAAAACTACTAGAGCTAATCAATGAGTTTGGTAAAGTAGCGGGATACAAAATTAATGCACAGAAATCTCTTGCATTCCTATACACTAATGATGAAAAATCTGAAAGAGAAATTAAGGAAACATTCCCATTTACCATTGCAACAAAAAGAATAAAATACCTAGGAATAAACCTACCTAAGGAGGCAAAATACCTGTACTCTGAAAACTATAAGATGCTGATGAAGGAAATCAAAGAAGACCCAAACAGATGGAAAGATATACCGTGTTTGTGGTGTGGAAGAATCAATATTTTCAAAATGGCTATACTACCCAAGGCAATCTATGGATTCAATGCAATCCCTGTCAAATTAGCAATGGCATTTTTCACGGAACTAGAACAAAAAATCCTAAAATTGGTATGGAGACACAGGAGACCCTGAATAGCCAAAGCAATCTTGAGAAAGAAAAACGGAGCTGGAGGTATCAGGCTCCCTCGGTGCTCTGTGATGACCTAGATGGGTGGGATGGGGGCGGTGGGAGGGAGGTCCAAGAGGGAGGGGATATTGATATACATATAGCTGATTCACTTCATTGTACAGCAGAAACTAACACAACATTGTAAAGCAATTATACTCCAATAAAAAAAGAATAAAATAATGCCATTTGCAGCAACATGGATGGACCTAGAGATTATACTAAGTGAAATAAGTCAGAAGGAGAAAGACAAATACTATATGATATCACTTATATGTGGAATCTAAAATATGACACATATGAACTTATTTACAGAACAGAAACAAACTCACACACATAGAAACCAAACTTATGGTTACCAAAGGGGATAGTGGGGTGGGAGAGGGATAAATTAGGAGCTTGGGATTAGCAGATACAAACTACTATATATAAAATAGATAAACAACAAGGTCCTACTGCATAGTACAGGGAACTATATTCAATATCCAGTAATAAACCATAATGGAAAAGAATATGAAAAAGAATATATATATATATATATAAATATAAGTGAAGCACTTTGCTGTACCCCAGAAACTAACACAACATTGTAAATCAACTATACTTCAATCAAAACAAAACAAAGCAAAACCAAACAAAAAAAACTGAGCTGCTCAAGGCAAGTCCTCTTTCCAGTCTTTAGGGAAAGCCTGGGTTGATCGAAGAGGTCCTGCTGAGTGACAAGGGAGGAACAGGAGGGGAGAGGCATCTCTCAGAGTGGGCGGGAAGGGGTAGAGAATCCCGAGGATAGAGGTAGTGATAGAGGTTGGCAACCCTGCAAGCACTGGGGATGCCCTGCTCTGTGGCAGTGCCCTGGGAAGGTGCCCAGATCCAAGAGAACCAGCTGGCTGGCACTCCTGAGGGCCCGGACTCCAGGCTCCAGGACTGCCAACCTGAAAAAGATTCCTAGCCCCTGAAAATCAATTCAAGCAGTGTCTTGGAATATCCAAAGGCCCCAAACTGATATGTCAGCTGGGTGCCACTGTACCGACTTAAAGAAGGACATGTTCCTTTACTCTGAACATAAGTTTACATGGATCAAAAATACCCATATTCCCCATTAAGAGCCCCCCTGTTCTGAATAAAGGAATCTGGGAAACCAAATTATTTTGTGGAAAGCTCACTTAGCAAAAGTGGTCAACATGTGTACCCAGTCCCCTTTCTTCCCTTCCCCGTTACCAACAATACTCCTATATTATTGGGGGTAGCGATGTGCCGGATAGGAAATGACTGCATCTAAGGATGACCATTGAGATGTAAGTGGAAGTTGGTGGTGAGATTTCTAGGAGAGGTCTTTTGTCCCTTGCCCTTCCCCTACTTCCTGCCTGGAATGTGGGTGTGATGATAGACTTCCAGCAAACATTTTGTGACCTGAAGGATGTAAGCCATGCCCTAGGGATGAAGGAGTAGAAAGATAGAAAGAACCTGGGTCCCAGATGCCTGTGGGTTTTTTTTTATTGGAGTATAATTGCTTTACAATGTTGTGTTAGTTTCTGCTGTACAATGAAGTGAATCAGCTATATGTATACTTATACCCCCTCCCTCTTGGACCTCCCTCCCCACCCCCATCCCACCCATCTAGGTCATCACAGAGCACAGAGCTGAGATCCCTGTGCTATACCGCAGGTTCCCACTAGCTATCTATTTTACACATGGTAGTGTATTTATGTCAAACCTAATCTCCCAATTCATCCCACCCTCCCCTTCCCCCCCGTGTCCACACATCCATTCTCTACATCTTCGTCTCTATTCCTGCCCTGCAAATAGGTTCATCTGTACCATTTTTCTAGATTCCACATATATGCATTAATATATATTTGTTTTTCTCTTTCTGACTTACTTCACTCTGTGTGACAGACTCTACGTCCATCCACATCTCTATAAACGACCCAATTTCATTCCTTTTTATGGCTGAGTAGTATTCCATTATATATATGTACCACATCTTCTTTATCCATTCATCTTATATCTTGTTTAAGCCACTTATTTATTTTCTGGTTTACCAGCCACACCTAATCCTAACTGGTAAAGCAAGCACAGAATCAGAGCTCAGGAAAGAGAATAGCCCAGAGGGATAGTTCACAGAGGCCAGAGTATGAGCGCAGAGCCCTTGCTATCCACGCCAGAGACCACCTGTGGCAGGAGCCTCAAAGATGGCCCCAATGATCCTCACCTCTGAGTGTTCACTCTCTTGTGTACATCCCTCCCGCAAAGAATAGGGCTGGCCTGTCTAGCCAATAGGATACCACAGAAGTAACAGTGTGTGACTTCTGAGGGCCATAAGAGACACTGTAGCTTTTGCCTTGCTGTCTCTTGATTCAGCCCTGGGGAGAACCAGATGCCGTTTGTGAGGACACTCTCGCAGCCCTGTGGAGAGGTGTGAGGAACAGGTGAGGAACAGGGACCGCCTGTCAACAGCCAGCCCCGTGAGTCAGCCATCTTGGAAGTCAAGTCCCCGGAGACTGCAGCCCAGGCTGGACTGCACCTCATGAGAGAACCTGAGTCAGAACTACTCCCAGACTCCTGACCCACAGACACCATGAGATAATAAGTGCTCATTGTTGTTTTAAGCTAAGTTTTGTTATACATCTGTAGCTAACCAATACACTACCACATGGGGACCTCTCAGCCAGCTTGTCTCTTGCTTCTGGTAGGTGGAACACAGCCAGATTCCTGCTCTGTGGGCCATGGGCTCTGAAGCAGAGCAGGTTTTAGGTTTTTCTGAGGGCATGGTCTTTTTCTGTTTAGCTCCCCTTCACACCTGTGGTAGCCAGCCTCCAAGATGGCCTCTAGTGATCTCTGCTTCCTGGTGTTCACGCCTTTGTGTAATCCTCTCCTGTTGAGTGTGGGTTGGACTTAGTGAGTAGAATAAGGCAGGATCGATGACGGGTGACCAGGAGACTAGGTCATAAAAGGCAGAGTGGCTCATCTCTCAATTTCTCTCTCCCTCCCTATGCTGTGGGAAAGCTTGTCTGGAGCAGCCCTGTAGAGAGGCCCCACGTGGCAAGGCACTGAGGCCTCCTGCCAACAGCCATGTGAATGAACTGAGAAGCAAATCCTCTAGGCTCAGTCAAGTCTTGGGAGACCACAGTCCTGGCCGACAGCTTGACTATAGCCTCCCCTGAGCACCCAGATTCCCAACCCTCAGAAACTATGTGTGATAATAACTGTCCATTGTTTTAAGCTGCAAAGTTTCAGACTAATTTGTTAAGCAGCAGTGTGTAACCAATATCTTCCCCATCACAGCGTAGTGGTTAACAACTGAACTCTGAAACTAGACTGTCTGGACTTAAATCCTGGTTAGGCTACTTTGAGGCTGTGTGACCTTGAGCATGTAACTTAATCTTTCTGTGCCTCAGCTTCCTCAGTTATAAAATGGGGGATACCACTGTTACCTACCTCATAAGGTTGTGAGGATTAAATACAGACATAAAAAGGGCTTAGCAAGGTGCCTGGCATATAATTAGCAGTCGGTAAGTGTCAGTTGCTATTTTGGTTGGTACGATTCTGGCTGATGCAGAGACAGTGTGGGGATGAAGTGAGGCAAACACCTGCCAGTAGCACCACGATCATGACCTCCAGAGAAGTAAGGGGGGATGAGTATTTGCAAATCCTGAAACAGGTGGGACCACGCTGCCTGGGTGAGGAGAGGCAGCCTTCAGGATGGTTCCGTGGATGCCAGGGCCTCAGGTCATGCCCATCCCTGGGTGATGCAGCCACGGTTCTGAGCATGCGTCCCTGGATTGTAACATCCCTGCTCTGGAAGATGGTCAGAGAACGCTTTAGAAAGCTTGGACTGCGGCTGAAACTGGAAATGCTGGAATTTCTGGTTTCCAGTATGCAGGAAGTATGAGTTTCCCTTTTCCCAAAGGAAAAAACATTTGATTCCAATTGATCTGTAGGCCTGGAATAAGCTTTTTTCCTCAACTGGAAGGTATTATGGACTGTGTACGCTAAAGGAGAGAAGGGTTAGGAAAATGTAAGCAAGAAACTTTTACCATAAAAGTAAAATACATTACTAAGTGAAAGAAACCAGTCTGAAAAGGCTTACATACTGCATGATTCCAACTATATGATATTCTGGAAAGCACAAAACTACGGACACAGTAGAAGGATCAGTGGTTTCTGGAGGTGGGGGAGGGATGAATAGGATACGTGTCATTATACATCTGTCCAAACCCATACAACACCAAGAGTGAGCCATAATGTAAACTATGGACTTTGGGTGATGATGATGTCAGTGTAGGTTCATCAGTTGCAACAAACGTACCACTCTATGGGGCATGTTGATTACGGAGGAGGCTCTGCATATGTCGGGGCAGGGGCCATATGAGAAATCTCTGCACCTTCTTCTCAAGTTTGCTGTGAACCCAAAACTGCTCTAGAAAAGAAAATCTATTTGTTTAAAAAGTAAAGTGAGAAAGAGCATTTGATTTGAGGGCATATTATTTAGAACTCCGTTGAGTACCAGTACCAGAAGTTTCAAGCTTACTGAACCTCCGAAGAAGGTTATAGGTCATAGGTGTCTGATGAATCGGAAGACAGAGATTTTTGCTCTGGAAGATGGGAGGGTGCTGCAGTGGGCCTCAGAAAGGCCTGGAAGGCAGCAGGGAATCCACGTAGAGGGAGAACTGCTGTGGCGTGCTCCTCTCTATTCCAGCATCTCTTTATTCTCTCTCCCTCTCTCCTCCTCAGCCTTTTGTCCCCCCACAGAGCTTGCTTCTCAGGCCTACAGCATCCCACAGCCCCCCTACTTACACAGAATGGCTTTCTGGCTCTTCATAAACACTGTTTTCTTTTTCTCCATCCCAATCCCAAATTCCTGGGGAAGAGGACGCTTGGTGGCCCAGTACCTTGGGGCCGATGTCTGCTCCCTGCTCCAGCAACTCTGGCCATGGGGCAGGGGTGGGAGCACCTTACAAAGGAAGCTGTCTGGAGCCCATCCCCGCAAAATAGCGAATGGGTGTACCAGGAGCTGTGCAGGGCTGGTGACTTTTAGCTGGGCCCAGTTCTGTGACCTGTGACAGTCGTCCCCCTGAAGCAGGCTATCATGTTAGCTGCTGGCAGAAATCTGCCCCACTTTCTGTGCTTGGCGGCTGGTGCCTGCTTTCCCTTTTGATTTAAGGCCGGTGCAGGGGCTTGGATTTGGAGCGTGGCATTGGAGGAACTCTTTAACGCCAACTAGCCTTAATTCCTCCTTCTTATATAACTAAATGGCAACTGAGAGGATATTTGGATTCCGCTTGCTTTTTTTTTTTCGTTGCAGTTCGGTTATTAATTAGTGTGCAAAAAAAAAAAAGTAAGTAATAAAATATCCTTGTTTATGTTCTAGTCCGCGGGTCTGTGTGCTCATTAGTTTGCAGCCTGGCGTGGGGATCGGGAACGCTGGGCCCCCAGGGAGTGGGCCGGACCGAGGGTGTCAGCGTCTTCCGTTGCGGAGGCGATGGGCCAATGCAATTCGTTCCTCTTCCTCCCTCCCTCTCTCCCCCACCCCTCCTCCTCCCCTTCCTCCCTCCCTCTCTCCCCCACCCCTCCCCCCACCTTCTTCCCTCCCCTTCCTCCCTCCCTCTCTCCCCCACCCCTCCCCCACCTTCCTCCCTCCCTCCCCCCTCACCACCTTCCTCCCTCCCTCCCCCCTCACCACCTTCCTCCCTTCCCCCCCACCCTCCCTCGCCTCCCCGCGGGTTCTGGGCGTCCTTGCAAGGCAAGCGCTTCCTGAGAGGGTGGCTTGGAGGCCAGCGCAGTCATTCTTTAAGGAAGGGGGGATGGGATCAACAAGGCAGTTGAAACCCGGTTCTAGGCGGCCTCCGGTGGTGCCCCCCGCGGGGCCCAAGCCGCCCCACCTCCGCGACTGCCCGGAGCCCCGCCGCGGACTGTGCTGGCTGCCGCCACCCGGCCTTCCGTGATGCACCCCTTCACTTCGGGGTGGATCGGAGCCGGGGGATGCGGGGGCTCCCGGAGAGTGTGACTCAGAGGGGCAGAGGTCCCCCAATTCTCGAAGCCTGCGAGCCCCAGGGCGACCCTTAGCTCCAGGACAGCGCGTTTGTCCCCTTGCAAAGATGGACTGCGGGGGTGGGGGTGGGGCCGATTGGTGAAGGGGGCTTCTGGCCTCCCCCCCCGGAGGGCTTGGAGGGTTGTAATTCAGGCTGGCCCGCCTTTTCCAGCCCCTCTCAGCTCCATCCTCCCCTCCATCCCCAACCCCCCTCACCCCTAGCCGGCGCCCCAGCCGTCGGGCAGGTGCGGCAGGCTGTCCGGGGCAGTCTTGACCTGACGCGGCAGGAAGGAGGGAAGGAGGGCTGAGCAGCCTGGCCGGGAGGCCGCACTTCTTATCGCCCCCTCCCACCCGGGGCTGGGGGGCTGGGGGGCTGGGGGCTCCTGCCCCGCTGGAGCCGGGCCGGCTGAGGGCGCCAGCTGCCTTGGGAGCCGGTTTTGGAGGTGGGGTCAGGCCGGGCTCTTAGGCCTTGTTCACCTCATGACACACCCAGAAATTTTATATAATATCTCTAAGACATTCAGGGGAGAACTGCAGAGTATTTGGAGAGTGAAAATGTGGCCTGCTGGAAAAAAAAAAAGTATTTCTGTGTATTATGTAATCATTTCTGTGTATTATGTAAAAAAATTAAGTGTGTTGAATATCAAGTATGTATATATTTTTCTAATGAAATCTTTCCAACCCTCCCTTTTATTTTTTACTTTTACTATGGAAAATTTCAAACATATACAAAAATAGATGAGTAGCTAATCCCCAGCTTCAATAATTATCAAGGTAGGGCCAATTTTGTTTCCTCTCTACACCCACCCACTTCTTCCCCCTCCTATTATATCTTTTCAATTTTTAATGATAAGTTAAGCTTGCGTTTTAATTAGCCTTTGCTGTGTAACAAGCCACCCCGAGGAATAGTGGCTGAAAACAACAATATTTTGATTTGTCATGATTTGGTTGGCTGGGTACTTCCTCTTGCCAGTTTTGCCTGGACTCACTCAAGAGGGAGGATCAGCTGGGCTGGAAGGTTCCAGATGGCCTGACTCACATATCTAGCTGTGGACTGGGACTCCTCAGGTCTCCTCTCCTCCATGGCTTCTTGTGTTCTAGTAGGCTAAGTGGACTTCTTTATATGGCAACCAGAACCTTCTGGGAGAATCAAGGCAGAAGCCTCAAGCTTCCTGAGCTAACTGTGGGAGTCTCAAGTCACTTCCACCCACTTCTATTGGCCAAAGCAGGTCACAAGGCCAGTCCAGAGTCTGGGATGGGAGGGTAGAGAAATAGACCCACCCTCAGATGGGAGGAACAAAGTGCAGTGACGCATTGCAAAGTGAATGCTAGCATGTGAGGGATTGGTGGTCTTTAACCAATCTAGTACACAGTTAGCTTTTATCAACATAACTTTTTACACGAGCTTTCATGCTTGCAATGGCCACACACAATTCCTGATCTAGACTTTTTAATGATAAACAAAATGCTTGATAGTCACCATCAAGGAGAAACTTTGTTAGTACAGGTAAGCAATTGACATTTTTTTATCATCCGTTTAAAGTTGTACAACAATTGAAATTATATTTAAAGAATCTGGCAGCTCTTCCTTTAGGGGGCAGATGAAAAGTTGATATTTCTCATGGTAATGCAAATGAATGTTTGACTCCAGACATCTCTCCCTATAGACAGTTGAAAATGAAGATGAAGGTCTTATCTGAAGGAGGCATGTGTATTATGAGAGCAGTAGACCTGCAGTTGGCATGGACGCCATAAAATTACACATCAGCCACAAAAGGATAAAGGTGTGTGATACATGTGGAGATGGGGTTTCAGGGCACGCTGCGGGGACCCTGCTCTGCCAGCCTCATAGTACACTGCCAAGGCTCGGTCCATGACAACCTCTGGTGGGGCAAGAACAGGCATGGCAATGAACTCCAAGTTAGGGGCTCCAATTAGATGTTGTTGTTGTTTTTTTAATTGAGGTATGGTTGATTTACAATGTTGTGTTAGTTTCTGCTGTAAAGTAATTCAGTTCTTTTCCATTATGGTTTATTACAGGATATTGAATATAGTTCCCTGTGATCCAATTAGTTTTTGAACAAGCCAAAGGAAAGGCTCTTCAGAGTTGTAGTTACTCTTAGCAGAACTGTCATAGTACTGAAGATTCTTCTTTTATGGAAGATGATGGATTTTGCCTTAACTTTCTTGTCCTTAATATCCACCTTGTTGCCACACAACATAATGAGGTTGTTTTCACATACTTGTACCAGATCTCTATGCCAGTTAGGCACATTCCTGTAAGCTCTCGATGTTACGTCAAACATTAAAATTCTACGTTGGGTTTGGATGTAACAGCCATCTCTCCATCCACCAAATTTCTCCCGACCAGCTCAATATATCCCATACATTGACCTTAATAGGTCCTCTGCTGGTGTGGAACACAAAGGAATGGACCTCAACCTCAAACATGGCTACGTTCTTCTCCAGTCACCAGTCAGTGACGTTTCATGAATGTAGTTTTTCCATCACCAACCAATACAAGTTTGAACGGAGCTTGTGATTCTCCTTGGGCAGCCATCATGTTTCTTCCAGAAGCATCTCCATGCTGAGGGTGCTATGACCATTATTCTTGCATTTACTATTAACATGTTAGCATGCCCCATCTGTGTACCGCCTTTGTAAAATTAGGCAACAGTCTTCAAGACTACTCTCACTTCTGACACCAACTGCAGAGTTCAGGGGTCCCCAAGATCACCCTCAGGTCTGATTATTTGCTAGAAAGACTCACAGAACTCACTGAATGCTTTTATACTCATGGTTACAGTTTATCACTGTGAAAGGATACGGATTGAAATCAGTCAAGGGAAGAGACACAGGGGGGCAGGGTCCGGAGAGGTCCAAACACGGAGCTTCCATTTGTCCTCTCCCAGTGGCGTCATGAATAGTGCTAAGTCCTGCCAGCAACTATGCTGTGACAATATGCGTGGAGTATTGCCAACCAAGGAAACTCACTTGAGCCTTGGCGTACAGACTTTTTACTGGAGCTTAGTCGTGTAGACATGGTTGGTGGTCCACGCTCTGAAGGCTGAGCTGATACCGTGTGACCCAAAGCCCCTACTGTAAATCAAGTTGTTCTCCTATCTGGCGTGGCCTAAGGCCCCTAGGTAAACGAAGATACTCTTATCAGGCAAGACATTCTAAGGGTTTAGAGATCACCTTCCAGGAACCAAGGCAAAGGCCAGGCCTTTCTTTGGGCAAGGTTCATTCTTCACTGCACACCCTCATTCTGCTTTTTCTCTCTCTTCCTTTCTCCACATCTTTTCCCTTCCACCTCTCCTCTGTCCTAGGCTGGGAGGTCACGCTGTTATCATAGGGAGTTTGAAGGTCAATGAAAGGGATGTGACACCTCAGTAGTTCCCTCCCCAGTTCTCCACAGCTTTGTGTCCAGGGTGCTGTGTGGCAGAGGCCAGCCATGTTGCTGTCTGCCAGGAGAGCCCTGGGAGATGGCAGGTGGGTGTGGAGAGGGCAGTGGGTCTGGGCAGCTGGTTGAGCTCTTGATCCCCCACGACCTGGTCATCTGGGGCATGTTCAAGGCGTCATGTCTGCTCCCTGGAGTGTGAGGGAACTGACACCAAAGGGACAGAGAGAGGTGCCTGGGCAGGTCTGTGCTAAGTTGCCTGTGGCACTGATCACCACTCCCAAGTTCAAGCTGAACCCTGAACTTCAGGCAGAGGAAGACCTTCCACCACCACACCCTAGGAGACCAGGCGTCTTGGAGATTACATGTGATTCTGGGAAGGATAGCTATGCCCAGAATGTGGGACACCAGTGGATGATGAAGACTTTGGAGTCCCAGAAACCTACCTGTTCCTAAGAGTAGGCGGTGACAGATTGTTTGCAAAAATGGCCACGATTCCACTTATGTGAGATATCGAGAATAGTCAAATTCATAGAGACAGAAAGGAGAATAGAGGCTACCAGGGGCTGGGGAAGGGGGAAAAGGGCAATTATTGTTCAGTGGGTCCAGAGTTTCAGTTTGGGATGATGAAAAAGTTCTGGGGTTGACAGCACCTCATGCTGGCAAGGCGGCACAACAGGAAGGCTCATTCATCGCCTGTGGGAATGCAGAATGGTTCAGCCACTTTGGAAAATCATTTGGTGTTTTCTTAGAAAACTAAACATACACTTACCATACGATCCACTACTTGTGCTTCTTGGTATTCACCCAAAGGAGTTGAAAACTTATTTCCACACAAAAACATGCATATAGATGTTTATAGCCACTTTATTCATAACTGCCAAAGCTTGGAAGCAACGAAGATGTCCTTCAGTAGGTGAGTGGATAAACTGTGGTCCATCCAGACAACGGAATATGATTCAATGCTAAAAAGAAGTGAGCTATCCAGCCATGAAAAGACATGGCGGAACCTTAAGTGCATATTACTAAGTGACAGAAGCCCATCAGAAAAGGCTGCAAACTGTATGATTCCAACTATATGACATCTGGAAAAGGCAAAACTACAGAGACACTAAAAAGATCAGGGGTTGCCAGGGGCTGGGGAGAGGGAGGCAGGAAAAGGAGGAGCACAGAGGATTTTTGAGTCACTGAAAAGAAATGGTCTTGTACTAACTGTAGAAATACTAAATGAGGGCTTCCCTGGTGGCGTAGTGGTTGAGAGTCCGCCTGCCGATGCAGGGGACGCGGGTTCGTGCCCCGGTCCAGGAAGATCCCACATGCCGCGGAGCTGCTGGGCCCGTGAGCCATGGTCGCTGAGCCTGCGCATCCAGAGCCTGTGCTCCGCAACGGGAGAGGCCACAACAGTGAGAGGCTCGCGTACTGCCAAAAAAAAGAAATACTAAATGAATGAAAGGTAGGATTTTTGAAAAAGTCTATTAAAAAACTGCCAGAAATGGATGGTGGTGAGGGTTGTACAACAATGTGAATGTATTCTTTTTCTCTTGGCTGTGCCGAGCGGCATGTGAGGTCTTAGTTCCCTGACCAGGGATCAAACCCATGCCCCCTGCAGTGGAAGCGCCGAGTCTTAACCACTAGACCCCCGGGGAAGTCCCACAATGTGAATGTATTTAATGTCACTGAACTGTACACCTGGTTAAAATGGTCAATTTTATGCGTGGATAAAGTCTCTTTCTAGACTTTCTCTGATCTATTCCACTGGTTTCTCTTCTATTCACGTACGAGTACTACACTGTTTTCATTCTAGAGGCTTTATAGTATTTTTAATATCTGTTGGAAAAAATTATGAAATTTATGCCAACAAATTTGACAACTTAGGTGAAATGGAAAAAGTCCTTGAAAGACATAAACTATCAAAGCTCAATTAAGAAGAAAGAGATAACCTATTTAGCCTTATATCTATTAAAGAAATTGAATTTGTTGAAAACGTTTCTACACAGAAAACTCCAGGCCCAGCTGGCTTCATGGGAGTATTCCAATAAATGTTTAAGGACAAAATGAGTCAATTCTCCACAAACTCTTCCAGGAAATTCAAGAGGAGAGACTATTTTCCAAATCACTCATGAGGTGGTCGGCATTACCCTATGCCAAAATCAAACAAAAATATTACAAGAAAAGAAAACTATATACCAATGTATTTCAGGAACATTAATGCAAAAGTTCTTAACAAAATTTGCGCAAATCAAATCCAATAATACATAATAAGAAAAATACATCATATCTGAATGAGTTTTATCCTAAGAATGTCAGGCTGGTTCAATATTCAAAAACTGATCAGTGCAATTCACTATATCAATGACAAGATAAGGCATATGATCATGAATGGATAAAGAAGATGTGATATATATATATATCACATCCATGTGACAACATGGATGGACCTTGAGGGTATTATGCTAAATGAAATAAGTCAGACGAAGAAAGACAGATACTGTATGATTTCACTCATATGTGGAATCTAAAAAACAAAACAAAAACAAATGAACAAACCAAAGGAAACAAAAACAAACACGTAGATACAGAGGACAGAGTAGTGGCTACCTGTACGGCTCGTAGCATAACTGATGCCATCTTGGGCCCTTACAGTTCTCCCATCCTTTCACTGACCCTACCCAGGACTGTACTATGCAGTGAAGCACTTCTCTGTCATCAAGGGTTTTTGTAGTTAATAGATATTGTTTAATAATCATTAGGACCTGTTAGGCTCTATGCTCCGTTAGGCCCCAAACAATGATGAAAACCTTTTGTGACGTATTCCCAGCACCCATGTGACTAGTTACCCATTCATAAATCTTAATTTAGGAACGCATGGCCCATTTCCAAGCAACTACACCCATACCCTAGATTAACTATAAAATTGTCCCGATGGTGCCTCAGTGGTACGGAGTGCAGCTACCAATGCTACTGAAAGTCTGGTGGACTTGCTGTCCACCAGATCCAGATCCCATCCTGTGAGTAAGTTACCCTATAATAAACTGATCCATTGATTACATGGAGCTCTTGCCTTATTTTTGGTCTCAAGATGCCTTCTCAGTTTCATGGGCACTTTTCGTTCCCTCAGTCCCGCAATATTACCAGAGGGGAAGGAAGGAAGGGGAGGGCAAAATGGGTAAAGGGGATCAACTGTATGTTGATGGATGAAAACTAAATTTTTGGTGGTGAGCATGTTGTAGTGTATAAAGAAGTAGAAATATGGGAACTCCCTGGCAGTCCAGTGGTTAGGACTCCACGCTTTCACTGCCGAGGGCCCAGGTTCAATCCCTGGTCGGGGAACTAAGATCCCGCAAGCCGAAATAGAAATATAATGTTGTACACATGAAACTTACATAAACGAATGTTACCTTAATAAAAAAAATTTAAAAAAAAAAGAAAAAGTGGCCACAGTTATTATCCTCTCTGTACCTGCATCCATTTTGAACGCAGAGTAGCTGCTCCCATCAAGAGCTGAAGCCCTTGAACCCGGGCTGGTCTTGGGACTTGCTCTGACCAATTGAATACAAAACATTATTCCTGGTCCAGACCTATCTCAAGAGGCCGTGAGCATTTTTGCTGTTTCAGCATGCTCTCCTGCAACTCAGGCACCTCCCTGTGAACAAACCCAGGCTAGCCTGCTGGGATATGCAAGACCACACAGAAGAAAGACAAGCTGACCAGCAGAGGCCATCTCAGACCAGCCTATCCCCAGCCAACCTGGCAGCAGATATCACAGACGCGTGTGTGAGCCAAGTGCAGCAGTGGGGCTCAGCCCAGATCACCAGTCTGCAGGATCCAGAGCTAACTCAAGAGGTGCTGCCTTAAGGCACTAAGCTTTGTGGTTGGTTGTTTTGTAGCAACAGCTAACTGACTCAGAGTATGGCAATGGAGATAAATAAGGATTTTTTTTTGATGAGGAGCCTAACCGTCTCAGATGCTGGTTTCCCTTAAGTTGGAGAGTTTGAGGGACACCGTTTGGTAACGTAACCAAGCAGGACCCTATCGGGCCTTCCCAGGACATACCACCCCCCAAGTCCTCCACCTGCCTCTTGTCTATAGGAAAACTTTAGCCTCCTAGGCCTTCCCTGAGTTCCAAAGAATATATTTAATCAGGGAAGTGAGAAAATGTAGAAACAAAGGAAAACAGTCAAACAAGACAAAATAATAGTTTGGCCATTAAACAAAGTCAGGACCTTTAGTTCCTCCTCAAGGGCTATAGATAATCTTCGGAGCCAAATCTTCGGAGCTGTTTTGCAGACACTGAAGCCCCCACCAGGTGGAAGAAGTTAACTGTCTGCTGCCCACAAGCACGCAGACCCCAGACATGCTGGAACCAGAAGGTTGATGTTGACTCCTGATTACCTCACCCCCAACCAATCAGAAGAATGTCCACCAGCTGATCACGTACCCAGCAACCCTCTCTCTCACCCCGTCTTTAAAAACCTTCCCCTGAAAGCCATCAGGAGTTCGGGCCTTTTGAGCACTAGGTGCGTGGACTCCTTGCTTGGGGCCCTGCAGTACACGCTGCACTTCCCTTCACCACGACCCAGTGTCAGTAGATTGGCTTTACTGCGCCGGTGAGGCGAGCCGGACCCAAGTTTGGTTCAGTAATACTAATGGTTTGGGGAAAACTTGGACGTGGCCGTTACCTTCAATAACGCTGAAGGAGACTAGGAATGCTTGGAGGTCACGTTTCCAGCCTTACCAGGTTCAAGTTTCCAGCCTTACCCGTTCTTGGACATCAGAATCCAATATGAAGGAGATGTGGGTGAGTCAGCACCTGGCTGAGGACTTTCAGTGCGGTGATGGTGGGGCATGGGAATAGGAAGGGATGGGGAGCCAGGCTGGCCCTCCAAGAAGCAGGCCCACCGGCTCCCCCATGTGCCTCCAGCATCCTTTGCAGGCAGCCCTGCAACACTCCCCCTGGCCCTCTCGCTCCCCCCACCCGCCCTCCTCCGCCCCTCCCCCGTCCCCCCTCCCCCACCCAAGGCTTGCAGGCCCACCCTGCTTCACCTGGTGGGAGGTTCATACAGGCTAAGATTAACCGTAAATGTGGAGGTTGTTACTCAGAGCTGGGTTTCACACCTTCTGGCATTCAGTGCTAGCCTAGTTTTTAATAAAAACAACACTATTTTGGTGCCGTAAACCTATTTTTCACCATCTGGCGTACCCTTATGCCTCTATGTTTCTTCTAGTACAGCCTGACAGGAAAAAACCATCGTGGGACTAGAAACTCTCGACCAAAGAGGATATTATTGTACATTCAAATGGATAAGGCACCTCTCTGCAGGTTGTAGCTGCTTAACTCTGAGCAACAGACTTTCAAAAAATCCTCTTTCTACAAATGTCAGTAGAACAAGATGAAAGAAGTTTACCTCATGAAACATTAAGGTAAAAAATGAAAGTTTGGTGGGGTTTTTGCATAACAGATGATGACAATCTTAAAATACCCAAGAGACTAACGAGGAAGAAAACCCATCCCTTCTGTCTCAGGGAATGGTGGCAGGATGGCCCCAAGCTGTCCTCTGCCGTTTCCTTGGGGGTGACACTAAAGGAATGGAAGGCTCTGGGGGAACCAACAGCAAAAGTAGCTTAACTGAGTAAAGTCATTCTCATTGGATCAAGCTTTTAATAACTCTGTGGTAATTTTGTGATTCTCTGAATTTTCTGGAATGGAAGTCAGCTCTTGCACTTATGTTCACCAGCACCTTTTTACTGATAAAAAGAGCTGCTCCAAAGCACACACATGTCTCTAGAAAAGGGGTCTTGTGCTTCTTTTTACTTAATGAGACTATAGTTCTTGATTCTCATGTATGTGATGAGTGGGTGTGCGTGGGTGTTTGTATGATGTGGCTTCAGGTTTTGTGGGTTTTTGAAGATTATATAATCTGGGGGGACTTAAAAAGCCCAGAAAATTAGGAAGACAGAATTAGGAAAGGAATGTTCTTTAGAATCAGAAAGAAAACACAGTACATAACATTTTAAAAGCTGAGAAATACCTCAAATCTCACATAATTCAGAAAACTGACATAACGTTTTGTTAACAGCCTGACAAACCTCTATAACACTTTTTTCCCGACAATTTTTGTCTGCAGATGCTTTGCTTGCCTTTTCATATGACAACAATCTTGTAATATCATTTTCTAGCAAGAGGATAGAAAGATAATTCATTGTGATTTTCTTTTAGCATGGTTGATGGAAATTTGGTTTTCATTATTGATACTGCAGAAAAATTTCAGCTTTGCAGTTTGTTATTAGTAATGCTGTGTACATTTTTAGGACTGCTGTCAAATTGGGGGAAACCTCTGTCAAGTTTCTTTCATATAAAAGCTGTAAATTTTCTGGGCATATCAAGGTTTCATGTTCAGAGACCCATCTTAAATACTCTGAATTGACAATACTCAGGCAACCTGACCTCAGTGTCTTGTAGAGATCTATTATGAGATTTGTGTTATTTTTGTCAATATCAGTATTTTGGTCAAGTCAGCAAGACATTTAATTTTTTTCCCAGTGTGTTCATATACTTTACTTCTTCTCATTAAGTATATTATGAATCCCCAAACCCATATATTGCCTCTTTTCGGATTTTCTCTCTCTCTTTTGGTATAATCTGAAAAAAATTTTGTTACAATTTACTTCTCCATGCCAGAATCATTTCTGTTGGTTACAGATGGGCATACTTGAAAAATAATTTCATTTCATAGGGAGTTTGCAATTATATTCACTGCATTTTTTTTTCCACTGCATTATTGATGATACACTTAACAAGAGAAACTTCCGTTTTGAGCTGCTCATAAGTTTAGGCATTTGATGATTGGAAGAATTTCCCACAGATCAGCTTCCGGCTCTGTACATTTCAAACCTTGTTTCTCCTCCGCCTCCTCCCACATCCCAGCTGCTCTAGAGCTCAGTGTCATGATGCCAGGTGGGCAGTGGGATTATTCCTGGAAGTCATTCCTGCCCCAGGATGGTCAGTAATAACTATGTAAACAGATCCCATGAAGGTCACAGTGAAACGTGTCCCCAACTCAACTTCCTCTTAGGCAGCTTCTAATGCTTCAGGACCCGAGGGGAAGTGTGACAGAATCAGGGTGGGGAGAGAGCCATCTTAACCGATTACAATTCAATGCAGATCTTAAACTAATTTACAGTTCATTTCTGCAGATTGTACCAACACGTATGACCAGGTGAATCCATTTCTGAGGCCCCTGGCAAGAGTCTTCTGCAAATGAGGGGCCCTGCCGCTTAAGTTTCATCAGCTCTGTATAGGTATGAGCCTGTGAGGGGTTTTTGTTTGTTTCTTTGAATTGACAAGCGGCAGCGGAATACCAAAGGGCCGACTCCCTTTGGAAGGCTTGGATCTGCGTTTCCCCGTGACCTTGAACAGATCGTGCCCCTCTCTGTTCGCCTTGGTCCCTCACTTCCCAGCCTCCCACGCACGAAGGGCCCCCTAGCGCCCGCCCAGTCCGGGTCCCCCGCCGTGTCAGCACGCGGCCTCTAGAGGGCATCACACCCCCGTCCCGGAGCCGGGGCGGCCGCGGGACTGGGGGCTGGGTTGCCAAGGCGACGGCAGCGGCAGTCTAGCTGCTGCTGGCCAGTTTCCCAGGACTGTAGATACTTTGTGCGACAATCACGAATCGTGCTCCATGGGAAACGTCGACACCCACAGAAAAATGGTAAACCAGGCAGGGCCTTGTGCAGAACCTGCTTGGTTTTGAATGGCTGCTCGCGATGGGACAGGAGCCTCAGAGAGCTAGCCGGTTCCCTACTGATGGGCAAAGGGCCGTGACCCCTGCCGTGGCCTGGGAGGGGCCCTCCCTGCTACCAGGCCTCCCCTGGGGACTTTGCCATACCTCAGGCTCCTGAAGTGCATGGGACACTCCTTGATTTGAGGTGTCTGGGACGGGGAGGGGGTGTTCACTAAGTGATCTTAGGGTGCTTGTGACGGGCGGGACCACCAGCTAGAGAATAAGGCTCAGGGCCTCCCAGGCTGCTGCTCTTCCGGCTCCAGTCCTGGAAGGGCCTGTGTTGGTGACACTACCCTGGGCTGGGTGGCAGGATCTGATGGGGTCCGCAGAGCCCACTGGTCCCTGACCAATGCCAATCACCCTCTAAGGGGGCCACAGGGCAGGATGGGCTCCTCTCCTGCTGCATGGCCTGACCTCCAAGTGGGGGCTCTGTGGACCCTATCAGATCAGCATGGGCTCGAACCCATGTCCCCTGCCTTGGTAGGTGGATTCTTTACCACTGCTCCACCAGGAAAGTCCTCCAAAAAATTTGAAAGCATACAATTCAGTAGCATTTAAAACATTCACAGCATTGTGCAACCGTCAACATTCTCTAGTTCCAGAACATTTTCATCATCTCAAAAGGAAACCCACACCCATTACCAGTCACTTCCTATTCCCCCCAGCCCCTGGCAACCAATAATCTACTCTCTGTCCCTGTGAATTTGCCTATTCTGGACATTTCACTTAGATGCAATCATACAACGTGTGGTCTTTGTGTCTGGCTTTCGCTCAGCGCAATGTTTCTAAAGTTCATCCATGTTGTAGCAGGTATTTAGTACTTAATTCATTTTTATGGCCAAATGATATTCCATTGTGTTGATAGTCCGCATTCTGTGTATCCATTCAGCTGTCTATGAGCACTTGGGCTGTTTTCACATTTTGGTGATTGTGAACAGAAGCACGTGTACCTTGACGTCTGCATCTTGCTGTCATCTGTGGGCCCCTCTGAGGGCAGCTCTCTGCGAACGTTGGGCTGTGAGCAGGTCTTCCGGCATCTACCCCACCTCCCAACCCACCGCAGCCCAGGGAACCTTTGTGTGGTCTGGCGGGGGGCTTGGACTCATCAGTCACCACCTCAAACAGAGAGGGTCCACTGGAGTTATTTTGTTTCCTCTCAGGGGCTAGGCCTTTACAACTCAGACACCAGAATCTGCTCCTTTTTCTCTGTTTTCTGCTAATACATCCGTAAGGCAGAGAGCAAGACGAGCCAGGGAAAACGGAAGACACTAGAAGATGGGGGACATGAGGGAACAAAGGTGACAGTTCGAAAACATGAGCCTACCTACTTTCATTTTTACTTATTCTCTTGATGACAACTTGTACACATGATTGGAGGGTGGGACAAGGTGGGACATGGAAGCCACGGCCCAGGAAAATGCGGAGGGGAGATCGGGAGGGGCCCTCTTCCCCCTCATCAGGGCCAGTCTGCCCAGGCCCTGATATGAAGCAGGAAGGGGAGAGGCAGTGTGTGTATGTGGAGCAGGGGGGCAACCCCACTTAGACAAGCAGACCCAGGTGGTTCTTCTTTACCAAGGGAGATGGGCAAATTGTGATCGCCAGTTCTGGAAAAGGTAGCCAGTGGGCCTTGGCAGGGGAAATCTCTCCCCAAGTCCACAAAAATCCACATGCAGGGAATCCTCCATAAGCCTGTGGATCAACGAACAAACTACGTCAAGGTAGGATTTTAATGGCCTGGGATCCTTTGATCCATTGAGTCCTCTAGTTACGGAAAGGAAACCCTCTGCTCTCCTCTCTGATCCACCTGCCCTTTGCTAGAGTCTAAGTCGGCTGTTCCCGTGAACACAAGCAGCCCCACCCAACTCACCGCATTTGGGATTCAGTATTTACTGAGATGAAAAGATTTTTTTTTGATAAATTTATTTATTTATTTAGGCTGCATTGGGTCTTCTTTGCTGCGTGCGGGCTTTCTCTACTTGTGGTGAGCGGGTGCTATTCTTTGTTGTAGGTTGCAGAGCACAGGCTCTAGGCGCGCGGGCTTCAGCAGTTGTGGCTCACGGGCTTAGCTGCTCTGCGGCATGTGGGATCTTCCCGGACCAGGGCTCGAACCCGTGTCCCCTGCATTGGCAGGCGGATTCTCAACCACTGCGCCACCAGGGAAGTCCCTCACTTCTTTTTTTTTTTTTTTTTTTTTTTGCGGTACGCGGGCCTCTCACTGTTGTGGCCTCTCCCGTTGCGGAGCACAGGCTCTGGACGCGCAGGCTCAGCGGCCATGGCTCACGGGCCCAGCCGCTCCGCGGCATGTGGGATCTTCCCGGACCGGGGCACGAACCCGTGTCCCCTGCATCGGCAGGCGGACTCTCAACCACTGCGCCACCAGGGAAGCCCTTCTTTTATTTATTTATTTATTTATTTTATTTTAAAGGGGACCAACATTGGTTTCCCAAGTTTGTTTTGTTTTTTCTTCTTTAGATCCTTTTTTCTTTTTAAAAAATTGAAGTACAGTTGATTTATGATGTTGTGTTAGTTTCTGGTGTACAGCAAAGTGATTCAGTTATATATACATATATATGTATTTCTTTTTCAGATTCTTTTCCATTATAGTTTATTATAAGATATTGAATATAGTTCCCTGTGCTATACAGTAGGACCTTGTTGTTTATCTATTTTATCAATATATATAGTAGTGTGTATATATTAATCCCAAACTCCTAATTTATCCCTCCCTCCTCCCCCTTCCCCCTTTGGTAACCATAAGTTTGTTTTCTCTGACTGTGGGTCTGTTTCTGTTTTGTAAATAAGTTCACTTGTATTATTTTTTAGATTCCACATATAAGTGATATATTTGTCTTACTTCACTTAGTATGATAATCTCTAGGTCCACCCATGTTTCTGCAAATGGCATTATTTCGTTCTTTCTTATGGCTGAATATTCCATTGTATATATGTACCACATCTTCTTTACCCATTCATCTGTTGATGGACATTCAGGTTATTTCCATGTCTTGGCTATTGTAAATAGTGCTGGTATGAACATGGGTGCGTGTATTTTTTGAATTAGAGTTTTCTCCAGGTATTTGCCCAGGAGTGGGATTGCTGGATCATATGGTAAATCTATTTTTAGTTTTTTAAGGAACCTCCCTACTGTTTTCCATAGTGCCTGCACCAATTTACATTCCCACCAAACAGTGTAGGAGGATTCCCTTTTCTCCATGCCCCCTCCAGCATTTATTTTTTGTAGACCTTTTTTTTAATATTTATGTATTTATTGGTTGCCCTGGGTCTTAGTTATGGCACGTGGGCTCCTTAGTTGCAGCAGGCAGGCTCCTTAGTTGTGGCATGTGAACTCTTAGTTGCAGCATGCATGTGGGATCTAGTTCTCTGACCAGGGATCGAACCCGGGCCCCCTGCATTGGGAGCGCAGAGTCTTATCCACTGCACCACCAGGGAAGTCCCTGTAGACTTTCTTTTTTTTATCTAACTAAAATGATGAACTGTTTTTTATCTTTTTTTTAATTGGAGTATAATTGCTTTACAATGTTGTGTTAGTTTCTGCTGTACAATGAAGTGAATCAGCTATATGTATACCTATACCCCCTCCCTCTTGGAAAGCCCTCCCACCCATCTAGGTCACACAGAGCACTGAGCTGAGCTCCCTGTGCTATACAGCAGGTTCCCACTAGCTATCTATTTTACACATGGTAGTATATTTATGTCAAACCTAATCTCCCTATTCGTCCCACACTCCCCTTCCCCCACTGTGTCCACATGTCCGTTCTCTACATCTACGTCTCTATTCCTGCCCTGCAAATAGGTTCATCTGTACCATTATTCTAGGTTCCACATATATGCGTTAATATACGATATTTGTTTTTCTCTTTCTGACTTACTTCAGTCTGTATGACAGACTCAACAAATGACCCAATTTTGTTCCTTTTTAATGGCTGAGTAATATTCCATTGTATATATGTACCACATCTTCTTTATCCATTCATCTGTTGTTGAACATTTAGGTTGTTTCCATGTTCTGGCTATTGTAAATAGTGCTGCAATGAACACTGGGGTACATGTGTCCTTTTGAATTATGGTTTTCTTTGGGTATACTCCCAGTAGTGGGATTGCTGGGTCATATGGGAGCTCTATTTTTAGCTTTTTAAGGAACCTCCATACTGTTCTCCGGAGTGGCTGTACCAATTTATATTCCCACCAACAGTGTAGGAGGGTCCCCTTTTCTCCACACCCTCTCCAGCATTTATTGTTTGTAGATTTTTTGATGATGGCCATTCTGACTGGTGTGAGGTGATACCTCATTGTAGTTTTGATTTGCATTTCTCTAATAGTGATGTTGAGCATCTTTTCATGTGCCTCTTGGCCATCTGTATGTCTTCTTTGGTGAGATGTCTATTTAGGTCTTCCTCCCAGTTTTTAATTGGGTTGTTTGTTTTTTTGATATTGAGCTCCATGAGTTGTTTGCATATTTTGGAGATTAATCCTTTGTCCGTTGCTTCGTTTGCAAATATTTTCTCCCATTCTGAGGGTTGCATTTTCGTCTTGTTTATGGATTCCTTTGCTGTGCAAAAGCTTTTAAGTTTAATTAGGTCCCATTTGTTTATTTTTGTTTTTATTTTCATTACTCTAGGATGTGGGTCAAAAAAGATCTTGCTGTGGTTTATGTCAAAGCGTGTTTTTCCTATGTTTTCCTCTAAGAGTTTTATAGTATCCGGTCTTACATTTAGGTCTTTTTTTTTTTTTTAACATCTTTATTGGGGTATAATTGCTTTACAATGGTGTGTTAGTTTCTGCTTTATAACAAAGTGAATCAGTTATACATATACATATGTTCCCATATCTCTTCCCTCTTGCGTCTCCCTCCCTCCCACCCTCCCTATCCCACCCCTCCAGGCTGTCACAAAGCACCGAGCCAATATCCCTGTGCCATGCGGCTGCTTCCCACTAGCTATCTACCTTACTACGTTTGTTAGTGTGTATATGTCCATGACTCTCTCTCGCCCTGTCATAGCTCACCCTTCCCCCTCCCCATAACCTCAAGTCCGTTCTCTAGTAGGTCTGTGTCTTTATTCCTGCCTTACCCCTAGGTTCTTCATGACATTTTTTTTTCTTAAATTCCATATATATGTGTTAGCATACGGTATTTGTCTTTCTCTTTCTGACTTACTTCACTCTGTATGACAGACTCTAGGTCTATCCACCTCATTACAAATAGCTCAATTTCGTTTCTTTTTATGGCTGAGTAATATTCCATTGTATATATGTGCCACATCTTCTTTATCCATTCATCCGATGATGGGCCCTTAGGTTGTTTCCATCTCTGGGCTATTGTAAATAGAGCTGCAATGAACATTTTGGTACATGACTCTTTTTGAATTTTGGTTTTCTCAGGGTATACGCCCAGTAGTGGGATTGCTGGGTCATATGGTAGTTCTATTTGTAGTTTTTTAAGGAACCTCCATACTGTTCTCCATAGTGGCTGAACCAATTCACATTCCCACCAGCAGTGCAAGAGTGTTCCCTTTTCTCCACACCCTCTCCAGCATTTATTGTTTCTAGATTTTTTGATGATGGCCATTCTGACTGGTGTGAGATATCTCATTGTAGTTTTGATTTGCATTTCTCTAATGATTAATGATGTTGAGCATTCTTTCATGTGTTTGTTGGCAGTCTGTATATCTTCTTTGGAGAAATGTCTATTTAGGTCTTCTGCCCATTTTTGGATTGGGTTGTTTGTTTTTTTGTTATTGAGCTGCATGAGCTGCTTGTAAATTTTGGAGATTAATCCTTTGTTGGTTGCTTCATTTGCAAATATTTTCTCCCATTCTGAGGACTGTCTTTTTGTCTTGTTTATGGTTTCCTTTGCTGTGCAAAAGCTTTGAAGTTTCATTAGGTCCCATTTGTTTATTTTTGTTTTTCTTTCCATTTCTCTAGGAGGTGGGTCAGAAAGGATCTTGCTGTGATTTATGTCATAGAGTGTTCTGCCTATGTTTTCCTCTAAGAGTTTGATAGTTTCTGGCCTTACATTTAGGTCTTTAATCCATTTTGAGTTTATTTTTGTGTATGGTGTTGGAGAATGTTTTAGTTTCATTCTGTTAATATAGCTGTGCAGTTTTCCTAGCACCACTAGGTGGTGTATGTATGTTCCATTGTATGTTCTTGCCTCCTTTGTCATAAATTAGGTGACCATATGTGCGTGGGTTTATCTCTGAGCTTTCTATCCTGTACCTTTGATCTATATGTCTGTTTTTGTGCCGGTACCATATTGTCTTGATTGTTGTAGCTTTGTAGTATACTATAAAGTCAGGGAACCTGATCCCTCCTGCTCCGTTTTTCTTTCTCAAGATTGCTTTGTCTATTTGGGGTTTTCTGTGTTTCCATACAAATTGTAAAAAAATTTTTTCTAATTCTGTGAGGAATGCCATTGGTAATTTGATAGGGATTGTATTGAATCTGTATATTGCTTTGGACAGTATGGTCATTTTCACAATATTGATTCTTCCAATCCAAAAACATGGTATGTTTCTCCATCTGCTTATGTCATCTTTGATTTCTTTCATCAGTGTTTTATAGTTTTCTGAGTACAAGTCTTTTGCCTCCTTAGGTAGGTTTATTCCTAGGTATTTTATACTTTTTCTTGTGATGGTGAATGGGATTGTTTCCTTAATTTCACTTTCTGATTTTTCATTGTTAGTGTATAGGAATGCAAGAGATTTCTGTGCATTAATTTTGTATCCTGCTACTTTACCAAATTCATTGATTAGCTCTAGTAGTTTTCTGGTGGCATCTTTAGGATTTCCTATGTATAGTATCATGTCATCTGCAAACAGTGACAGTTTTACTTCTTTTCCAATTTGTATTCCTTTTCTTTCTTTTTCTGCTCTGATTGCCGTGGCTAGGACTTCCAAAACTATGTTGAATAAGAGTGTCAAAAGTGGACATCCTTTGTCTTGTTCCTGATCTTAGTGGAAATGGTTTCAGTTTTTCAGCATTGAGAATGATGTTTGCTGTGGGTTTGTCATATATGACCTTTATTATGTTGAGGTAGGTTCCCTCTATGCCCACTTTCTGGAGGGTTTTTATCATAAATGGGTGTTGAATTTTGTCAAAAGCTTTTTCTGCATCTATTGAGATCATCATATGGTTTTTATTCTTCAATTTGTTAATATGGTGTATCCATTGATTGATTTGCATATATTGAAGAATCCTTGCATCCCTGGGATAAATCCCACTTAATCATGGAGTGTGATCCTTTTAATGTCTTGTTGGATTCTGTTTGCTAGTGTTTTTTTTTTTTTTTTTTTTTTTGCGGTACGTGGGCCTCTCACTGCTGTGGCCACTCCCGTTGTGGAGCACAGGCTCCGGATGCGCAGGCTCAGCGGCCATGGCTCACAGGCCCAGCCGCTCCGCGGCATGCGGGATCTTCCTGGACTGGAGCACGAACCCGTGTCCCCTGCATCGGCAGGCGGACTCTCAACCACTGCGCCACCAGGGAAGCCCTGTTTGCTAGTATTTTGTTGAGGATTTTCGCATCTATGTTAGTCAGTGATATTGGTTGGTAATTTTCTTTTTTTGTGATATCTTTGTCTGGTTTTGGTATCAGGGTGATGGTGGCCTCGTAGAATGAGTTTGGGAGTGTTCCTCCCTCTGCAATTTTTTGGAAGAGTTTGAGAAGGATAGGTGTTAGCTCTTCTCTAAATATTTGATAGAATTCGCTGGTGAAGCCATCTGGTCCTGGACTTTTATTAGTTGCAAGATATTTTTATTACAGTTTCAATTTCATTACTTGTGATAGGTCTGTTTATTTTTTTATTTTTTAAATTTATTTAATTTATTTTATTTTTGGCTGCGTTGGGTCTTCATTGTTGCGCATGGGCTTTCTCTAGTTGCTGCGAGTGGGGGCTACTCTTCGTTGCAGTGTGTGGGCTTCTCATTGTGGTGGCTTCTCCTGTTGTGGAGCACGGGCTCTAGGCACGCGGCTTCAGTAGTTGTGGCGTGTGGGCTTAGTTGCTCCACATCATGTGGGATCTTCCCAGACCAGGGATCGAACCCATGTCCCCTGCATTGGCAGGCGGATTCTTAACTACTGTGCCACCAGGGAAGTCCTCATAGGTCTGTTTATATTTTCTAATTCTTCCTGGTTCAGTCTTGGAAAGTTGTACCTTTCTAAGAATTTGTCCACTTCTTCCAGGTTGTCCATTTTATTGGCATAGAGTTGCTTGTAGTAGTCTCTTAGGGTGCTTTGTATTTCTGTGGTGTCCATTGTAACGTCTCTTTTTTCATTTCTAATTTTATTGATTTGAGTCCTCTCCCTCTTTTCCTTGATGAGTCTGGCTAATGGTTTATCTATTTTGTTTATCTTCTCAAAGAACCAGCTTTTAGTTTTATTGATCTTTGCTGTTGTTTTCTTTGTTTCTATTTCATTTGTTTCTGCTCTGATATTTATGATTTCTTTCCTTCTGCTAACTTTGGGTTTTATTTGTTCTTCTTTCTCTAGTTCCTTTAGGTGTCAGGTTAGATTGTTTGTTTGAGATGTTTGTTGTTTCTTGAGGTAGGATTGTGTTGCGATAAACTTCCCTCTTAGAACTGCTTTTGCTGCATCCCATAGGTTTTGGATCATCGTGTTTTCATTGTCATTTGTCTCTAGGTATTTTTTTATTTCCTCTTTGATTTCTTCAGTGATCTCTTGGTTATTTAGTAACGTATTGTTTAGCCTCCATGTGTTTGTGTTTTTTACGTTTTTTTCCCTGTAATTCATTTCTAGTCTCACAGCGTTGTGGTCAGAAAAAGATGCTTGATATGATTTCACTTTTCTTAAATTTACTGAGGCTTGATTTGTGACCCAAGATGTGATCTATCCTGGAGAACGTTCCGTGCGCACTTGAGAAGAAAGTGTAATCTGCTGTTTTTGGATGGAATGTCCTATAAATATCAATTAAATCTCTCTGGTCTATTGTGTCATTTAAAGCTTCTGTTTCCTTATTTATTTTCATTTTGGATGATCTGTCCATTGGTGTAAGTGAGGTGCTAAAGTCCCCCACTATTATTGTGTTACTGTCAATTTCCTCTTTTATGCCTGTTAGCAGTTGCCTTATGTATTGAGGTGCTCCTATGTTGGGTGCATATATATTTCTAATTGTCATATCTTTTTCTTTGATTGATCCGTTGATCATTATGTAGTGTCCTTCCTTGTCTCTTGTAAAATTCTTTATTTTAAAGTCTATTTTATCTGATATGAGTATTGCTACTCCAGCTATCTTTTGATTTCCATTTTCATGGAATATCTTTTTCCATCCCCTCACTTTCAGTCTGTATGTGTCTCTAGGTCTGAAGTGGGTCTCTTGTAGACAGCATATATATGGGTCTTTTTTTTTGTATCCATTCAGCAAGCCTGTGTCTTTTGGTTGGAGCATTTAATCCATTCACGTTTAAGGTAATTATCGATATGTATGTACCTATTACCATTTTCTTAATTGTTCTGGGTTTCTTTTTTTTTTTTTTTTTTTGCGGTACGCGGGCCTCTCACCGCTGTGGCCTCTCCCGTCGCGGAGCACAGGCTCCGGACGCGCAGGCTCAGCGGTCATGGCTCACAGGCGCAGCCGCTCCGCGGCATGTGGGATCTTCCCGGACCGGGGCACGAACCCACGTCCCCTGCATTGGCAGGCGGACTCTCAACCACTGCGCCACCAGGGAAGCCCTGGGTTTCTTTTTGTAGGTCCTTTTCTTCTCTAAGAGAAGAGGAACTTCTCTTAGAGAAGTTCCTCATTCTTCCTCAGTTTGACTAGAGAAGTGCTCAGAGTATGAGGTTTGGGGACCAGCCTAAGGTTTAGAAACCTCTTCCCTGACCTCCCCACCAGGACCCCTGGAATCTTCTCATCTGGTTATCTTGTTTCCTTCTTCAATTATGATTCCCAGTTTGCTTTTAAATTTTTTTATTTATCTTTTAAATTTAATTTTTGTTTTATATTGGAGTATAGTTGATTTACAATGTTGTGTTAGTTTCAGGTATACAGCAAAGTGATTCAGTTATGTATATACATATATTCATTCTTTTTCAGATTCTTTTCCCATATAGGTTATTAGAGAATATTGAGTAGAGTTCTCTGTGCTATACAGTAGGTCCTTGTTGATTATCTATTTTATATACAGTAGTGTGTATATGTTAATCCCAATCTCCTAATTTATCCTTTCCCCCACATTTCCCTTTTGGTAACCATAAATTTGTTTTCAAAGTCTGTGAGTCTATTTCTGTTTTGTAAATAAGTTCATTTGTACCTTTTTTTTTCTTAGATTCCACATATAAGTGATACTATATGATATTTGTCTTTCTCTGTGTGACTTCACTTAGTATGATAATCTCTAGGTCCATCCATGTTGCTGCAAATGGTATTATTTCATTCTTTTTTGTGCCTGAGTGATATTCCATTGTATATGTGTACCACATCATTTTTTTTTTTGGTTGTGCCCTCAGCAGTGAGAGCACAGAGTCCTAACCAGTGGACCACGAGGGAATTCCCTGTACCACATCTTTTGTATCCATTCCTCTGTTGATGGACATTCAAGTTGCTTTCATATCTTGGCTATTGTAAATAGTGCTGCTATGAACGTTGGGGTGCATGTATCTTTTCAAATTAGAGTTTTCTCCAGATATATGCCCAGGAGTTGGATTTCTGGATCATATGGTAGCTTTGTTTGTGTTTTTTCCAGAGAATTTTTTTAGCAGTTTTTACATTTTTATGTATTTATTTATTTAAAAATTTTATTTAGTTTTGGCTTCGTCGGGTCTTCGCTGCAGCACACAGGTTCTATGTTGAGGCATGCGGGATCTTTTGTTGTGGCGCATGGGCTCTTCGTTGTGGTGCGTGGGCTTCTCTCTAGTTGTGGAGTGCAGATTTTCTCTTGTTGTGGCACACAGGCTCCAGGGTGCGTGGGCTCTGTAGTTGTGGTGCGCGGGTTCCAGAGCATGTGGACTCTGTAGTTTACAGCCTGTGAACTCAGTAGTTGTGGCACGTGGGCTTAGTTGTCCTGCAGCATGTGGGATCTTAGTTTCCTGACCAGGGATCAAACCCACGTCCCCTGCATTGTAAGGTGGATTCTTTACCACTGGACCACCAAGGAAGTCCCCATATGGTAGTTCTATTTTAGTTTTCTAAGGAAGCTCCATACTGTTCTCCACAGTGGTTGTATTAATTTACATTTCCACCAACAGTGAAGGAGGGTTCCCTTTTCTCCACATCCTCTCCAGAATTTATTGTTTGTAGATTTTGTGATGATGGCCATTCTGACTGGTGTGAGGTGATATCTCATTGTAGGTTTTTGTTTTTTTTTTGCGGTACGCGGGCCTCTCACTGCTGTGGCCTCTCCTGTTGCAGAGCACAGGCTCCGGACACGCAGGCTCAGCGGCCATGGCTCACGGGTCTAGCCGTTCCGCGGCATGTGGGATCTTCCTGGACCGGGACATGATCCCGCGTCCCCTACATCGGCAGGCGGACTCTCAACCACTGCGCCACCAGGGAACCCCCTCATTGTAGTTTTGATTTGCATTTCTCTAATAATTAGTGATGTTGAGCATCTTTTCATGTGTCTTTTGGCCATCTGTATGTCTTCTTTGGAGAAATGTCTATTTTGATCTGCTCATTTTTTTTTTTTTTTTTTGCGGTATGTGAGCCTCTCACTGTTGTGGCCTCTCCCATTGCGGAGCACAGGCTCCGGACGCGCAGGCTCAGTGGCCATGGCTCAGGGCCCAGCCGCTCCGCGGCATGTGGGATCTTCCCGAACCAGGGCACAAACCTGTGTCCCCTGCATCGGCAGGCGGACTCTCAACCACTGCGCCACCAGGGAAGCCCTCTGCCCATTTTTTGATTGGGTTGTTTGTTTTTTTTTGATATTGAGCTGCATGAGCTGTTTGTCTATTTTGGAGATTAATCTCTTGTCAGTTGCTTCATTTGCAAATGTTTTCTCCCATTCTGTGGGTTGTCTTTTCATCTTGTTTATGGTTTTCTTTGCTGTGCAAAAGCTTTTAAGTTTAATTAGGTTCCATTTTTTTACTTTCGTTTTTACTCTAGGAGGTGGATCCAAAAAGATATTGCTGCGATTTATGTCAAAGAGTGTTCTGCCTATGTTTGCTTCTAAGAGTTTTATAGTATCCTGGCCTTACATTTAGGTCTTTAATCCATTTTGAGTTTATTTTTGTGTATGGTGTTAGAGAATGTTCTAATTTCATTCTTTTACATGTAGCTGTCTAGTTTTCCTAGCACCACTTATTGAAGAGACTGTCTTTCCTCCATTGTACATTCTTGCCTCCTTTGTCATAGATTAATTGACCATAGGTGCATGGGTTTATTTCTGGGCTTTCTATCCTGTTCCATTGATCTATATTTCTGTTTTTGTTCCAGTACCATACTGTTTTGATTACTGTAGCTTTGTAGTATAGTCTGAAGTCAGGGAGCCTGATTCCTCCAGCTCCGTTTTTCTTTCTTAGGATTGCTTTGGCTATTTCAGGGCCTTTTGTGTTTCTATACAAATTAAAATTTTTTTTGTTCTAGTTCTGTGAAAAATGCCATTGGTAATTTGATAGGGATTGCGTTGAATCTGTACATTGCCTTGGTATTCCCAGTTTGCTTTTTTTCAAATTGAAGTATAGATGATTTCCAGTTTGCTTAAAAAAACTTTATTGAGGAATAATTGACAAATATAATTGTATTTAAAGTGTACAACATGATTATTTGATATACATACACATTATAGAATGATTACCAAGATCAAGATAATTAACACGTCCATCACCTCACATAGTTAACATAGTTAACTCTTTTTGGGTATGTGTGTGGTGAGAATACTTACAATCCACCCTCGCTGTCTTTCAAGTATCCAGTACTGTATTATTAGCTACAGTCAGCGTGCTGTACATTACAGCCTCAGAACTTATTCTTCTTGTAGCTACAAATTTGTACCCTTTGACCTACAGCACCCCTTACCCTCCTTCTGCCCATTTTTCTTTGTCAGGCATTCATAGGGTCTGTGGCTAATTAGAAATCATACTGCTCAAATTAGAACATCTTATAGCTTCTAGAAATCTCTACATTAGTATATTAGTGTGAGCCACCTTTATTTTCCCCTGCAAGAGCCACTTTATGGGGAAAAATAATGCTTCGGGGCTGCCTGTATTTGCATTCCAAATGAAAATAACTTTGAGTCCTGGGGGGGGGAATATGTATTTTCTTCCAGGGGAGTATGCCTGTGCAGTCAAGTAGATTTACGCTCATGAGCAACCAGTGCTACTTGCCAGTTACTAAAATGTTAATATCGGCAGAATTGAAAACTGGTCACATAGAGGCAGCTTTCTAATTTTTTTATCCTAAAATTATTTGATAGGCTGAAGGTATAGATAAATAGAAGAACATAAAACCATTTATTACAAGCAGTAGGCTGCATCTCTCCCCCTTTGATCAATCAGTTGGATTTGTTTTGATGCACTACAGGAAACCAGCTTATTAAGAATTCTGCTTTTTGTTAATACATTGCAAACTGTACATTTCAGTCAGAACTCAGATGGTTTCTAAGGTGTAGCCATAAAGGCCAGTGCTCAAAACAGCTGCTGTCCCCAGGGAGTGAGGGCTTCCTAACAGGTCCTTAAGGGACCCCAGAGTGAATCTACTGGAATCATTCTTTTTGGGGGCTTTAAAAAATATTACAAAAATAAGTGCTTATGTGTTATCAGGCAGATTTTTACATCCAGATCATAACTTAAATTACTGTGTGGTTGACACTTCTATTAACTAAATCACTCGTGTCCTAGATGATTAAAGCTATGATACAAAGAATTTGATTCCTTTGATTCTTAGGTGCCTGAGTTTGCATCTGGAGTCAAACTGCCCAGGTTGGAACCCCTGAGAAAGCACTGTTAACTAACAGTGGTAACTGTTAGTTACCACTGTGTTCTGGCTACTAGTACAGAGGGACTTACAGAAAGGACCAGAGGAGGGTAAGGGGGTTAGCAAGATGTCAAATATGGGAACTTATTAATGATTCGGCAGAGGAGGAACAGACACAGGGTACAGAAAACTTGGAGAAACCACATGATCTAGGAGATGCTTCAGAATTCATTCCCTTATGTTTGTCGTTTCAGGCGAGAATATTCCTTACCATAGCAAGACTAAGTACAATTGTCTGCCAGGGCTTAATTCTTAAATGGGTTTTCATTGTTAAAAAATGACAAAAAAGTCTAAGTGGCGCTTTCTGTGGAATCTGCAGCATTGCAGAGCCCATTTATCAGAGGCCATGAAAGCTACAGAAGTTCTCCTTATCTTATTTTCTGCATTTCTAGTTTTATGCAATTTCATTAGATTTTTCTGCTTTGGTAGTGAATTTAGAAGGGAGAAGAAAAAAAATCACATATTTAAAAATATAACCCTTATTACAATTTACTCGCCAATAATTAATAACTTTAATCCCTGCAGCGCAGTTTTTCTAACTGCAATATATTTAACACATTACATTGTGCAAATTTAAAGCTCAATTTTTCCTTTGTTTCCTTTGAAGATAGTGTAACCTGTTTCTGGACAAAAACATCTTCAGTATTCTCTCCTCTGGGTATGTAGCATTAATCTTGCGGGGAGAGAATTGGTTAACAAATAGTATCTGGCACAGCCATGAAAACGCCAGTGATCTCTTCAAAGAAATAAAACCATGTATTTTTGTCCCCAGTTCTGCAGATGAAACATTTCATGGTTAAACGCTGACAGATTACGCAGTCAACAGTCATGACACAGGAGCCGCAGCCATCAGTACCGTTCATAAACCATGGAGTACGTTTGAAATGCTACCTCCTGTTTATTTATTTGAGCAATAGTTTAATACAAAGAAGGCAATTGCTCATTTTTCTCTCTCCCTGCTGAGCAACCCCAGGAAAGTCACTTAAGCTCTTTGAGCTGAAATTTCTTCATGTGTATGATGAGAATATTCTGTCTACCTCATATGATTATGAGGATTAGGGCTGTCCTGCTCGCTGAGGTTGAAATATCCAATCTTCTCATGTCTTCCTATCCTGTAGAAGAGAGCAAATAAATATAATACTATCTTGTGATATCACTTAGCAAATCAACAGGGAAAAATCCCCACAGGATTTTATGCAAACATAGAACTGGATTTTGTGTTTGTTATGCAGACATAGAGCAAAGCTAACTGCCATTAGTCCTCCATGAAAATCGTCCCCCAAGCGTTACCAAGAATCGCTTGGTGAACTAGTTAGGCCAATGTTCCAGAAGATCCTTTCTGCTAATTTCAGCAACAAAGCCAAATTTAAACATAAAAGCATACCCTCAAAGTTGTGACACCCCCATGTTTTCTTTGCTTTTCTTCAAAAAGGAGGGGTGCCTAAACAACACCAGAGCACACTGCATTTGTTGCTCGAAAGCAAATTACATGTTCTCAAAACACCTTGGCTAAATATAAATTAAGTTGTGTTTCTTTCTGAGATGGAAATTGCTTTTGGCTGCTTACCCAACCATGCTTTTTGCTAAACTCTGGGCTTTGTTTTTGCTTTTTATTGAAGCAGGTTTATAAACACCAGAGGCAAAATGCACCAACTCGAACAGATGGCTAAAGTGCTATTTCGTTCGTCATTATTTGTTCGGGGAATATTGCAAAGTCGGGCTGCTGGGATTGCAGCCTTACAGCTAGAGGAATTGTCTTGGGCAGAAACAAAGCCCCTAGTTGCAAAGCTTGGGCTCAGTACTTTCCTTTTCTAAAAAGGAACATTCAGCAAAGAAACCATCCTCTTCTTGCCCGTGGGACTCTTCCCAAGGTGAGAAAAATCAGATGACTAGAAATCTTGTTTCTATGAATGGGGGAAGGCAGTGTTGACAAAAATAATCAATAAACAATCTATAATAGGAATAGAAAAGAGTTTTATTTGAGCCAAACTGAGGACTATAGCCCGGGAGACAGCCTCTCAGATAACTCCAGAGGAGCATGGTTTTCAGCATAGTTTTATATCTTGTCAGAACAAAGAACATTAAACGGGTCAGGGATACATTCCTTCAAGGTTTAAAAAAAAAAAAACAGATCAGCACATACACAGCAAGTCAGTATGGCGTCAGCACATGGGAAGGGAGTCTTATCAACGAAGGAGTACCAGCATGAGCGTCCCAGGAAGGGTGGCCTTTAATCTTTACTTTTAACATGGACTTTCTTTACTTCTAGTCAATGTGCCCTTCTCTGTAATAATTAAAGCAGATGTACAATGTATGTTTCATAAGCCACAAACAGGCTGTTTTAGTTAGCATGAAATTCGAGTTAAATCGTGTATAAGGCAGAACGACTTCCCCATACCTCAATATGTGAAACCTTCTTCCATCAGCAGTCATGTCATATCCCACGTCCATGGAGAAGAAAACCATTTCTAACCCAGAACGCTGTGACCACTTCTGGAGAAACACTGTCAATTCCTTTGGGCCTCTGACACCTTTGCCTAGAAAATACTACACTATGGTCGTTTTGCTCACACGATGCGTTGTCGATGTTCCTGAATTTACCAAATCTTTTTCTTTTTTCATGGGTTTCTTTGAGTAAGATCCTCGTGCTCCTTCTCTGGAGAAACCCGACTTCCGCTCTTGCCTGTGAAATGCCCAGTGTCAGGTTGCTGTGGCTCCTGCACTGGCCACCTGGCAGCAGGGCTGGGCACCATCACAAACGGAGCCTGAAGGACGTGCCCTGAGTCACGACCGTGGTGGCTTCTGAAGCAGGGGACGGGAATGGGGCTGAGGATCGTGGGGAAACGGGGGCTTTATTGTAGTACCTGATTTCTTTTTATTTATTTATTTATTATTTTATATTTATTTTTGGTCGCGTTGGGTCTTCGTTGCTGCCGCACGGGCTCTCTCTAGTTGCGGCGAGCGGGGGCTACTCTTCGTTGCATTGCGCGGGCTTCTCATTGTGGTGGCTTCTCTTGTTGCGGAGCACGGGCTCTAGGCGCGCAGGCTTCAGTAGCTGTGGCTCGCGGGCTCTAGAGTGCAGGCTCAGTAGTTGTGGCGCACGGGCTTAGTTGCTCCGCGGCATGTGGGATCTTCCCGGACCAGGGCTCGAACCCATGTCTCTTGCACTGGCAGGTGGATTCTTAACCACTGCGCCACCAGGGAAGTCCAGTATCTGATTTCTTTTTTTTTTTTTTTTTTTTGCGGTACGCGGCCTCTCCCTGTTGTGGCCTCTCCCGTTGTGGAGCACAGGCTCCGGACGCGCAGGCTCAGCGGCCATGGCTCACGGGCCCAGCCGCTCCGCGGCATGTGGGATCTTCCCGGACCGGGGCACGAACCCGTGTCCCCTGCATCGGCAGGCGGACTCTCAACCACTGCGCCACCCAGGGAAGCCCTGGTATCTGATTTCTTTTAACGAAAATAATACTTGAAGCAAATATGCCAGTTCTGGGTAATAGGTACCTGGGTGTTTGTCTACTTCTCTATAAAGTTTGGCAAACCACCACCCCTCCTATTTTTAAGAATAGCAGTACACTATGGAAATGGTTTTCAAACCTGACTGCAGTTACATGTGGAACTTTAAAAAATGTTTCAGATTCCTGGGCCCGCCACACCTATACTCAGTTTCCAAGAGTGGGACCCAGAAACTGGGTTTCTTAAAAAGCTCCCTAGATGTTCCTCATTCAGCCAGTCCAGTGTTAGCCCTCAGCTTTGAAACACCACTAACTTGCAAAAGCCATTCTGTGTATACTTATAAGTACTATAATACAATCCTATGGATAACCCCAAACTGTGTTAACTTACACTGCTGGGTTGTTGGATTTTTTTTAGTCTTTTTTGTGATAACTGGGTCAAAACTCATTTGATAACATATAGACTAGGATCCTTGTGCAGTTTTAGAGCTAAAGTTTTAAACTTTTTTTTTTTTTTAAATAATTTATTTTATTTATTTATTTTTGCTGTGTTGCGTCTTCGTTTCTGTGCGTGGGCTTTCTCTAGCTGTGGCGAGCGGGGGTCACTCTTCATCGCGGTATGTGGGCCTCTCAATATCGCGGCCTCTCCTGTTGCGGAGCACAGGCTCCAGACGCGCAGGCTCAGTAGTTGTGGCTCACGGGCCTAGCCTCTCCTTGGCATGTGGGATCCTCCCAGACCAGGGCTCGAACCCGTGTCCCCTGCATTAGCAGGCAGATTCTCAACCACTGCGCCACCAGGGAAGCCCAAGTTTTAAACTTTAATAGCTTAGATTACAACACAATCTGTAAATGGCCTTTCAATATAAATGGAATTTCCTTTTCGGTCTGTAGCTTTAATTCTGCCAGGTTTAGGCCAGTTCAACTCGACAATAGCATCTTTTTCATGGTAGGATTGGATATTATCGAATTGTACACAAGATTTCTTTTGATTGTCCTCGTTTTTAGCCGTAAGTTTCTTTTCCAATGTTCACTCAATTTAAAATTTTTATTTTATTAATTTTATTTATTTATTTTTTGGCTGCGCAGCTTGTGGGATCTTAGTTCCCTGACCAGGAATCAAACCCAGGCCTGCAGTAGAAGCACAGAGTCCTAACCCCTGGACCACAAGGGAATTCCCCCACATTCACTCAGAATGATTGTTTTGAAGGTAATGAGTTTAAGTCCACATATGCATACTTACATTTACATGTGCACAGTCACTCCTTGGCACTGATGCCCCAGTGGCACACGTGAAGTCCCTCACTTACTTCTTCTTCTTCTTATTACTACAGTTATTTTGCCATTACCCCCATCCTCCATGAGATGGTAAGCAAACAAAATAAGAAAGTGAAATTAAATAGTTCTCTTTGTTATTTGACAGCAGCTTGGTAGCAGGTACCTAAACCTAATAAATCAAAACCAGGACAATTCTATGACCACCTATTGCTTTCTAGCAAGCATTTTTTTAAATTAACATCTTTATTGGAGTATAATTGCTTTATAATGGTGTGTTAGTTACTGCTTTATAACAAAGTGAATCAGCTAGACGTATACATATACCCCCCATAATCTTCTCCCTTTAGCAAGCATAGGTTATGGTTTGCTTCCATCATGACAGCTAAGACTAGGCTGTATTTTTCTCCTTCTTTTAAAATTTAAGATTGATTCTCTAACAGGTGAGAAGAACTTCCAGGTTGGAAGGGCCCTTCGGCCCCAGCTATCAGGACTGTGTTCGGGACGAGTGTGCCGGTGAGGCTGGCCCGCTTCAGGCTGGGCAGATTCTTTGCCCAACTCAGTAGGAATCATCAGGTACTCGTGGGACCCCTGTCACGTTCCAGTGTCCTACAGCCATGTTCCTGGGATACCTGTCACATGTCCAACAATGTCATACGTACATTTCAGTAAATAGCAAAAATTGAGAAGATTCCTCTCTTCTCAATGTAAAATTCTCTTATCCTCTGACTTGTTTATAGATTTACTGATATGGAAAGGCTTATTATAAGAGCAGAGCCGGAGACCTAGTGACCAGCTGTACTCATGTGAGGTGTCTCTGCTCTTTTTGGCTGGCTCCAGGCCTTTCTTAAGGGCCACTGCAGCCCTTGCTGGTTCCTTGATTTTATAACATTAGAAAAAGGAAAGCAAGTTCAAGTCTATGGGAGCACTGGAATAGCAAAGAGTTCAATCTTTTCTTTCTTTCTTTCTTTTTTGTACTGCACCACGCGGCATGTGGGATCTTAGTTCCCCAATCAGGGATCAAACCTTATACCCCCTGCAGTGGAAGCGTGGAGTTTTAACCACTGGACCACCAGGGAAATTCCTTAATCATTTTCACGGAAAATTAATACAAACAAATACAAAGAAAAGTAGACAAAGTTGGACAAAATAATATTCCTTGAATGTGTTTATGTTCAAAATCTGAATAAGATATTAAAAAGTAAATACGAACAAGCAACTAAAAAGCCAACAATACAAACTATTTTGGGCCGTATCGAACCTATCCAGGTAACCAAGTTCAACGTAAGATTTTATTTACAGAAATCCTAAACTTACACTTTTTCGATTTTAATTTGAAGCTGAAAGATTTGACTGGTTGCCTTTCTTAAAACATGGAGGTTGCATTGTCTGTAAAGAAAACTGGCTTTTCTTAAAGAAGACACAAATACATCTGAAAACCCCCAGCAAGGACATGCTGACCCTAGCATTTTTCTGGACCGAACACAAATGACTTTACACAGGGTTAAAGACTGTGCACTTAGTGACAGAGACCAGAGCTTTCCAGAGATGCAGTTGGGACTGAATCCCCCATAGCAAGAGAGCAACTGAGACAATGCAATTTAAGGCATTATCGAAAGAGTTTGTGTCTGAGAGAGAAGTGTGCTTGACACGCAGAGCTTGTGCTCTGTTCGTTCTGATAACTGCCCTCACCTCCTTAATTGGCTACATTCATTTCTTCGGGGCCCAAAACATGTTTGCTAAGTACTATTTCGGAATGACTGTTACAGTAAAATTAACTTCTGATGAAAACGCATTTTTTTAAACAAAATTTTATTTATTTATGGCTGTGTTGGGTCTTCATTTCTGTGCGTGGGCTTTCTCTAGTTGCGGCAAGTGGGGGCCACTCTTCATCGCGGTGCGCGGGCCTCTCACTGTCGCGGCCTCTCTTGTTGTGGAGCATAAGCTCCAGACGCGCAGGCTCATTACTTGTGGCTCACGGGCCTAGTTGCTCCGCGGCATGTGGGATCTTCCCAGACCAGGGCTCGAACCCGTGTCCCCTGAATTGGCAGGCAGATTCTCAACCACTGTGCCACCAGGGAAGCCCATGATGGAAACTCATTTTAACAAAGACCAGAGTGAAATGCAAATGAGAAAAATCCCTGGTCTGAGGCTACCCATGTGGAGTTTGAATTCAGACCATTCCAGAAAGGGTTATAAGGAGGTACATCTTTAATCAAAATTACCATGGTTGGGTTTAATATGAATAAACAAGCTTTTTATTTTTTAATGGAGGAAAAATTCATAGTTGAGATCCAACTTAAAAACCATATGCAAAGACTGCTTTATTAGTTCTAGGCATTGCCATTTGACTGGGCAAGAACACAGCTCACAGGCTACCTCTTCTGTTTGGTGTTGGACTGAAGTCACCCACTGGGGCCCATGACATCCATACTTTAGAGCTGCCGAGGACATGGCAGGGAGCGGTGCTGGGTCAGGATACATCCTGCTGTCACTTGGAAATATGAGTTGCCATTTTCTTTTCCCCAGGGACCTACGTTTTTTTTGAAGAGAACGTTAGCATCTTTTCTTCTCATTCCAAGAATTGGCTACAAGAAACCCCTCATCTGAGCTACCAGAAATGTGTGAGTATAGCTTTTCAAAGTGTGCTTATTTTCAAATCAGAGCTAAGAAAAAGTAAAAGGCATATTTCAGTTCTCAAAGTTGTAACCCCACATCAAATTCTTAACTAAAGCTGTTCCTCAATGGGAGCTCACACTAAATGCATGGAAAAGGTCTACCTACAGTTAATGTAGAGAATAAATTAAAGTACAGGAGAGCTTCACTGGTGGCGCAGTGGTTGAGAGTCCGCCTGCCGATGCAGGGGACACGGGTTCGTGCCCCGGTCCGGGAAGATCCCACATGCCGCGGAGGGGCTGGGCCCGTGAGCCATGGCCGCTGCGCCTGCGCATCCGGAGCCTGTGCTCTGCAATGGGAGAGGCCACAGCAGTTAGAGGCCCGTGTACCGCAAAAAAAAAAAAAAAAAAAAAAAAATGTTAAAAAGCATAGTCATTTTTTTAAAGTTGTAAATTAAGGCTGATTCTGTAAACAATACTAAAGAAACACTAAGCCTTTATCATTAAATAATTTTAATAAAATAAAAACATTTCCTTTCAAACAAAACCAAAAAAAAAAAAAAGACTTAAATGTGAATTGCATATTGGTAAGTTATCACTGCTGAAAAGCACCTGAAAATATAACTGCTGCTCTTGGTTACTTGGCATCATGCTTTTCTAAAGGCAAAAACACAATGAGAGGGACATCCTGTAGCCATTTCTCGTTTATTATCATGAGTGTAAGGTTTTTCCAGCACTCACTACATTCTACTCTAGCCTGCACTCCTTCCAAAACAGTTTGTTGGCTTCTTTTCCCTGTAAGAATGGAGTATCTCCTAACCTCAGTGTAAGAAGCCTATCATCTCAAGTGTCTAACGCTGTGTGGGTAAGTGCTAAACAAAAACTCAACATCCAGTTTATCTAAGCACCGATATTACTAGTGACAGTTAAGTAAACCAAGCTTCAGTAAATTAGAAAGGTAAATCTGTTCATATTTTACTGCAAATCTGAATTTTTGGTTTTTAATTAAAAATCCCAACCTTGGGGCAATACAAAAGGCTACCTACAACCTAAGAGCTTGGTATTTAAAACTGACTTAGTAACTTAAGCTTTTAAGTCTCTTTAGTAAATTCACCGTCTTAGCCTTTGACCTAGTCAGACTTTCTAAGGAAGATATGGTTAACACAGCCTTACGGGAATCTGCATAAGGCCCATTTTGCTGAGAAAGGATTTATACTAAATGCTTAAGACATTCTGAAAGTAGATGGCTGAAAGAACTAACTACTACTACTACTGATTAATATTTCCAGTAAGGGAAGGTACTCACCAACTTTAAGCAGTCACCATTTAGATCTGATTTTAAACACACAAGCTTGAAAAAGCTGTTTCCCTGTTCACCCTGAACACAGTAATTTACATCCCCTTCAGGGACACATCCTAAACGTAGAGACCTTTGGAAAAAGGATTACGGAGGGCTCTTCCTCAACACACACTGAGCCCTAGGCATTGACCTATTGCCTTGGCATCCCGCAGACACTCTTCCTTGGTGACAGTTGTGGTGCACGCGGTTCTTAAGTAAGTCAGAAGGGAAAGACATTCCGAACCTTCACGATAGGAATACTTCCTTCTCCCCGGTCTCACCTAAAGCACCAGATTTAAGACTCCAAAGTATCTTTACTTCTGAATTCCAAAGAAGGTGCACCCAGTGTTTTAATGGGTGGAGAAGAATTAAATGGGAACTCTAAGAATACATTTCGAATCCTCACGCAGGTGAATCCCTCCGCAGGACTCATGGAAAAACTTTCCTGTCCAAAGCATCCGTTTTGAATATTTTTACATCTATACAGTTGAAGAGAAATAGAAAATGAGTAACTCCTATCTTGCAGGGTGGCCCCCGCTACTATCTCTAAGTAAATGTTGATGGAGCCCAACAAGACGACCTTGTTTTCAGATGACAACTAAAAGCATTTCCATTTTACTCTTGAGCTGTGTAATCTCAGTGGAATGTCTTTAAAACAATTAACTGATTTTTGTATGGGTCTGTAATTTGTTTTGTGGAGGAAAGTTTTAGCGTGGTTTAAGAACATTTCCCTTGAGACTTTACAACCTAAGAAAATTATTAAAACCTTTGATATAACCCCAACTTTAAACTTTGAGGTATAAAAACTGTCAATTTTCTACCTACCTGTAAATTATCAGATTACAAGGAAGCAGTTCAAAATATTAGTGGCCATATTTTCATTGTTGTGTTCATGTGGCTAAAAATACTTAAAATTCAAACAGTTTAATCCAACTGGAGTTTTCCAACTGCAGAACACTAGTTTATTAATCTCCTGGTTCTTAAAAAAATAATAAGAGTTTGAGGAAAATGAGATTATGTCTTTTTCTTTAGCAGTAATCCTTGCAGTAACCCAGCTGTAGGGAAGCACCAACAGGTTTCTATGGAAGTCATATTTCTTTGGAACATGGCAACAAATAATTACTTTTCAGATACCCAAAAGCAGAGCAGATGGAATTTGCTAGAGAATTAAATGAATTTTCACTTCTATCACTCCCGTCAAATACGTGACCTGCTTTATTTCTGATTTAAATGAACTTTGAAACACCAAAGTGTTTGACAAATCTTGGTCTTAGAATGAACAGTTAAGCCAGCAATTATATCACAATCCCATTTCTGAAAGGCTTAGATGTGAATATAGAAAATAAGGGCTGAATTCCTCTACTTGTAAACATTTCCCCTTTAAAGTTCCCTTTAAATCGATTACACCTCTACTTTCCGTTTAGAAATCTTATTTTAATAAATAAAAGGGGAAACCGAAATTTAATTTATAAAGTTTTATTTTTGTATATGTGCTAAATCTTAGGAACTGTGGACAATCTTCAGTCAGTCTGTTGGCTTGTAAAAGGCTGAGAAGTATGTGATCTGGGTGGTGAAATTTCCTCTTGGGAATCTGGATTTCAAAATGAAAAAAAATTTTCACTCATTTGCAAGTTTAAAACATGGTGCACCTTTCCCCCCTTTTTTTCTTACACCTATAAATTCGGAGGAAAAGGGCTACATTTCTGCAAATGTAAAATAATCTAAAATAATCGTAAATACAATCGGCAGCAAGTTCTTAATACATTTAGCACTTCTGTAGTGATTTACCACACCCAAAACCTTATTTTCAAACACTAAACACTCACATAGGCGCAGGACCAGTTTTGGTTGAGCCCTGCTAGGAAACCAGTACTGAATGGTTTTTCTCAGTAACACAAGAACTGGGGGGAGGGGAGGGGTGTTTTACTTTCTCGGCAGTATGTAGTACCTTCAAACTAGAGACCAAAATTGGGCACTTATGAAAAGGCAATTAAAAAAAAAATCCAGTTATAATTCTAAATAAGGCAGGATATATCCACCAAAGTAACCACAAAATTCAGCAAAGTAAGAGTTCACGGGAAAACATAAGCTGGAAAAATACTAAGAAAAAACGGAAAGGAACTATTTTGGAGTAGTCATCTGAGTATTCACAGACTTGCTTTCATTTACAAATGTAATTCAAATAAAAAAGGCTCCTCATCTTTTTAACCCACTACTAGGATTAAATACTTAAGTTGTTATCATTCACTAATAAAAGTTAATCATGAAAAAAATATAAAACATTTTAATTCTAAATTTGTACATATAACAGCTAAAAGAGACAAGGTTGGGAAATTATCATTGAGAGAAAAATGAACCAAGACAAAAACCCCAAATATGATTATGTTCTTATTTCTGCCTCTACAATGCTGAACATGAAAATTTGGTTGGTGGAGGGCTTAGAAACAGCAGCAATATGGTTCTTACCAAGTTGTGCACTGAAATACTTAGATCCAATAGGGCAAAGCCCTTGTTCACACAGATTAACAATGAAAATATCTTCAGTCTTTTTAACAGATTCTACTGTCTTCTATAAAGTAATCATGCCATTTAGAATTCCGGGGGTACTTCTTTGAAAGGAAGACTAGTGATTCCGCAACAAACATGTAAAGTAGGAAATATATATATGGCTCAAGAAATCAGCTGAGGGAGAATTAAATAATCTTTAGGCACTTTGAAGACTTGGAAGTTTAAAATGTGCCATTTATGTTCAGAAAAAGACCTCAAAATCCACCACTATGTTGCTCTTACAATAACATGCATCTTAAAATTTTCAGTTATACATTAATGCTTGCTTAAGAGTTAAATATAGAAAATAATTTGCACAAACAAACAAAAATAACACTCTCCATTCACCTCTCCTAGATCCTGGTCACAACACAGACCATTCTTCCTCAAATGGAGGGGGAAAGGATTCACAAGCCCTCACCTGGCACTAGGGGACTTGCAAATTCAAAGCAACGGAAAGTGGGATCTCCCTCCAAGGAGAAAAATTCACAGCCTTTTAAAATGTCAGGTTTTTCATGTCTAGGAAGTCATTCATTTTAAAATTAAGTATATTACATACTTTTGTTAAGGACCAGGAAACACAAAAATCATCTCAGATGGTTAGATGGTAATATTTAATGATAGCAACTTGTCCAAATAAATTTAGCCTATTCTGCTCATTGTTAAGGAGGCTTGGAATTGAGGAACTTCTAAATTAAAATTACCAACTGGAACTGCACACAGTGTGTATGACTCTGGCTCACACTTAACAAACTCAGATGTAATATACTTAAGGTAAAAACAGGATCTATCCGGTGTCAAAATTTCCTAATATTACAGAAAACCTAGAAGCACAGATTGACTACAGAGTACTGCAAATAAGATATCCAAAGCTTTATCTTAAATACCTGCCCCTTTTAATCACAAAATAACACAATTCTCAATTTTGTTTCTGCTTTGTTCAATTCCAACTATAGCCTTTTTGACAAAACATTTGCCTATTAACTGAATTGTAAAAAATACAACCAAGCTTGTGCTCATTAAATATACATGTATATAAAAAACATACAAAAAGTACAAGATTGATTATGTTAGGAAACTTTTACAGTGTCAACAATCCTGTTTTTCTCTAAGTCTTTTAGTAAAGGGCCAAAGGTCAAATCTTTCTGTGCACAAAAATTCAATGTGACTGAACTCCTGAATTCAGTGTCATGCCTAGGCATGCTATGCACAGAATTATTTTTAATATGCAGTCCTTAAAAAACAAACAAAAAAAAGACAAAAAATTAACCAAAAAACCAAAACACACCACAGGACAAAAAGTTATTCTTAAATCAAATTCTATTTGTGAATTCAGCAAAATAATTTCTATAAAATAAAACAGCAAAATATTTAAATAGAATAGGGTGGACTGTATCTGTTTGCAGGGGTATTTGGTTTTTAGACAGGTTCCAAAAAATTACACACATTCAAGTTACCAATGCTCTATTAACTGATGAGTTCCTTATCTTTAATTAAATGCTTATTCTGAAATTATACCTCAATTATATTAACTAACCAGTTTCCTTTTTAATTAGACCCTGCTTCAAATGTTAAAATTTTTGGAATAATGGAAAAGGAGCTAGGACAATTCTTGCTTTCAAGTAAAACTGTGACTGAGCAGAAGCTCAGCCAGACATCTTGGTGCAGTGGTACTCCAAATATTGTAGGATTCTGACTTCCACTTCACTGGGATCCAGCAGAAGGAAAGTTTTAAAAGGTTCTCCTAATAAGCTCTACCAAAGAAACAGAACAAGCACACCAAATACAGTCTTCTATTATGCTCCAAGCATCCTGGCATAGCAAATTTTTGCATATTTGTTTTAAATCTTTTAAAATTCCCATTACTGATACTTAAGTTTCCTTATCCCACCCAGAGGTTGAACTGTCAAACATTAGATGTAAGCAACGTATGTGTAACTGAAAACCACCTGTTTATCACATTTCTCTCCTTGTTTTATATTTTATATTCTAGGTGTAAGACGGAAAAGCTCTGAGCAATACAGCTGTCACACTGGGACAACTGCTGTCATTATGGTAATTTTTTCCTCACTGGCTACACTAACCTGGTGTGAAGCCATGCTACATGTTACAGCGTAACTATAGCTTCAAAGTGATTAACCTAACCTCAGAATAAAAAGGCAATGAAAAAGATCTAGAAACAATGTTACATCACCAAATTTTCCACATCAACCAAATAATTTAAAGGTTACCAGCCTTTCACTGCTCATAATAAAACTGACTCCAGTGGCAAAGAATTAACATGAAACTATTGGTGTGGTTGAAATGGATGGGCTCTGGTTTGTTGCTGTTGGTTTATTTTGTTTTTGTAAAGGAGTTGATCCAACTGCCGTTAAGGCAGGCAACACTGGTTGCAGAGTGCAATGGGTATAACAAGGAAATAACTTTTGTAGGTTTTGTAGATCTGTGAGTCTCATCAAGAAAAAAGTTTCTTGCTTAAGAATTAACAGTCAAACATTAATATACTATATACACCTTTGCCATTTACACATTAGCATCAGGCCATTTATTACAAAACACTATACACTTTCCACTGCAGGCGGGTTATATATTGACAGCAAATTTCTGCAGGTAAGACAGTGAATAAACTTTCCACTCCATGTTGATTAGGAATAGTTTTTCTAGTTTTAAATATTAGCCAGACACAGAAAAAGGTTGGACTGTAAGGCCTGGGTGCACAGTCTTGATGGAACCAGTTAATCATGTGCATTTCACTGATCCTTCGTCTGAGGTGGGGATACTTCTTCACTGCCTTCATAATTTTCTTGTGCTCGTTGGCCAGTTCTCTGAGGGTTGTTCATGTGATGTGCTGCTGGGCCTGTATACGGCTGTCCATGCACATGGTTATTCTGGGAGGGGAGAAGAGATCTGCATGTTAAAACTTTTCATATATTAAACTTCAACTTTAAAGATCACAGGCTGAAGTTTGTAGAAATGTAAACATTTTTTTTATTCCTAGGACTTAAAAAGAGTAAATACACTTGGGCTAATGATGGAAAAGAAAAAAAAAAAAAAAAAGTGGTTTGAAAGAGAAAAGGTAGCCTAAATTCAAACCCCAAAGCCCCAAATAAAAGCAGTGTAGGTCTGTTTAATTCTTTGGCCAAAGTGATTTTAAGTGCCAAAAATTATTTAGATTCAAGTCTGACAAATAAGGGATAACACAGCCCATTACTGCTCGTGGTAAAAAATATTCATGAAAAGGGATCTGTGAGCTGGAACACCTCTATCCTCACTCTTCTGAGCATCTTGAAACTCCCATATGAGAAATCTGATTGAATGATCATATGAGGTCTGCATGAGCAACAACCCTGAACACAGGATGATGTTAATGAAAACAAAACAACACTGAAAATAATGGATTAACCGGGCATGATTAATATATGAGTTTTCTCACGGCCGAGGAAAGTAACTCTTCTCCTTGTGGATTTGGGTCCTTAACGTTTTAAACCCCTGAACTCATTTTTCTGTACGTTCCCACCAGTCAAGCCAAGAAGATCATAGGCTTTAACTTTCTGTAATTTCTATTACGAAAATTAATATGTTGAATATGCATTTTCCAGTCATATTCAACATTTCTAGTCAGCATGCTTCTATTTCCACCCTGAAATATAAGACAGAATGCTTAAATAATGGTTCTGAAAGCATGGTTCCTAGACCAGTAGCAGCAGCAGCAGCAGCAGCAGCAGCAGCAGCAGCAGCAGCAGCAGCAGCAGCAGCAGCAGCAGTTGGGAACTCGTTAGAAATGTAGTGAATGAGAAACGCTGGGGTGGGGCCTAGCACTCTGCTGCAACAGCCCACCAGGGATTCCCATGCTTGTGCAAGTTTAAGGACCACTGCCTCAAAAGATCTGAATTAGTCACATCTGGGGTTTAGAAAGAGACGCTCTCATTTAGAACGTTTCTTCATCTAAATTTATTTAGTTATTGATTTCACAGAAAAATTCATGGAAATCTGTCAAATCCCTGATTTTTTTCCAACAATTTTTACTGTCATTGAAGTCTTCGTTATGCTAAGTAATAAGCAAACACTTCTTCCTTCACTGTCATATCTTAGTGCCTTCAAAATCCACTTGCACACTTAGCCTAACAGGAAATGTCGTCTTAATCCATTATACTAAATATTGATTATCATTTTATATTGATGTGAATAATCATAGTTTTACAAACGTCATCTACTAGTACAAGAAGGGCACATATCTGACCAGGAAAACACCACAGGGGCAAGCTCAAACATGCCACATTGTGACCCCATGCTAACCATTCCTCTTTTGATCATGCCCCCAAAGCTAGTCTAGATGATCCCTCTATTACTTTACAGTCACAACAAAAAACGTAGCCATCCTTTGGGCTTCCCTGGTGGCACAGTGGTTCGTGCCCTGGTCCAGGAGGGTCCCACATACCGCGGAGCGGCTGGGCCCATGAGCCGTGGCCGCTGAGCCTGCGCTCCATGGCGGGAGAGGCCACAGCAGTGAGAGGCCCGCGTACCGCAAAAAAACCAAAAAAAAAACACTTAGCCATCCTTTAAATAAAGCATAAAGATTGGTTCTAGGGAATAAAAACACGAACCAAGCCCAATATACCTGCTGATACTGAGATCCAGGTGAATGGGGGTATAATGGGGCATCTTCAGGTGGAGGCGACTCATGCTCATCTGGGGCATCTTGGTCATCTGGCTCCTGATTTTAAATATTTAAAGATAAAGAATTATGTAGCCAAATTCAAGTTTAGTTTTATTTTTTTTTTCTATTTGAAATAAAATCTTTAAAATCTAAAAAACTGACCCACTAACAACTTTTCTTTTACTACAGATAAACAAAGTAACTGAAAGGAACCTGATTTGGATTCTCTTAGAAATACTAGATTCAGGCAATTTCACAAATATTTCTCTAAAAGAAGGCTCCCTCATTAAGACCACATATAAACAAACTTCAACATAATTTTTTTTTACCATTATCATTAATACATAAACACTGGCCTATAAAGTGAAGAATTACTTTGCTTTCTTCCATTTCTATCTGCTGCACACTGGCGGCTTTTTTTACCTCCTCTGGACAGAGTTCACAAGCTTTTGCAAGTGTCATCCTAGCACTATGTGATCTCTCCAAGAAATAACCATTTGATGTTTCATTGCTTTGCACCGGAGGAGACCAATTGTTGTAAGTGTATTGAGGATTGCCAGTGTATGGTCGTCTTTCAAGTTCATCTCCAAGCCATTCCACTGCCCAGGTCCACTTTCTTTTAAGATCTCCATTGCCCTTCAAAAGAAAATAAAACTATATATGTAAAAGGTTTTGGAATGCTTTTCAAAGGTAACTTTAAACGACAACTCCAAATTCTCATAATTCTCTTCTTTTAAAACAGAATCCTTAATTCTGATTCAGATTTCTACAAAATTATATGTGTGTGTGTATATATATACACATATATATATATATAGAGAGAGAGAGAGAGAGAGAGAGAGGGCGCGAGCGAGCGAGAGAGCAAGAGAGAGAGAGAGAGAGAGAGAAAGGGAGAGAGACCCTCACCTGCAGAATCTGGTAAGCAACAGGACAATTGCTAAAGAGAGCTACCATACATTTTATACACTGGTATGCTCTTTTTTGATAGTGATTCTTAGAGCGCTGGATTGTGTCAAAGAGCCCATCTCGGTCATCTGGGATTCCTTTAAGTGCATTATGAATTCTGAAAGAGAACCAGATAAATAAAAACTTCTAAAATCAAATAGCAGCTAACATTACTGAGTGCCTACTATGTGCCATTCAATAAATGTCTTTGATGTAGTTATGTAATCTAATGCTAGACAGTAAGTCCTCTTCTTAAACCCTTGAACACAGATAAGAAAAACAGAGAGGTTAAAAGGCTTGCAACCCAAGGTCATATGGCCGCCTAGTACCAACTTATTACCAATCCAAAATGACAAATATCATATGATTCCAGTTATACGAGGTATTTAGAGAATAGACAAAAATCAGAGAAAGCAAGAATAATGGGTACAGAGTTTCAGTTTGGGATGATGAAAGTTCTGGAGATGGATAGTGGTGATGGTTAACACAATATTGTGAATGTACTTAATTCCACCAAATTGTACACTTAAAAATGGTTAAAATGGTAAATTTTGTTATGAATATTTTACAATTTTTCAAAAAATATTTAAAAATTCACCTGCCTGCAATTCTACTCTAAGCTATATATCCAAGAGAATTGAAAACAGGTGTTTAAAAAGAAATACAAAACTTGTACATGAATGTTATTCACAGCAGCCAAAAGGTGGAAACAACCCAAATATCTACCAACAGATGAACGAATATACAAAATGTAATGTACCCATACAATGGAATATTATTCAGCCATAAAAAGCAATGAAGTACAGATATGTACTCTAACATGGATGAATGTGAAAACATTATGCCAAGTGAAAGAAGCCAGATACAAAAGAACACATTGTATGATTTCGTTCATATGAGATGTCCAGGCAAGTCCTGGATATTTTGCCTATGCACTGACAAATTCATAGAGATAGAAAGCAGATTAGTGGTTGCCAGGGGCTGGGGGATGGGAGGACTAGGGAGTGACTGCTTAATTGGGTTTGGATTTTCCTTTTGGAGTGATGAAAATGTTCTGGAATAAGACAGTGGTAATGGTTGCACAACATTGTGAATGTACTAAAAGCCACTGAATTGTATGCTTTAAAATGGTTAAAATAGTGAATTTTATGTTAAGTGAATTTTACCTCAATAAAGAAACAATACCTGAAAAACCTTTTGTATACCTTATATTTTACTTAATAGAACATTCCAAATCAAAATTCAAGTTTGTTTTGTTTTTTTGTATTACATGCATTTATAAAATCTGTTTTGTTTGGAAATCATGACTTTGTAATTTTGCAAAGTTTAATCATTTCAGACCACACAATCAACCATGTACAGGCTTCCTGCTATTTAATCTGAAACACTGCAGTGTATATTCTGTTTTTACCTTCAGTTTTGTCAAGTGATAATGAATCAACTGCTTTCAAATGCCGTTTTTATCAATATTACCTTTCCCTCCCTTGTTCCCCAATGCTTAACGGTGCCAGGCCCACGGGAGATGCTCCATAAATATACACTGCTTACTAAATGACCTAAAAAGCCCACTATGAGAAAATTATTTTCAAGCTTGGTGCCAGGGACTCATAACAACAATCTTATCATTACACAAAAGTCAAATTCCCATGTTTAATCCGGCACACATGCCTTTAGCATTATTACTTGCTCTAATGAAACAAGAGAACTAAGATGTGGCTAATTGGCTTAAAGCTATAAATGCTTACAATATTTTCAAAAGAAAATAATGAAAAGTTAGATTCCATTTCAACCAACTCTTAAGTTTCAGATCCTTTGATCATATTGAGAAGAATACTGGTAGTATGCAAAATAAGCAGCTATAGTTTTAGAACTACTAAATTTTGTGTTTAATGAAAATTGATTTCTGGTTTAATGCTATTTTTACAATATTAATTCAACTGTTGGAAATCTATGATGGTAATTCTGGTGAATAATTTGAAAATATTATTTCATGAATTCTGGCATTTGCAATCCCCACTAAGACTCAAGATTTTAATTTCTCTTTAAGCATTTTGTTGTTATAAAACTTGTAGGTATGTATGTATGAATGTATTTATTCATTTATTTTTTGTGTGGCCATGCTGTGCAGCATGTGGGATCTTAGTTCCCCGACCAAGGACTGAACCCTTGTCCCCTGTAATGGAACCACTGGACTGCCAGGGAAGTCCCAGGTTTCTGTTTTAATTATTACACTGACAGACAGGAGGCAGTCTGTTATATAGATTGTCAATTGTTTCCCAACATAAACTCTTACACTATTGTCCATGTAGGGAGGGAAGTTATAAAATCTGGCAAAGTTGCCAACTAATTCCACAGTTCATCATCATCTGTATTGCTCTTGGGATTAAGGATAATGTATTAAGCTTTTACGTAAAAAGAGGAATTCTGGAGGAAGCTTAAGGGACAGCTAAGTTGGATAACCTTAGTCCTAAATTAATAAATATTAAAAATAAAATTTAAAAATTAAATAATAAAATTAAAAATAAATAAAAAATTGCTAACTCCTAAACCTCACGTACGTATACTGAAAAACTAGTTATGGTTCATGCTCATTTATTCACGGATTCCATATCTGCAGTTTTGCCTACTTGCTAAACTTTATCTGTAATGGTAAAAATCAACTCTTTGCAATTGCAGTCACATGCAGAGTAGCAAAAACATCTGAGTTGCCCAACACACGTTCCCATCTGAAGTGGAACAAAGTGATATTCGGCCTTGTTTTAGCTCATACTGTAAACAAGTATCCTTTTTCCCATCTATTTCAGTGACAGCTTTTCACATTTTTGTGCTTTGTGTTGATCTCACTGTTTAGAAAGGGCCTCAAATGTTTAGTGCTGGGCTTCCCTGGTGGCACAGTGGTTGAGGGTCCGCCTGCCAATGCGGGGGACGCGGGTTCGTGCCCCGGTCTGGGAGGATCCCGTATGCTGTGGAGCAGCTGGGCCCGTGGGCCGTGGCCGCTAAGCCTGCGTGTCCGGAGCCTGTGCTCCGCAGCGGGAGGGGCCGCAGCGGTGAGAGGCCCGTGTACCACCAAAAAAAAAAAAAAAAAAAAAGTGTAGTGCTGAAGTGCTGTCTAATGTTCTCTAAGCCCAAGAAGGCTGTGATGTGCTTTGCAGAGAAAATATGTGTCAGATAAGCTTTGTTCAGACCCGATTTATTGTGAATTCAACGTTAATAAGTCAGCAATATATATTAAATAAGGTGTCTTTAAACAGAAACACACATTAAAAAAAGGTTATGTATTGATTGGTCGAAAAAAAAAAAAGTAACCAGGGCTTCCCTGGTGGCGCAGTGGTTGAGGGTCCGCCTGCCGATGCGGGGGACGCGGGTTCGTGCCCCAGTCCGGGAGGATCCCACATGCCGCGGAGCGGCGGGGCCCGTGAGCCATGGCCGCTGAGCCTGCACATCCGGAGCCCGCGTACCATAAAAAAAAAAAAAAAAGTAACCACAGCCTGGCAAGAACCTAACCCTGTTTTTCCCCCAGGAGCAATGATTTAGTATTTGCTCATTCAGTGTTCACAGTGACTTTCAGACCGTAACTACCATGAATAACGGGAACTGACAGTACTTACTGAAGGTACTATATTTAGATAACCAAATGTTATCTCATGTAATTCTAAAACTAACATAATCTAATCCTAAAATAACCCTAGAGCATCATTAATGAAATTGAAACATTTACAAAAAAATCCCCCCAAACATAAAACACAACAACAATTGAAAGAAAAAGGTTAGTATATTAAGTATGCAGCTTGGGCAATGAGAGCAAAAAGTAAAAAATGAAATAAAACTGTGAGGAAGGGGGGACCTTTTTATTCATTCTTGTCTTATGTTTTGTTTAAGATACATTTATTAGATATTCAAGAGGTAAAAAAAAAATATGTGCCGACTGGTAATTTCAGTTACTCTAAAAGCTGGGCAAGGAACAAAAAAGGGTATCTACCTGTGAGTCTGCCAGGAGTCCTCAATCAGTAAGATTTGCAAAAGCAGATCCAAATAGGGCCGGAGTTCATAAGTATAGGAATATGCAACCTTTAAAAACAGGTAAGACATGGTGAAGAACTTATTTTAAAGCAGCAACAGTGGTGATCCTTTTGTAATGTGTAATGTATAAAAATATCAAATCACTATGTTGCACACCTAAAACTAATATAATTGTAAAGTCAATTATATTAAAAAAACTATTAAAAAAATAAAAATATAAAATAAAGGAATAACAAATCAAATTATAGAGACATATGAATGTATATTTTCCTTTAACCTGCCAGAGAAGTTCACTGAGGACAGTAGATGAGAACTGAGGATTCTCCCAGCAGCAAAAACGAAGCAATTTGACGGTTTCCTCTGAGTTACTGCAGTCCTCAATGATTTTCTTCACATAACTTGTCCTCACAAATAAAATGTCTGCCACATTCTGCTGAATTGGCATTATAGGTTGTGATAAATTAGGATCACCAAAAGGATTGGGAAGAGGAGGATTACCTAGAATACAGATTTGTCATCAATGAAAAACTAATCGGCTTCTCTACAATAATACTCAGCTTTCACCACAGAAAATAGCTTATGAATTTTTTATTTTATGAAAATAATATTTTAAATCAAGTTTTCTGAGTACAACAAATAAAGTAATATTAAGCATTATAATGATCACATATATCAAGATGATAAAATATAAAATTGAAATGCCAACACTGGTGTTTTCTTTATATAAAAGTTAATTCTTAAAACTACTTCATAAACAAGGTACCAACCTCAGTAGCAAGTAGACAGAAAGATTCCCTTTAAATATGAGAAAAAGGTGCAGGACTCAAAATATTATAAAATATTCCAAAGCATGGACTTTCAGACTCTCGTTTTATTTTTAAATATCTTTGGAATTACTTTGAATCAGGTACTATATATGGCCAGCAGTACTTTAAAACCAATGTAAAGAATGGAGTATTTGACTTTACCGTTGATTGAAGACTGCATTCTTGATGAGACATTGCAGCATCGGATTAGCTGTGACACTACTGAGTATAATTTGCCTAATTCAGCATACTGATACTTGATTGGAGGACCTGGACCTTCATCTAAAGACACAAGCATAAAGGTAGCAGGTACACTCAATTTCAGAAGCTGTGTCTTCTCCGCCACACCTACAATAAAGAAGGGAGAAGCAAGAAGAGAGGGGAAGAATTATATGAGAGGAAAGAACTGGGACGGAAGGGCTTCATAATAAAATATTTTTCTACAACTTTTATGATCAGAAGATCACTTTTACTTAGCATTCAGAGTATTATTTAATCAGAACCAAAAATCTACTGAGTTAGTGTAACTGGATTTAAGTACTGAAATGGTTAAACGGTGACTATGACATTCCAATCCTACTGGGCATAAGGAAGAGAAACACCTTCTATGGCCTGGGGAGTCTCGGGAACTGCCTAGTCTGCAATCCTCATCATTAGGTGAATGACGAAAACTGAGAAATAAGAATTCTTTTATGAACTGCCTTTCTTCCTCAGCCAAGCTTCTTGACGCCTAAACTTGTTCCCTCTACTTTCTCGTCTTCCCAGTCCTCAACCCATGCCTATTTGGCTTCTGCCCCCTTTTCTGGTTTAAAGCTAAGGAATAGTTCTCAAACCATAACCATTTCCTTTCTTGGGTTCCTGTCTTATTTTCCTTCTACCTCTTCTTCTTATTTGTGAGTCCTCCTTCCTGTCTTCAAAAGTGATGGTCCTCAAAGTTCCCACGTCAGGCTATCTTCTCACACCATATGCCTTCCCTGGACGATCAAACCCACTCTAATGGCTTCAAGTTCCAGCTATTTTCATTCAGCTGATCCCAAAATATTTCCAGACAAATAGATCACCGCTCTACTGGACATCTCTATTTGGGTGTCACAAAGACTCAAATTCCCTGTCCACGTTCTTCCTCCTGTGTTTCCCCTCTAAGTACATGGCACTACTTCCTGCTCAGTTTGTCAAGTTGGAATCCTGGGCATCATTCTTAACATCTCTTCCGTGTTCCCCTTCCCTGAATATCCAATCACCAAATCCTACTGTCCTTATCTCCAATAAAAAGCACCAGGATCTGACTACTTGTATCCCGCTCACTGCCAGTTCCTCAGTATAAGCCACAACGATTTTCTATCTATAAATTACTTTAACAATCTCTGGTCTTACTCCCCAATAATCCATTCCACACTGCAGCCTGGATCTTTCTAGAAGCCATGTCTATTCAAAACTCTACAATGGCTCATCAATGCTCTCAGGATAAAGTCCAGAATCTCTCACAAGGCTTGACAGAATAGCACAATTAGAAAATTCTGCTCACCACTCCTGCCATCCCCGTATTACATCAATTCTAGTCAGACTGAATAACTTTCATTTCCTCCAATGAGCCATGCTGAGTTTATTCCAAGTCTCTGCACCTGCTGTTCACTCTGGATGGAAAAACTCAACCGACCAATTCCCACATCTTCCCCCACTAAGTCCCCCACACTCCCCCTATGATGTACTTCCATAGCACTTCGTATTTTCCCCATTATAGCCACAAACATATTTTATGGCAAGTACCTTTTAATTTGCTTCTATACTCCATTAGAAAATAGGTGTCTTATTTATTGCCATGTTCCAAGAAGTATAATAAATACAGGTCCGTCCACAAATCCCTTATCTGAAATCCTGAGATTCAAACAGCTCTTAACATCAATATAAACAAAGTTCATTCATAAACTTGCTGTGAAAATCTGGCCTGAACTGACAAGAGGCTATGCACAGTCTTCAAGCATCCCCTCTCAGTGTGAATATTCACGTGTATGATTACAAAGTGCTGTTTCAGACCCTGCTCTAGGGATGTTACATAATTCAGGGCATATGGGCTATTTTACCTTTCTTAAAACCAAACAGTCTGAACCACAAAGCATATCTATCTGGTCCTAAGGATTTCGTATTAAAGTTTATAGACCCATGTTTGCTTTTAGCAGGGAAATTTTAATTAGATTAGATTATGGACCGACGATGCATGTTTTCTGAACAGGGAATACCTAAAAAGGGAGTTGAACAGAGTGAGATTTTTATAAATACCTAAGATTTGGCATTTCTAAGTGTGAAATACAGATTCCCCTTATGCTTGTTTGCGTAAATATTCTTTTCAACTACAAATATGCAAGCATCTGCAGTATGGGAAGGTAAGGGAAAAGACGACAAACGCAAAGTAGAATGTTGCTTATGTTAAAAGGGCCATGGATCAACTGGCGATTGGTAAGTTCATGCACAAAAAACCTGGAATGACAGGGATGTTTGGGTTTAGAACTTAACATAAATAACAGGTAATTTAAGTGAATATTTATATTATCCCCGATTTTAATTTAGTTTACGTCAACAAAAACTTACGTACAGACTAAGTCCTTTACCCAAACTTGGTGAGTATTACACATCCATCTGGGACCTTTTGAAAATGTGGATTCCTTGTGTTAGCTCTGAGAATTCTTATTCAGTTGGTTTGGGATGGGGCCTAGGCATCAGTATTTAAGAAAAAAAAGGGTCTAGCACCACTACTTTAGGAGATAAAAATATGATTAAGATACAGATTTTGACCTGTGTCTGGTGCAGAGATAAGACACATGCATAAATAATGATAAAGTACAAGGTGAAAAGTGCAGTGTAAAAAAAAAAAGTTTCAAATAAAATTCACAATAGGTTTTATGGAACACTGTTTCTATTTTAGACCAGGTTATACTTCATCATGTGACTTACATGACTTCATTATTTAATACATTAAAAGAGAATTATGAAAACTTAAATTCTTACCTAAATTGGCATACATTACAAACAGGTTGAAATACTGCTGTAAATGACGCCCATGCTCTGAAACTTCTCTTCTCAGTAGATTTAGTACTGCTCTTAGTAAGTGATCACTCAGGCTTAAGTTGTCATAAGCCTGTAAAGGATAAAACATTGGTTGTTTTTCAGCAACAAGGTGCAGGTACGATATAATTCTCTTTGCATGAAAAAGGGACATGCACATATACATGTTAAATATAGGCAGAAATTTCTGGAAGGACTGATCACACAAGAAATGATTAAAAAGGGTTGCTTTTTAGGAAAGGGGATGAAGATCCAATGTAGATTTCATTATAGAGGCTTCATACTGTTCTAAGCTTTAACAAATGGAAGTCCATTTAAATTTATATACAATTTATGTAACAGTTAAGTGTATAACTAAGCCACTGAATGTAACTGAATTAACAGAAAATTCCGCTATGTTTTAAAGAGCCAATAGTCACTATTCACTGCTGGGAAGTACTTTTAATGGAACTCATATAAACATTTGAGTTATCGGACTATCTGGTTATTACGTGCTCATGCACGTTTGTTAGGTAAATATATCAAACAGATGCACATATATTTGTGACTTCAACTTCCAGGAAACAGAACTTATTTCTGTTAACTGGGCAATTACCTGACTAGAAGGTCCTGGAGATGCAAAAGGTGAAGGACATGGCCCATCTTGCAAGGAAAAATGTGCAATAAAAACTATAAGTTTTGCAAATGCACCTCTCACTTCTGCACTAGGGCACTCCAGAAGGTATTCAGAGAAGCGATTTGAAACATTAAAAAGGACATTGTGAGCAAACCAAAAACGTACATTCTTGCTGTGACGAAGGAGAATACATAATGCATCATACCTAAGACAAAACCAAACAAAAATCTATGAATATCGATTCAGTAACATGTTTCCTATAGTATAGGGATGGGTCTCTAGGAACCAAACCAAAAAAAAAAAATCAAAGAACTTTTACTACTGGAGGGAGAGAACCAGCAATGGTAGCTTCTAGTACTAATATTAAAAAGATAAATACTATGACTTGGTCTATTCTCACAGAGTGACAAAATAAATAGACGAAAACTTATACAGTCCTCTACAAATCCATGACCAAACTCTTCCTAGGTTCAATGACAAAACAATAATCCCCATTCCCTTAACATCTTACTACTAGAATAGTAAGTAAATATTGTTAAATCGAGGTATTATAATGGCCTCTAAATTTATACAATTAGAAACTTAAACTCATTTTAAGTTTCTACCTTTTTAATCTATGGCTGAATTTAATCTAGGGAAGCTAAAATGTTAATATTTTTGTGATTAGATAGCTTAGACTTTTAAGTATCACCCTGTAATGTTTTGTACAGAGATGTCAAAAATATGACACAAGGTAACAGAAGCAGAAGCCAACTTCTGAATAATAAAAGGTGGTATTTAATCTCAGTATTTTTTAAAATTTATTTTTTATACAGGTTCTTATTAGTTATCTATTTTATACATATTAATGTATATATGTCAATCCCAATCTCCCAATTCATCCCACCACGCAGTAATTATTTAAATATGATTTCTCTCACTATCGCTACCAAGATTTTTTAAATTCTGCATTCCAAATCTGAAATGAAAGTATCATGGCTTGGAAAAAATAAAGCAGTATATTAAAGAACCAAACTAAATGCCAGTAATAATAGGAATGAAAATTCAAAGCAATGATACCAATCACTGGCAGAGCCACGGACTACTTTCTTGGTGTGAAATCCTGTGGTAAAGAGGAACCTAGCAGCAAGCTGAATACTAATCATAGTGATTTCTTCTGCTTCAGGCAACAGGTGATCTTGCCCTAAAAATAAAATGTAGATTAAAAAATAGTCAAACAAATTTCTGTGCTCAAACCCCATTTTCATTTTCAAAAAACAAATCTGCATTATCAACAATTTTCCAAGTACTATGTTAAAACCCCTGGGCTACTTATGAAATAATTCTTAGTAGTTCAGTAAAGCACCCTTCAACTAATGCTTGAGTAAAAAAACCAAACTGTTGTAGCAAACAAAAGCTCCTCTGTCTCTAAATGGCAAGACAATATATACCACTCAAAGGTAACAGTCATCTGAAACATGACTTTAGAACAACCAAAAAGAAAGAAAACAAACATGTTGATGCCTGCTAAGAAACCCTGCAAGTAAAAGAAGAGGTATGCTTTCTTACTAAGAAGCTAAATTCTTGATACTTACCTGGAGGAGGATTTAAGTAAACACCATTACATGTAAGCAGTTTTTTCATAAACTGAAAATATTCCATACTGTACTGCATTCGGTTATGCATGAACTGCACATTCTGTTTCCGCACACTTCTCTCAATGGCTGATGGCATAATAATCTGATGCGGTCTTGTGGTGATAGCAAGCTCTGATATATACCTTATCAACTCATCACCTTGGTCTATTGTGTCCAATCGTTCATAAAAAAGTATATAAGCATTCCACCACCTTTTCTGGCGCCTGTATGACATGCGCTTCATCATGTGATCAAATACTTCTCCCATGTACTCTCCACCAAAACACTGGTTTTTCATTTCTTCATCGTCATCCATTTTACATTCAGTTACATCTCCATCATCAAATTTATACCAGCGATTTCTCTCGCCATCTCCTCCGTTCCTTTGAATGATGTAAGAGTAGTAATGTCCCCCGCTCGCCTGACCACTGTGTACAAGCACCCCCACAAGTCTGTATTTCGTGCTTCCTGCTGGCTCACTGTCAGACTGCTCATTCTGTTGTATCAACTGACTCTCTGGGTTTACGTTATCTCCTTCCAGCTTTGCAACACCGGCAACTGTGTAAGGTTCCATGTCCAGTTCGCGAGGAAATTCAAAATAATCATTAAACTTGATTGCACATTCTCTTTCCCAGTCATAGTCGAATCGTTTTAGTTGGATAGCGAGAACAGGAGGTAATTTTTTAATAAGCAAGCGCTTTACAGTATCAACCTAAAATGAACAGAGCAAATTACTAGATGTTCTCTTATAATCCACTGCAAAAACCCCACAAAATTTAAAACTCTACTATTAAATTCTCAGGATTAATCTGAAATTTTAAGTATAAACAAATACATGATAATGAACATAATCAGAGCATTTCTGTCAGTTGATATTTTTAAAATGTTCACTAAAACTAATACGAAGTAGCTGATGCCTTTTGCTACAACTTGCAAAAATTAGTGATACAGACATTATTCGCTGTCTGATTTCTATATTGGAAGTGCTATCTAACCATTATTACTTGTTTGATATTTACTGTTATTTTAATGAAGTTTGCTGTGAGCAAACTACAGAAATATAATAGTAGCAGCTAATATTTATTGGGCAATTAGGTACCAAGTTATATGATGCTAAGTGCTGTCCAAGTAGTAACATGTTTAATCCTCCCAACGCTCCCAACCCTGAAACTTAAGGATGAGAATTAGGAGTAAGAGATAACTTGCCTCAAGTCTTAGAGCTGTGAGCGGCAGGGAGTATGGCTTTACAGCTCATGATCTCAACCTCTAGATTTTAATACCTCTCTAAGTGGTATGTAACGTCAAAACAATACAGGTGACTTACAGGTGAGAGGGCTTGGGAGCCCAGAAAGATACACATTATTTACCACATGTATGCGTAAATTGTCTCTCCTAAAGAACCTGTTAAATGCCCACAGGCAAAAACCAATCGAGTAAGTCTAAAAATCTGATCCAAGTGGTTTAAAAAACACAGGTGGTAGAAGAAATCTTTTGTGGCTAAAGTAATTAACGGTTTGGCTTCAGCAAACTTCTTGGTCTTGGGTAGCAACTCTGGACATGAGAGAAGTGTTTTCCTCTATGAGCTCTGTAGCTTCGAGGAGTTCAAGGGCAGGTTGGTTGAATATGGATGAAAAGTGCCTGTGTAACTCAGACAAGAGACTGATATTAAGCTACTATGACCTCTGAAGTGATTCACTCTTATCTTTACCTGTTTTCCCTAGCCCTTCTGGCACTATTTTCTCTCAATTGCCTTTACCTGACAGACCTTTCTCTCAATCATCTTTACCTGACAGACCTTTAAGTCAGTTATCTTAACTACCTCTCTGTTACCACTATAACAAAGCAGGGTAGGGAATAAAGAGGGTGAATTTTGAGAACAAACAAAAACAACCATTCTTCCAAACCCATTAAATGTAATCATAATTATTTTAAACAGAACTGGGCAATTCATACCTTTTTATTGCATTTTTCACAATGATAAGCATTTGCACCTTCTAATAAATCTCCTTTGACATATTGTTCCAAAGAATCAAGAAGATTTTGGTGATTTCTAATGTCTACATTCAAAGTCGTAAAAGATTCTTCACACTCGTATCTAAAGATATTATTTAAGAAATGATCAGAGAATTTATTCCTTCGTTTTCTAAACATCTTATTTAGTTATGGACTCAATGAAAACTACTTTTGCAATTTTTATAACATAACACAAAACCCATTAAGTCATAAAATGTTACCAATAAATAAATGAGTTACCATTTATGGGTCACTTATCCTCTGCTGGGCATACATTAGGTTGTTTACACACTACATACAACAGGTGCTTTGTCTTCATGACAAATATTTCTCTATCACCATCTCCACATCAGAAATGAGGGAAGTGGGATTCAGAATGTGAATTTGGTCAAGATTACTAGGTGAAATGGTGTTTTCAAGCTAGGTCTGTCTGGTTTCACAGCTCAATCTCTTTATAGTCTACCATGCTGCTTCCACCATCATCTGTTTAGATCTATTAATGAGCTGAATTTTTAAATGTTTCTCCTCTTCTGTAATGGAAACCTTACTAAAGCACAAGTTTAAACACACAAATGAATACGAGATAAGCAATCTGAATAGGAGCCACAATCCCACCTTGTGGCAATTTTCTACCAAAGGAATTTTCAGATTTCTGGTGAGACATATTCATGCATTTAGAACATGGGATGTGAGGAATTCATTCTCAACCATTAAATTCACTCACTCAACAAATACACTGAGTGCCTACCATGTTTAAAGCCCTGTGGCATAGTCAATGTTTAAGACAGTTCCTCATATTTAGGGCTTTTCAATTTAGTTAGGGGAAAAAGGTACACAAATAAAGGCATTTATAAGTGACATGAATGGAATATGAAGTATTAAGCAAACTGTTACTATAACGGGCGAACAGCCCATAGAAGAGAAAAGAGAAATTAGATTTTATGATTCCAGTTAAAAACTAGGACATTTGAAGCTGAGAAGTCAGCAAAGTTTTTCCGTAAAAGGCCAGATAGTAAATATTACAGGCTTTTTGGGGCCATGAGGTCCCTATGGCAACTACTCAACCCTGCTGTTATAGTGAAAGCGGTCAGACAGTAAGTAAAGGAGTGGGTATGTTCCAATAAAACTTTACAAAAACAGATGCAGGGCTGGATTTGACCTATGGTCCATAGTTTGTTAACCCCTGCTCTTGATAAGTAAATACCCTAAAACAGATTGTCTCAGGACCCTTTATGTAACCTTCCAGCATATAACAAGACTAATTTAGTTGTGGAATAGGTATTTGAACTTTAGGGATTTTACTTAAGATCATGCTCTCTGGACATTTTCACTTGGCAAAGGAAATCAATAATTTCCAAATAATTTTGAAAACTGTCTAAAACAAACCAAGAAAAACTGACCAGAACAGATGACCAGAAAATTTAATTTTTATCAGTAATTAAAAACAGGAGGTGAAAATAACAATTTTATTGTCCACCTAATGCACAAGGTCTTTCAAAAGGATCAAAAGTTGCCCAGTCTCAAGACAGGAATAAAGACACAGACCTACTAGAGAATGGACTTGAGGACACGGGGAGGCGGAAGGGTAAGCTGGGACGAAGTGAGAGTGGCATGGACATATATACACTACCAAATGTAAAACAGATAGCTAGTGGGAAGCAGCCGCATAGCACAGGGAGATCAGCTCCGTGCTTTGTGACCACCTAGGGGGGTGGGATAGGGAAGGTGGGAGGGAGACGCAAGAGGGAGGGGATATGGGGATATATGTATACGTATAGCTGATTTACTTTGTTATACAGCAGAAACTAACACACCATTGTAAAGCAATTACACTCCAATAAAGACATTAAAAAAAAAAAGTTGCCCAGTCTATGCAAACAATTTTATGGCCTTATCCAGAAAGAGTAGTTTAGCATTTACATATAGTATTAGCACTCCCTCAATCATTTTCCCTGTGTTCAAAAATAAAGCACATACACACACAACCTATGACTGTATATAATGCTGTTTAGACTTGCAGAAGATACTATCCTACTGTGATTGTCTGGTGAGAAGGGATTTCAAACCAACATTAATTGACAACATACAAGAGAAGTTCCAAAGTAAAACTTCCATACAATAGGCATAAACGTGTATCTATCAGTAATGAACTTTAATAGTTATTTAACTATTTTCAATAAGAGCCTTTAATCAACTTCCCCTTTAAGAAAACCAAAAACCAAAAAAAAACCGAAACCCGATTTGTTTAGTCAATTTTGCTATAAAGATTTTGTGTGGGAAACATACCTTAAAGACAATGACAGTAATCAATGCTATTTTCAAAAAGTCAGCATTTCATTTGTATAGGAAATAGTGCTCCATGCCTGTTATCTTCTAAACTTAACATATTTACAATATTGTAACTATTTTAATTCTAAGATAAAGGGCAAATTCATAAGTAATACCTGTAGCTATGCAAAATGCCATTTTATTTTCTTAGGCATGATCATACATAAGAACATGTAAGAGTATGAAATAGTAAGAGCTTAGGTGTAGTTAAAGGAACCAAATATTATTTGACAAAAACAAACAGACCCATAAAGTTCATGAGACTTTTCTGTACTCTTAAACTTCACTGTAATAAAATGAGAAAACAAACAAAACCCCCCCACAGCAGTAAGGTATGCGCAATATGTAATTCATCCAGCCTCAGGTATTTAGTAATCGGTAGCGTACTTCACTTTTGTACATAACTAATAGTAAAAATAAACAGTACAACATACACTTTAAGTATGAAATTAGCACTTACCTATGTGGGCAGCCTTGGCAAATCTTCTGATCAGCAAAGGAACCTCCTAAAACTTTACTTAGCATAGCTGGGTGTCCTAAGGCTTTCAAAGCTTCATCTAAACTATCCACCAATGAATTAAAAAATTCTAAAGCATCATGTTGTTCACGAAGATTAACAGGCTCACCCCAAAGCCTAAGAAATGAATGGAGTAAAATATGTAATGTGCGACACTCCCAAAACAATATATACAATATATTTTTCAGGAAAAAAGCAATACAACCACAAATGACACCACAAAAACTGAGATTTTATTCCTCAACTACAGGAAGTAGAAAAAAACAAATGCCATTTATGTATCGATTGCTGTGGGGAAGAAAGTGAGATTCATAGTAAAAGTGGTACTTCAGTGGGGAAGAAATACCATGAAACTACTGGTGTGGCTGGATGCACAGTAAAGCTCCAGGAAGGATGGTTTCTGTAGGTAATATAGTATAAGCATGCATTTTGAATCCAACTGAAGACGCTGTTAAAATTGGGTGGCTGATCTCACTCTTACGCAGATAATTACTACTTCATTTCTTTCATTTTGCTTAAATTTTGGGTTACAGATACAGTGCAAAGATAATATTTACTCTTAATTAAATTGACTTTTCCGATCGAAAAGAGAAAGGTTTGACTTGTTTTACAGTTCATCTCTTTTGAATAATCTGAGGATTTAAATTAGGTAAATCAATCCTGAGAAAAGAAAATATCAATTATGTGAATGATAAAATGAGAAGTGATACTAATAAAACCTAGGCACTGCTGGAAACTATGACATCTAATTTTGTATTTATAGCGTAATATACATTGAGAATATAAGTGAATTCATTCAAGCAACAGAGACGACAAATTTATTTTAAGTATGCAAGAGGAACTGTCTTTTAATAAATTCCTTCGTAACACTTTTACTATGTAGCAAATAATCTCACCCTAATTATATTTCAGCTGTTAAATTTGCATATAGCAAGTTAGAAATCAAATATATCACTTGTTAAAAGCTATTTTACAATGGAGAGATTTGTTAAGACACCAAGGGATCAAAGCTAACATCACCAATAATCAGATAAACTGATACCATGTGCCTCTGAATGCAATGAGAAGCATATAATAACATCACCTATGTAGTTTTCTTGCCAAAAAGTTTAACCTGAATCTAATCATGGGGAAATAATCATACAAATCAAGGAAGTACCATAAAGGTCATGACAAGTTAGGGAGATTATTTTAGAGAAGACTAAAGAGGTAACAACCAAATTCTTGTGATTCCTTCTAGGATACCAGTCTGGAATTGGAAAAAAAAAAAAAAAGAAAGAATATTTTGGGGAAATGGAAATACATATTGCTGAATATCAGGCGTTACTAAATATTAAATTTCATGCATGTGATAACTGTATTAAACATTACATAGGAAAATGTCCTTATTCTTAGAGGATACATTTTGAAGCATGCAGGGGAGTTAAAGTGTCATATTTGCAACTATCAACTCGTTTAGAAAAAACAAACAAAAACCAAAACCCAAGTATACATATAAGCAAATATGGCAAAATGTTAACAATTGGTAAATCTGGGTAAAGAGTATATATCATAAAGGTGATTATTATACTACTTTACCTTTTCTGTTGGTTTGAAATTCTTCAATATAAAAAATCGGGGGTGGGAAATGTGGTTAACTAACCCACATATATATCTAGAGTATACTATGTATAGAGTATATTATGTGTCTAAAGTGTGGATAATCCAAAAGTGCTAGTCTAGACAAACTGCGAGCTCCACTAGCATAGGGAGTAATTAATTGAGAAGTCAAAAATGCAAGGGCATTATAAGATAAGCAATAACTATAACTGAATGACAAATTTTAAGACAAAAGCTCAAAAAGCTTGAGAGTAATCTGGAAGAGGAAGAACAGAAATGCTAAAAGCCTTATGGCAGAGACGAGACAAGCTAGAGAAAGAATGAGAACGGGAATAGTCAGAAAGGAAGATGAGAGGTGCTGAGAGGTGATGGGACCAAAAGAGCAAAAGCAGAACTGGGAAGGAGGGTGGTGCATGCAAGCCAATAAGTATGGATTAAGTAGGGGGCCTAGTTAGAGGAATTTATACGGTGAGTCATTGTATTATAAAGCAGTGGTTTCAAAAGAAATCTAAGTAGTATCCTTGTAGGCAAAAGGGGAGCTGCTCTGATTGAAGCAGGGAAGGTGGACAAGAGCGGCAGTGTCAGGTGACCCTTTGCTTCCCCTGCTCTCAGCTGTCTGGGAGATACCTTGAAGGGATTCTAAGGAGTATTATTTAAGGGAATCTCTTGGTGGTCCAGTGGTTAGGACTCTGTGCTTTCACTGCAAAGGGCTCAGGTTCAATCCCTGGTTGGGGAACTAAGATCCCACAAGCGTGCAGTGTGGCCAAAAAACAGGAAAAAAAAAAAAAAAAAAAGTAGTAGTATTTAAAAAACCCAATGCTATGAAGGATTATAGCATTCTCATACACAGTACATATATGTGGTTGTGCTACAGTATTTTAGCACAGTGCACGACATGATAGGTGATGATAAAAAAAAAACAAATGAAATAAATGAAGCCAGAGAAATAAGATCAAGACATAATCGAAGATTTTTAAAAAATTAACAACAACAAAACCCAATGTATTTATCGCACCTTTCCTATAAAATTGTACATTAGAATAGCCAAAGAGTTGCTATGGGGAAGTTTTCCTTTATAGATCTCCTCTAGCTAAAAAATGGAAGAATGATAAAATTAGAATGTTGCCATTTTGTAATCCTCATGAAATGCTGCATTTAGGCAATGATGATCAATGGCTGTTATAAGACAGAGACAGACAGACATTATGTACTTCTCACTGAGGTCATCGTTATCACCTATGAAGCAAGCCTTGTCTATCTGCTCCAAAAAAAAGAAAAATCACACCTGAATTTGATCAAGCCTCTAGATCTCACTACCTATTTATATGACATACAGGGGACTGAGGAAAACAGAAACCACCACAAGGATCCCATCAATAAAATCCAGATGGGAAAATTTACAGAGCTAACTACCTTTTTTATTCTCCCCAATAAATAACTACAAGGGTGAAAAAAGATTAGAAGAGACTAAAGAGTCATGTCAACATCTGCAGCATACGGACTTCACTTGGATCATGATTTCAAAAAATTTATAGTAAAAAAGTTATGAGGTAATTGGGTAAAATCAGACATTGACAAGGATATTAAGGAATTTTTATAAGACATGGTAATAGTATCATGGTCATGTTATAAAAAAGACGTTAGAGATACACACTGACACATTTATGGATGAAATTATGTATTTGCTTCAAAACAATCTAAAAAGTAGATGGCAGTGTAGATTAAATAAGATTGGCCATGAGTTGACAACTGTTGAAGTTGAGTGATGAATACATAAGAGTTTATACTCTTCTCCCTACTTATGTAAATATTAGAAGCTTTCAAAATAAAAAATTATTAACATCCGAAGAGACTAAAGAATGCTGCCTCTTACTATGACACTTTCTACCTCCTTTGGGGACAATGAGAAAACAAACCTAACTATGAAGTAAAGTTTGATTATTACTACTGCTTAAATACTAAACATAAAAGTGCCTTCCAGTATAGGTTTTATAAGTTTAATGTTAGTGTCATGAGATAGTCATAAAGGTTTAAGCAGTATCCCAATTACTATTCATCCATAGTTTACCTGAACTGTTTCCAAAATCCTCTGGGCACATAGTACTGTAGTCGAGAAGCAGCTAAATGACCAAAGATGACTTGAAGGTGTCTTAGAACACCAATATTGTACTCTTTCCTATCTTCTGTTTTACTTAATGCTGGTTTCTCTTCAAACTGTTGAGGGTATCCAAATACATCATCTCTGGGATCAACATTGCTCTAGAAACCAAAAGTTATCATTAATGAGCTAACCTAACTTCAAAGTATAGTAAAAATATGTTGAGACAAATGCTATACGATTAGTGAACAAATCACCTGTACTTCTATTTATTTCCAAAGCACTTAACTTTCAATTTATAAATTTTAGTTTACAGTATCAGTGTTTATATCCCCGCCCCTTTCACATAAGAGTTGTCATAAAGGAATAACCCTCACTAAGTATCGTAGAGGTAGGTAATATAGCAAAATACAGTAGAGTGATTAACTTAGACTGAACTGGATACAAATGCAGGCTTTGCTACTTATAAGCTAAGTAACTTTGAGCAATTAAGTGCCTCATGTGTAAATGGGTTAACACATTCTTCATGTAGCTGTTGTGAGAATTATATGAGACAATGTATATAGAGTGCTCAGACTTGTAAACATTCAATACAATATACATATTAAGATTAGTTGGAAAAACTAGATATCCATATGCAAAGGAATAAGGTTGGACTTTTCCCTAACACTATACACAAAAATTTACTCAATACAGATCAAAGATTTGAATGTAAGAGCTAAAACTATGAAACTCCTAAAACATAGAGCAAAAACTTCACGACACTGGATTTGACAATGATTTATCGGATATGACACCAAATGCACAGGCAACGAAAGAACAGAGACATACTGGACCTCGTGAAAATGAAAAAGTTCTGTGCAAAGAAATTGGAACCCTTGCACACTGTTGGTGGGAAATGTAAAATGGTGCAGCCACTGTAGAAAACAGTACCTAAAAAAAATTAAAAATAAAACTATAAAATGATCCAGCAATTTCACTTCTGGGTAAAACACCCAAAAGAACTGCAAGAAAGGTCCTGAAGAGATATTTCTACACCCATGTTCAGAGCAGCATTATTCACAATTTTGAATTCCACCAAAAGGTGGAATCAGGGACTTCCCTGGCGGTCCAGTGGTTAAGACTCCATGCTCCCAGTGCAAGGGAAGCGGGTTCGATCTCTGGTCGGGAACTAAGATCCCGCAGGCCACGCCGTGTGCACCACCGCCCACAAAAAGGTGGAAGCAACCCAAATGTCCACTGATGAATAAATGGATAAACAAAATGTGGTATATACATTCAAAGGAATGTTATTCAGCCTTTAAAAGAAAGGAAATTCTGACACATGCTATGAAATGGTCGTTACGTTAAATCAAACAAGCCAGTCACAAAAAAACAAATACGGTATGATTCCACTTATATGAGGTACCTAGAATAGTCAAATTTATAGAGATGGAAAGAGAATGGTGGCTGCAGAACTCTGTGTGGGACGCGGATGTAGAAATAGACAATGTCCAGTCCCTGCCCACGAGAAACTTAGTCTAGGGAAGGAAAAAAGCACACAGGCAAAAAACAGTGCAATAGGGTGCTGAGACAACACAGAGCAGAGGGTACCATGAGAGCAAAGTTGAGATACCTTATTTGAACTGTATCATACTTTGTCTGCTGGTACAATTAGCTATCTCTACTGTGCTTAACTCAACAACCTAGAGATGTGATGAATCACAGAACTAGAATCTGAACTCCACTTTTCACCCAGAGCAGTGGTTCTTAACCAGGTATATGGTGTGAGCAATGCCTATGAAACTTCTTAAAAAAGTAAAAATGCTCAGACCCCAAACCCTGGATGATGCAGTTCAGCAGACCTAGGGAAGAGTTGGGGTCTAGTGTATGTTTCAGAAGCCCTCCCTGTAAGTGATAAACTACCTCACCTATGAAGCAAGCCTTGTCTATCTGCTCCAGAGCAAACAGTTCGGTGACTGAAGAGAGGGAATGAGAAAAGAACCATTTAAGATATTTACTACAATCAGAGCATGCTCTGGCTTCTCTCTTCAGCTCTCACCAACACAACACCATGAGTAGGAAAAGGTCAAATAAAAACAAAGAAATACAGCGTGGACACAAACATGACCACAGCTTAAGTCTGGCCATAGTCTCTTCTTTAAAGAACGATGCCATAGTTATGTCAACTCTGATCCACCACTACAACCTAATTTTTTCACAGCTTTATTCTGCATTGAATACTTGGTAGGAGCCTAAATTTTGTCACAAGTAGAAGTTTGTTTCCTAAGCAAAAATAGTTATGATCTGGGAGAAATGCAAAAGTAATCTAAAAGTAAACACAGACAATGAAACTGGCATAGCACATATCTTGGCATAAATAAATGGAGATACATAATTAAAATATCAAATAGAAAAGTAAAAATATAATTTAGACTATTACTAAAAATGAAGATTCTTATCATTATACAAACTCTAAATTATACCAAACCCCCAAAAGTGAGTACATTAACTGTTGTGTTAAAACGTATAAACTATCATAAACATTAACTGTAGTTGCAAGTCTGTTAGGTAGTGAGCACTATGTCGAGGTAGCAGTCTGTGCCAGGAGATTCTAGCTTTATTTTCAAATATTTGCCAACAGGTCCAGTGAAAAGTCTAACGCTTTCTAAGAGAGAACAACAGTATCTCGTATCAGAACTTCAAACACAGAAAACAAAAATGCTAAATAAAATTTACCTCGTTGTCCTGCTTCTCATCCCCAGACATATCATCATCTACATCGCTACCTGTGCCTTCAATTGCGAGAATACCATTCCTAATGGACGGAATCATGTAGAGTTGCTGAATCACAGAATTCATATAACAAGTAGCCCCAGCGTTTTTCAGCCCCACAAATCCTTTTGGTGGGCGGGGTCCAACAGGTGGCAGATATTCCCACTCAGTAAGTGCTTCACAAGCTGAGAGAAGACAAAAGATTCTTGCAGCACAAATAAAAACATTTTGCCCACTTTAGACTTTATTAAGCTGATAAATTAACATTACCAACAATTCCACTACTCCTATAGCCACCTGAAATAGTGCTCTAGGTATGCATTTCACCCTCAACAAATTGAAGATACACAGCAACACATACCACTATATAGATTCTTACCCCACCATCTATGAACCCATGCTTTATCTAATGTTGCTTCTATGGCAGTCTCACAAGATGATACAAGGCTAATTTCTACATGTTAACTTTACTTTTAACTTTATTATAATTTAGTCATTATGAACTGTAACTTCTTCTACTTTTATATGTTTTTTTCAAGTGCCTTCAAACTCCTTCTGGCATGAAATGTTATACAAATATATCAACATATGATAGCTTACTAAGTTTTAAATAATCCTAAGATATCACCTGGGTTCACATCCAGGTTCTGATGCTTACCAACTCTTTCATCTTCAGGCAAGCCTCTGTTTCCTTCTTAATAAATGTAGTAAGACGTGCTTTGCCTATAATCACCATGTTATTTTGAGGAGCAAACGAGATAGTGGATTTGAGTTCTGTGAGAACTGTAAATCACTGCCTATATCCCTCTACCTAGTATAAACCTGGAAACAATGTAAACATCATCACGTATAAGACCAATTAAATAAATTATATAGTATATTGAACTGAAAGGTAGAAAGGTATATAGCTAATAAACGGATTTAGATAAATATTTACGTGTTGATAGGAAATGATCACAGATATATTAAGGGGAAAACAAAGTGAAGAACACTGTGCACTCCACACCAATCTGTGGTTAAAAAACTAAACAAACAAAAAAAGATTTTGTATGTGGATTTTGCATACTCAGAGATTCTGGGAGGATAGACATGAACTGAAGATGACGGTTACAGCTATTGAAGGGGACCAGGGGAATGGAATGGGCAGGAAAAATGTTTTAGAATACATCCTTCTCTGGTAGTTGAAATTGTTACCACACAAATGTACTACTTAAAAACAAGCGGCCTTTCTCTTTCTGCCGTCTTGGAGCCTGTGGAGGAGCACTGGGAACAGGACTTCTAAAACAGCAAATAGGTCTGGAAGGCTGTGGTCCAAGGCTCTATTTTTGCTGGCTATAAGCAGGGTCCTGTGAAACCAGAGGGTTCCTCTTCTTAAAACTGAAGGTGTTTATGCCCAAGATGAAACTGAATTCTACTTGGGCAAGAGATATGCTCATGTGTACAAAGCAAAGAACAACAGTGACTCCTGGTGGCAAACTGAACAAAACCAGAAGAATCTGGGGAAAGGTAACTTGTGCTCATGGAAACAGTGGCTTGGGTTCCTGTCAAATTCCAAAGCAACCTTCCTGCTAAGGCCACTGGCCACAGAATCTGTGTGCTGCTGTACCCCCTTGAGGGTTTAAACTTATGAAAATTAAATAAATAAAACTGTGGATTTGTTTAAAAACAAACAAAACCCCCCACCCTACTATATACAAACTTGATTGAATAACTGTCTAACGTTTTAAGAACTTTAATCAGAATCTCCTAAAATGTTAAAAAGTCCTTATATTCTAAAATATATCAAAAAACAATTTGACATGTTCTTAAAAACTTACCATAATCAATTATATTCTTAAGCTTTGTAGATAAATGGTTTTCTCCTAAAACAGAAGAGCCTCCACTGTGGTCTGCTTTCTTATTTCTGCTGTCTCAGTCATTTTATATTGCCCTCATCCCTTTTGAGCTTCGGTTCTATATCAGTAAGATCTACAGTCTACAGTCTGTTTCATGGGCTTCATGTGAGCATTAGCTGAGGACCAAGGGCACTAAAATATTATCTTCTCACATTCTTCTCTTTAAAACCAGATTTTCTTAGAACTCATATGAAAATAACATTAAAGAGCTTCTAAAGTGAGGGCCTGAAAGGTTTTCCAATGCATGTAATTTGAATTTTTAAGTTTGAACTCTGAAATTTATTTTGACTGTTTTATTATTCTGGAGTTTGGATTTCAGTCCAGATTTGACTGAAATGAAATTTATTTTGTTGCTCAATACTTGTACCACTTACAGGAAGACATTTAACAAACATCTGAAAACTTTTCTACATTAAGACTCATTGCTTGTAATGGTCTTAAACGTTATACTAGTTGCTGAAAGGAAAACATGAGTTGAAGATGTTTACTAGAAGGAAAACAGGGCTTCCCTGGTGGCGCAGTGGTTGAGAGTCCTCCTGCCGATGCAGGGGACACAGGTTTGTGCCCTGGTCCGGGAAGATCCCACATGCCGTGGAGCGGCTGGGCCCGTGAGCCATGGCCGCTGAGCCTGTGCGTCCGGAGCCTGTGCTCCGCAACGGGAGAGGGCCACAACAGTGAGAGGCCCGTGTACCGGTACCACAAAAAAAAAAAAAAAAAAAAAAAAAAGGAAAACAGAATTTGAACACATTAGAGAACTGTCATCAGAACTTTGTATTTTAAAATACTTACTAGTTATTGCTGTGCCAATGTAATACATTTCAGTCAAAGAATCTACTATCTGTTTGAGGTTCCTCACACAGCCAACAGCTAATGCTACAAGTAACTCAAAGCCTGCATTAATGGTAGCTGGTGAACTACAGACTGGAATAGCCTGTTCAGCTGGCAGTTCTCCATTTCTCATATACCGTAGGTAAACATTGGATGCAGGGAAGATGAAATCATCAATTAATTCCTACAAAGGTGAAAAACGGATTATGTATTAGCAATGATACATATTTATATAAAAATACATGTAAAGTTTTATATGCGTATGTATTTTTTTTTAAAGAAAGAAATGTCTCTTGGAAGGAAATAATGTTAAATTAATTGTCAGAATTCAAGATTTCATTACATTTCAGAAAACTTAGAGTTTCTAATAAAAAGATCCCACTTCAAAACACTATTTACTACAATTAACAAACAAACCCAATTTCTCAGGTTAAAAACTCATCAAGAATGAGTTGACTGTAGCACTTAACAAAAATTCACATTAAGTAAATTTACTCTTTTAATCACATGTATACCAAAGCTCATCTTGAATAAAAATGAAATGTCCTAAAATGATACTTTTTGTTTCCTCGAGTTACCACGTTATGTGAAAAAACTCAAAGAAACATGGTAAATATGCACAGTCTTACATAATAGAAGTCTGTCTCATTCTGAATAGTCTGATGAAGTAAAAAGTTCAGATTTTCTAAACAGAAAAATTAAATAGTGCTTGCTTACTTCACACAGTACTGAAATTTTATTCATGTACAAAATTTAGAAACGATATTTTAAAAGTTACTGTTACCTCTATATTCTTTAAAAGTAGAAAAGAGAAATGATCAAGAAAACACACCCAAGACATGATACCATAAATTAACCAGACAGATTTGCTAATGAACATGTAGAATGTTAATGATACATAGCTTAGGACCAAGCCGACAGAAATTACCTTAATGAGATTAGCACCTCCTTTTTCACAACCAATATGATATTTTTTCTCAGGGGTTTGAAAGGCCAGTAACTCTTTTGTTACTCCAAGGTGGCCTTCCAAGATTGTCTCTTCAACACCCGTTTCACCTGTTCTTTTAACATCATCCTGCCAAAGAAAAATATCAAATGCCTAACTTACAAAAGGGCGGTGAGATGTCAGAACAAGACTGAGCTAGACAGAGGCAATTCCTTCAAACCTTTCCATTCTAAGAGATTTTTTCTCTTCAGAACTTTCTAGAAGTAGGCTTTACAAACTAGAAGAAATGCTAATCTGAAGGCTAAAAGATACCAATCTGGGCTTCCCTGGTGGCGCAGTGGTTGAGAGTCCGTCTGCTGATGCAGAGGACACAGGTTCATGCCCCGGTCCGGGAAGATCCCACATGCCGCAGAGCGGCTAGGCCCGTGAGCCATGGCCACTGGGCCTGCGCGTCCGGAGCCTGTGCTCCACAACGGGAGAGGCCACAACAGTGAGAGGCCCGTGAACCGCAAAAAAAAAAAAAAAAAAAAAAAAAAAAGATACCAATCTCTTCAGAAATAAATTCTCATACAACTCTAAGTAAAAAGTATCAGGTGTTAAGATCAAAAGTTAAATTAAGTGCTAGTCTATCAGACTCATTTTTTGATGAAAACAATCCAAGAATACTTTTTAAAATGAAAATTTGCAAAACGGGCCCATTTGAAAATGGAAGAAGCTGAATATCAGTGTCTCAAGTCTTAAAGCAAGGCATTTGACAAAACTACTTACGCATTCATTCTGGGAATCATGAGTTAGTAATATCCACCAACACAGAGTATATTCTTTGGTCCTTTTATTACTCTTTGTTGTTTTTCATTTAACCAAAATGCTCAAAACTATAAACTATTAATAAAATATCTTATTTATTGACGATAAACACAGTATTAAATGCAACTTACCCTAATTCTTTTAAGCCAATCAATTTCATTATTGAGAAGAACTTCAGCATTGGGTATATTAATATTACTATTGTAAGCATAATTAAGAAGGTGCCTTAAAAGAATAAAGTAGTCGCCTGAATGTTTAGCTCTCTCTCTGGCTGTGCTCTGAAACAATAAAGTAGAATAATATGAATTTACATGTCCATGTTCAGAATCCACTTTTTAAAAACCCAGAATTAACTAGAGTTAATAGACTAACATAGGATGGGAAATTACTAATATTTTTAAAATAAATATAGACTGCTCCAACTTTAATACAAGCTAAAACCATGAATTCTTGACTGTTCCATGTACAAGAATGAATCACAATGATAAGTATATTAAAAAATGTCTCACCCCCAAAACGGTGAAGAGCAGAGTAATGAAGAAGAGTAAAGGCCTGTGTCCCATGCAACATCTGGTGCACATTAAAAAGAACTGCTCCTGTGCCACCTGGCGAACAGTTCTGAAATAAAAATGTTTCACATTTAATATATTATCTTCATTTAGAAAAAGAAAAAAAAAGATTCCAATGCTGTCTCTCGGGGTGGGGGGGGGTATTAAGGGGTAAGTAAATTAAAAGTAAAAATACAAGAATACGTAACACCCCTTTAAGCAGCAACGTTTAACAGATGAACTTAGGCTGTGTGTCAAGAACTAAAACCTCAAATTGTCACTGAAGAGTTTAAGGGATACCTTCTAACACCCCTTTCTTGGAACAGGCTGGAAATGTTCCTCTAGGTACAAGAGTTGTACAGTAAGCCTTAAGCATCTTTTGGGCATTCCATAGAATTATTCCATTGTGCTCTGGAGCGAACAACTCTGTAGAAATTCTGTTACAATTACACAATAAGGATGTTGCTGCAGATGTCCCTGATATTATACTAGTGATTCCCAAAGCATGTTACCCAGATCAGCAGCATCTGAGAACTTGTTAAAAATGCAATTTCTCAGGCCCCAGCAACCTGCGTTTTAATAAAGCCTTCAAGTGATTCTAACATGTGCTAAAGATTGAGAACCACCGTATTATACAATATTCTATGATTACCCATGGGAAAAACTTGTCTCTGGTCACAGTACTGGGAATTTTACCTGAGCATCATGGGTCTCTTAAAAAATATGTATACTGTACAGATCTCACCAGAATAAATGCTCCAAGAGGGCAAAGACATCATCTAGTTTATTACTGTGCCTCCAGAATGAAAAATGATGTCTGGCATATAACAGGTGCTAAGAACCAGTTACCAGATGTATAAATACTGTTTGTTTACAAGATGGAGGTCTGTCTCCATTAGAAAGTAAGCTCTTTCAGGGCAGGGCTTTGCTTTGTTGAAGAACCTAGAACAACATCTGACATATGGAAGATGCTCAAAAAGTATCTGCTAACGAAGCATTTGTCTATCGTACAAACTACATTCGGTGAATAACTGTTTCTGGCAATGTGCTAGCTGATAGACAGCTTAGAAACAAATTTTTAGTTCAATGTAAGAACTTGACAGTATACATTCTGTGTACTAGCCTCCCTCCTGGATATGTTTTAGGTTTCTGAAACCTGTACATGGTCCTATAAACCATAGGGACCTTTAGAAGCTTTGTGGGTTAAGTTTGGTGGAATCCAAATAAACTGACATCAGGAGTACTTGGTTTTGTTGGGGAGAAGGTCCATAACTTTTACCAGATTTTCAGAGGTATATGTCATTCATACTGCCCTAGTTTATTTTTTAAAAAGTAAGGTATGCGGCCCAAATAAGAGTGAGGGTCTATAAAGAGTTGATGCTTGTCAGTTCCTGATGAACCCTCCCCTCACACACGCAGACTTCGGTAATGCTTCAAAAGAAACACATCTACTAAAAAATCCTGTTGCCTGTATCTTCACAACATACTCAAAATCTGATCATTTCTCACCACTTCTACTATTGCCATACTTCCAGACTCTCTCATCTTTTATTTGGATTAATGAAATAGTCTAAGTGCCTTTCCTGCAAAGCAACCAGAATAAACTTAAAATGTTAACTCAGAGCATATCATTCTTCTGCTCAAAACCCTCCAATGGGGGACTTCCCTGGTGGTCGAGTAGTTAAGACTCCGTGCTCCCAATGCAGGGGACACAGGTTTGATCCCTGGTCAAGGAACTAAGATCCCGCATGCCGCAGCAAAAAAAACCAAAAAAAAAAAAAAAAAAAAAAAAAAACAAAAAACCCCAATGGATTCCCATCTCACTTAGGGTAAAAGTTAAGGTCTTTACAATGATCCATAAAATCCTTACAGGCTGCTTATTGCCTCTCTGGCCTCACCTCCTACAACTCCCCCACCTCTGCTGTTCTAGCCACACTCGGCTCCATGTTGTTCTTTACATGTCAGGCATGTTCCTGCCTTGGGACATTTGCATCTGTTGTTTCTTCTGCTTAAAACACACTTCCCCCCGGGGCGGGGGGGGGGGGGGGGGAGGGGGGGCGCGGGCGGATAAAGTTGGAATTTGGGATTAACAGACTACTACATATAAAATGGATGAACAACAAGGACCTACTATATAATACAGGACAGTATTTCATAATAATCTATGATTGAAAAGAATCTGGAAAAAAAAATGTATAACTGAATCACTGTGCTGTACACCTGAAACACTGTAAAACAGCTATATATACCTCAATTAAAAAATAAAAATTAAAAAAATATATATTTGGTCATTCAGATGACCAAAATGTATTTCTCATATAAAAAATGAAATAAAATTTAAAATGAAATATGATGGAGGTGTTAGCTAACCTTAGGCTATGGTGGTAATCATACTGCAAGATATGACTATCAAATCAACACTTTGTACACCTTAAAGTTACACAGTTATATGCTGATTATATCTCAATAAAGCTGAACAAAATAAAAAATACAATTTAAAATGAAAAACAAAACAAAAAACCCCCACCCAAAAACCCAACACACTTCCCCCATTAACTGCATGGATCACTACCTCATTCTTTCAGAGCCCCAGAGACTTCAGGGAAGTCTTCTCTGACTATCCTACATAAAACTGAACTCCAATGACCCTGCCTCCCCACTCATCCCCATTCCTGATTTATTTCTCTTGATAGCATTTATTAATATAACATACTACATATTTTCCCATATGTCTTCTCTTCCCACTCCCCATCCCCTTTAGTACAGACTCCAAGAAGGCTGACATTTTGTCTGTTTTTTTTCACTACTATATTCCCAGTAGCTAGAACACTGCCTGGTGCATAATGGGTACTTGATAAATTATTCATCAGTGAGACTGCCTACAATATTAAAATCTAACACTACTTGGATCTCAGCATCAAAGGCCTTCTGTAAACCGACGCCTACTAATCTCCTTTTCTGCATTATCCCTTTCTCTTCTTCTACCAGAATACTCAGCTGTGCCTTGAAAGCACTATGCCAGGAGTGGCAAACTCAAATGCCTCCATGGATCATCAAGGTAACATAAAGGAGTTAAACAGGCAGAGTATAAAGCAACAGGTGCTGGAGGAGGCTTAAAAAAAAAAAACAAATCCACTTAAAGGAATTCAAATCCAATTATGAGCAATTACAACAAAATATCAGTGTTGTTATGTGGAAGCAGACCTCTTCTAATAGCAACAGAGGTCTGGGAGACCTCTAGGGATAAAGAAAACTTACTGGAAAATGTGGCCCTGAAGTTGAAATTTTCGAGTGTGTAGAAGCAAGAGCCAAATTGTGGAGTGCTTATAAACCAAATTTAAATGTTTACACTTAATTCAAAGACAGTGGGAAGACATGGAAAGATTTTAAGCAGGAAAACAACACAATCATATTTTGCAAGATATACTCTGCAAGTATCGAAGCCCGGTACTCTGATATTTATAATATGATGATTTAAAACTGCAGGGCAGGGCTTCCCTGGTGGTGCAGTGGTTAAGAATCTGCCTACCAATGCAGGGGACACGGGTTCGAGCCCTGGTCCGGGAAGATCCCACAGGCCGCGGAGCAACTAAGCCCGTGCGCCCCAACTACTGAGCCTGTGCTCTAGAGCCCACGAGCCACAACTACTGAAGCCCGCGTGCCTAGAGCCCGTGCTCCACAACAAGAGAAGCCACCGTGATGAGAAGCCTGCTCATGCAACGAAGAACCAAAGCAGCCAAAAATAAATACATACATATATAACTAAAACTGCAGGGCAGGGTGAGAGTCAGTACTAGGGAAGAAAGTCAGATACCTAAAGCTCAAAAAAGATCTTAACCTTAGAAGACCCCCCTTGTTGTCAAAGACAAGATAACAGAGGCATGAGAAGAAGTGCTGTGTACGGTACTTTTTACTTCATCGTGCACAAGTTTCAGGAAGAAGAGGAGTCAAATGGTTCTAACTTCCTATAATGGGGATTTTCATAAAAGTAGAGGGCAGAAAACTTATTAAACAAAGTTCCTTGATATTTAGTAGCAAAGAAAGTGACATAAGTTCCTAATTTAGTTTAAAATTTAAAAAAATCAGCATAGATTAAGAAATTTGTACCTCCAGGTCTGACTTCATCAAAACTCATGGCTAATCATCTTTCCTCTCCTCCAGACTTATTCAACGTATTTATCTTTCTTAACATACAGAGTTGTCCGACGATGATAAAGTTTTCTCAAAGAGATAGCAAGCTCAAGCTTATTTGGGCGGGGGGGATCCCATCAAAGAACATAGGCTGAACTAGATGTCTTCAAGGAAATTACCAAGGAACTTCTAAAATAATAGAGATTCCCACTGGAGACCACTAAATTACTTTACAGCACGCCCTGGAGTGAGTTGAACCTACTACTCCATCACACCACGTACACTTAAAAAAAACAAACAAACAAACAAAAAAGAAAAAAACTTTACCACTAGGCTTCATGTCAGCAAAGTGCTTATTCTGACTTTACACTAACTTTTCATCAGTGATTTCCGTCATTGTTGAATGGAATGTGAAAGAATAAACAAAGTGAACATTTCCTGTGTCTTTTTGCAAAATGTACACGAGATACATTAATTACATATAACAGTGATACTGATTAGAGCTCAAGTTTAAAAAGTTACCTTATGAAGGTCAAGATTTAGACTGACATAAGAGGATGGAAAACCTAAATTTTCTACAAATTTGATTGACTTGCACAAAAAGAAGCCCAAAACAAAATTAATGTCATTGAATAAATGCTCTAAAAATGAAAAACTAGGACTTTATAATTGGTCTTTATTCTCAGTGTAAAATGCAAAAGTTCTTACCATAACCATGCCTTGTGAATTCCACATTGACTTAACAACTTCACTAAAAAAAAACACTTGGCCCTAGGTATCTAAGAAAGGAAGCTAAATGTCCTATTTAATTTAAATCTTGTAAGCCAGATTTTTTAAATGGGCTAAAACACACACCTCTTAGGTGAAACTAAATTCTGGAATTACAGAAAAATTAATTTTACTTCGAGAATTAATGTTCACATTTTGTAGACAGTAAGACCAAACAAATTCAGGTCTAGGCAAAACACAGTTAAATAAAAATTTCCTAAACATTAGTGTGCTATAGAGACAATAAATATTTGATTCCTGGGATAAATTCTGCCAACATAAATTCATTCATTTCTGCTTAAAAAAATAAGGTCAAATTTCTTACAATTAAAAAAGACACTTACTTGCTGTGACAGTGCAACAGTAAATCAATAATGAATGTCTGCCAAGCCTTTTCTTTACTAAGAGTATCTAAGGCTGTCGGAATCAAGGCAAAACATAACGTCATCACCTCCAATGCTTCACAGCAAACCTGTTCATCTTCCAAATCTGGCTCACTGCCTGCATTGGTCTGTAAAATTATAGTCAAGGACAAATTACCTAGAGATATATTTAAGAAAAATCTCATACAAACTTCAAGTTAGTGCTTAAAACTTACCTAGTCACTTAAACCACTTGGCCTCAGCTTCTTTACCTACAACTCTTGAGGCCCCTTTGAAATAGCATGGAAATGAGTATAAACAGATGATAAAAGTCTAATTCTATTCTTTTGCTACGTCCCAAGGATGGCTGAAGGAGCACACTGAGCATATTACCTGCTTCTTTGTCCCCCAAGCTCTTAGAGACCTTCTAAGTTGTGTACTTCTGCACCAACAATCATTCCTTCCTCAAGAACCACTCTGGCACTGCAGTCAGAGTACCCAACTTCTGACTAGTCCCATTATAGCTTACCTATAGTGCCATTTTATTCAAAAGCAATTGTCTCAGACAACCGTTCAGGAAAGGTCTGAAGGTTTTACGACCTAAAATATACTTGGGTAGGTAGCTAATAAATTCTAAACTGAAGTTATCAATAAGTAATATTTATAGTACATGCCTGAAAAAGAACAGGCGTTCAAATATTAGCTGAGTGAATAACCAACAGTATAGGACATCAACATATATCCCAGGCAAATCACGGTTATGTTGGCCATAAAAGGGAAGCTCCTATAACTTAATTTCCCCTTCTAAATATGCAGCAGTGGCTATCAGGGGCAGGCATATGTAACAGAAAATCAAAGAGTCAAACACAGTCTCTCTTCTGTAAATAATTTGATTAATCTAATGGAACATCAAGGATGATACCTAATTGGCTGACACTCTTGAATGCTTTAAGAGTCAAAAATACTTAAATGCCATGATATCACAATTGACAGTTACCTAAACCAAAATACATAGGACAGAAAGATGATGAAAGAAGAATGAAGAGAATAGGAGAAAACAAATTCAGTATGAAATAATTATACTTGACTTTAGTGAGAAGTAGAAAAAGACAGTTTTATATTAAGATGGCAGACATAATAATTCAGCCTCCTGCACAATTAAACATTTTCTTAAAGGTAATATATTTCTGTGATAATTCTTACCTTCTCATAAATTTTAGTGATTTCTTCATTTGGGCTAAATACTAGCTGTAATGCCCCACATCCTGATGCCCAGATAATTTTTTGTATAGCTCTAATTACACAAATATCAGGCATATATCTTGAAGCCTGCAAGATAATGAGTAATCAAAACAGTTGACACAGTATCAGAGTGGAATAATCACTAGAAAAGCAAAAATGTTTCTCCCTGTAAAGGAAACAGGAATGGCTGTGAAGTAGTACCACTGTCTTTAGGTTCCCAAGTTGCCTTTGTCCCATTATTTCGTTTAACAGCAATACAACAAAGTATGTTCTCCAAGTTATTATCTGGCTCTACACTAACTTTCAGAAGAACCTTAAAAAGACTACAGAGGTGATCAAACCATTCCACTCCTAGTTTTTTACCCAAGAGAAATAAAAACTTAGGTCCACACAAACACTTGTACAGAATGTTCACAGAAGCTTTATTCACAGCTAAGAAAGAGAATGTCCTTTTCCAAGTATATGGATAAACACAATGTGGAATATTCATAATGGGATATTACTCAGCAATAAAAAGGAATGGACTAATGGTCCACACCACACAGAGAATTCTCAAAGTCATTATTCTGAGTGAAAGAAGCCAGACATAAAAGAACACACACTGTATGATTCCACTTGTGTAAAATTCTAGAAAATGAAAACTACTATATAGTAACAAAAGATCAGGGGTTATCTGAGGCCAGGGGTAGACAGGGAAGAAGAAGAGACTTCAAAGGGGCATACAGAAAGAGTGATGGAGACATTCTGTGTCTCGACTATGGTGGACGTGTGACACAAATATGTATTTGTCAAATTTCACTTAATTATATGCTTTAAAAGGATGCTGTTCATTGTACATAAAGGTGATTAAAACCAGAAAGCACTAATATTATCATTAGGTGAAATTCATGTTAAGGGAACTTTATCTAGACTGAGTCAGTGATTAAAGTGAGTGGGCCTAGGAAAATTAAGCCCCCAAATGTGATAAGGGTTATTTCTACATAAAGAGAGGGTCAAAAGTGAAAGAAACGAACTTTCCAGAATTCCAGCCTTACAAATTTAATACTAACCTCATCAGATATTTGCTGAGCAAGACGAATTGACACATTTCTAAGCATGCATTCAGATGACGGATTAGGAATGCTCTGAAGGGCACTTTGTAGCACCACTGCTTGATCATGAGTAACTTGGTTGACCTGAAAAAAGATAAATATTTTACTTTAATACTGCATACATAATCAAATCCAATCATTTGCTCCTCACTCATCATCACTCCCTCAGGATGACCTCCCTTCTGTATATATTCAGTACACTGTAGAACCCGTGTGACTTACACAAAAAGTTCTTTGCATTGCCAACAATGTGGGCTTCCTCTTTTTCTTGTGTAGTGGAGTGCCACATATCCCTCTGCAAACCCCCATTCTAGATTAATCCAACTTGTGTATCTACATCTGCATTCAGCACAACTTGCAGAGGTGAGTGATAAACTGCAGTCCTATCTAGAAACTCAGTAAAGTACTTCACATGCATGCTCCTGGGCAGACCCTGCTCCCCATTCACCCTGATCATCAAACTCTTTTGAGAAAAGAAAAATTAAGGAATATCAATAACAGAATAAAAATACTAATGTATAAAAGGTACCAGACCAAATTTTTAAGCCCATAAAGAAAAAAGATTACTTTTTTTTTTTTTTTTTTTTGTGGTACGTGGGCCTCTCACTGTTGTGGCCTCTCCCGTTGCGGAGCACAGGCTCCGGACACGCAGGCTCAGCAGCCATGGTTCACGGGCCCAGCCGCTCCGCGGCATGTGGGATCCTCCCAGACCGGGGCACGAACCCGTGTCCCCTGCATCGGCAGGCGGACTCTCAACCACTGCGCCACCAGGGAAGCCCAAGATTACTTTTAAGTTGTTATTAGCCAGGCAATTCTGACTGCCTTTCAAGTCCTAACTCTTCTCCATATTGTAAGTATTTCTACAACAGTATTTAAGACAAGTCTGTTTTTACTAATTTTTGCCTTTAGCGCCCTATTGACTGTGAGCTCCTTGAGATTAGAGGCTATTATGTACCTCTGTATACACAGTGGCACATTTTCTGAATAAAAGAGAAAAGTGAAAGAGGGGAGCATTTATATTTTGTGTTCTTCATTAAGCTCCTGTCAGGGATTACGATAACAATGTTTTTATCTTAAGAAGAACACCACTTTTAAAAAATCCGAGTAAGCGTGGTACCTTTAATGCAAAACAATTTAAGACTTGGGCCACTTTTTTTCATTACCCTTTTTAATGAAAATGGAGAGAAAAGGATTATGAATGCACATGTACCCACCGCCCAGCTTCAACAATTATGAACAAAGGACCAAGATTACTTTGTCTAACCACTCCCCTCACTTTCCATCCAGGCCCCACCCCAGGATTATTTTGAAGCAAATCCTAAATAAAATTTCATCTGTAAATACTTCAACATTTTTTTTTTAAAAGAGGGGGCTCTTCCTTTTTTTTTCCCCCCCGGTACGCAGGCCTCCCACCGCTGCGGCCTCTCCCGCTGCGGAGCACAGGCTCTGGACGCGCAGGCCCAGCGGCCATGGCTCATGGGCCCAGCCGCTCCGCGGCACGTGGGATCTTCCTGGACCGGGGCACGAACCCGTGTCCCCTGCATCGGCAGGCGGACTCTCAACCACTGTGTCACCAGGGAAGCCCCGGGGGTCTTCCTTTTAAACATAACCACAGTATCATCATCACACCTAAAACAATTATAAATGCTATTATCTCAATTATATGTGATTATTATAGTATCACATATCTAATCAATATTCTAATCTCAAGGCCTAAGCCATTCATTCTTAAAATAGAAAATCTATATTCTTTTTTTTTTTTTTTTGAAAATCTATATTCTTGAAGCTTTTATCTTCTATTGGTAACTTAGTAAACCATCACTTACGATGCATATAAAACAAGTCAAATGTGTAGTTTGACTTCTCATAAATAGGCATTGAATTCTGGCATGTCTTGAGAACCTTTGGTAAAACGGATCAAGGTAAAAACAAGAGTCAAAATAAGTTCAGAATTGGAGGTTAAGACTGTCAAGGTGGGAAGAGAGGCTGGCAACAGGCTAAATCAACTACAGTTCATCCTTGAACGGCATGGGGGTTAAGAGGACAGACATTCTAGGAGTCGAAAATCTGCACATAACTTTACAGTCGGCCCTGGGTATCTGTGGTTCCAATCAATTTAGGATCATGTAGTACTGTAGTACTTATTGAAAAATCCATGTATAAGCAGACTCGAGCAGTTCAAACCTGTGTTGTACAAGGGTCAACTGTACATCTTTTTTATTACCACCTGTGTGTGTGTGTGTCTGTGTGTGTATGTGTATGTATGTATATATATATATATATGCCAAATACAAGCTAGGAAGAGATTCACATGGAGTTTTTAGTAGGTTTAAAATAAATGAAGGAAGGAATTCCCTGGTGGTCCAGTGGTTAGGACTCCGCGCTTTCATTGCCGAGGGCCTGGGTTCAATCCCTGGTTGGGGAACTAGGATCCCTCAAGCAGTGCAGTGAGGCCGAAAAATAAAATAGAATAATTGAAAGACTATTTGGGGTTTTTAGCGGTTCCATACAAATTTTAGGATTATTTGTTCTAGTTCTGTGAAAAATGTCACAAGTTTTGATAGCGATTGAATTAAATCTATACATTGCATTGGGTATGAACATTTTAACATTAACTCTTCCAATCCATGAACACAGGATAACTTTCCATTTCTTTGTATTGTATTACAATTTCCTTTTATCAACGTTTATAGTTTTCAGAGTATAGGTCTTTCACTTCCTTGGTTAAATTTATTGCTAGGTGTTTTTTTTTTTTGATGTGATTGCTTCCTTCATTTCCCTGATAGCTCATTATTAGTGTATAGAAATGCAACAGAGTTCTGTGTATCAATCTTGTGTCCTGCAGCTTTACTGAATTCACTTATTAGTTCTAATGGTTTTTTGGTGGAGTCTTTAGGGTTCTATACGTATAGAATAGTACCATGATCATCTGCAAACAATGATCCAGCAATTCCAGTCCTGGGTATATATCTGAAGAACATGAAAACACTAATTTGAAAAGATATATGCACCTCAGTGTTCACAGCAGCATTATTCACAACAGCCAAGATATGGAAGCAATGTAAGTGTTCATCAACAGATGAATGGATAAAAAAGATGTGGTGTGTGTGTATACAATGGAATATTATATTATTCAGCCATAAAAAGAATGAAATAAGTCCGACAAAGAAAAGACAAATACTGTATATTTTCATGTATACATGGAATCTAAAAAATAAAACAAACAAATATAACTAAACAGGAACAGAACCACAGATACAGAAAACAAACTAGTGGTTACCAGAGGGGAGAGAGGCAAAATAGGTGAAGGGGATTAAAAGGTACAAACTACTAGGTATAAAATAAGTGAGCTATAAGGATGTAAGGTGGGGACTTCCCTGGTGGCACAGTGGTTAAGAATCTGCCTACCAATGCAGGGGACACGGGTTTGAGTCCTGGTCCGGGAAGATCCCACATGCTGTGGAACCACTAAGCCCGTGCACCACAACTACTAAGCCTGCGCTCTAGAGCCTGTGAGCCACAACTACTGAAGCCCGTGCACCTAGAGCCCGTGCTCTGCAACAAGAAGCCCGCGCACCGCAACACAGAGTAGCCCCCGCTCGCGGCAACTAGAGAAAGTCCACGCGCAGCAACAAAGACCCAACACAGCCAAAAATAAATAAATAAACAAATTAAAAAAAAAAAAGGATGTAAGGTACAACACAGTGAATATAGCCAATATTTTATAATAACTATATGGAGTATAAGCTATAAAAATATCAAATCACTTTGTTGCACACCTGAAACTAATATAGTATTGTAAGTCAACTACACGTCAAAAAAAAAATTAAAAGTCAAACAGGATTTAAGGGAACAGGGAAGAACTGCCCTCTCAGAGTAGAGTCAGTGAAAAGCATTTGTAATTTTAATACAAATATAATTCAATAGAAGGAAACCATTAAAATGAGGAACCACTGGAAAGGAACTGAAAACATTCTGAATCAACTCTGAACTCTATAAGCAACTCTTAAGAGTTTCTAAGAAGTTTAACTTTAAAAGTTGCCATCTATTATTACAAAAAGATTTTTAAAAAGTCTGTATTACCGACGCCATGGGATTCACGCCTTCCACACCTGGCTGACAAGCTTCCGCCACAGCTCGTACGTGGCCATAGCCAATGGCAGTTAGCAACAGCTTGGCTATTTTAAGAGCATTGAGGTAGGCACCCCTTCGAGTTTCCATATCTGCATTTGGTAGGAAGTTATTTCTGGTTAGCATACTCAGGACAAGGGGTAGGCCACCACTTTTCAAGAAGTGAAATTGAAAATCAGAGGAATCATCAGCCAGAGGTGCACCAGCAGGCATTAACAAGGCATAGACTACCTGGAAAAAAGTAGAAGAACTGTATTAAAAGGTTTTAAGATAATTTCTTATTTTCCTCATCATCACTGGTTTAAAATTTTCCCATATTTTGAAATTCTTTCAAAAACATTTCATTACAATTTTATCCATGTTCTTCACATTATCATATAAAAGGTCAAATTTCAAGAACATGGAATAAATTCAAAAAGTAAAAACCAACCTCTGTTAGGTACAGCACTTGCGAGGCTGAAGGACCAAAGAAAAGCGAGTCAAGAGATGGACTAAGGCTGCTTTCTCCAAGTTTGGCGTGGTCTAAACAAATAGCTCTTAATTTTTCTATTGTTGTGCTATCTGTAAGAAAAAAAAGATACATAGTCTAAAATAAAACATAATTCATGCATTCATAGTATTTTACTTTTGATATTCCGAAAACTACTTTAGTATGGAATAAGAATCAATTCAGCTGAGTTACAGGCTCAAACTTCACAAGACATAACCAGATCTGGATTGGTTTAAAAAAAAAAAAAAAAGTCCCAATCAACCAGGGCTCTTTAATCACTCAACCCAAACACGAAGGAAGCAGTCTCCTCCTACACAGAGACCTCAAATCAACATGTCTTCCTCAGGCACTAGAGACCAAAAAACTACAACACACTTCAAAAGGAAGTAGTTCTTATTGAAAATAAAAAACCGGAAATATGACAAGCTCTTCCTTCCAACTTATGTTAGCTTCCATGACACTGTGTATTAACTCAACAGTCCCCAACCTTTTTGGCACCAGGCACCAGTTTCGTGGAAGACAATTTTTCCACAGACCGGGGTGGGGGGGATGGTTTTGGGATGATTCAAGCGCATTACACTCATTGTGCACTTTATTTCTATTATTATTACACTGTAACATATAATGAAATAATTATACAACTCACCATAATGCAGAATCAGTGGGAGCCCTGAGCTTGTTTTCACTTGTCACTCACTGATAGGGTTTTCATATGAGTCTGCAAGCAATTGATTTATTATGGTCTCTGTGCAGTCAAACCTCTCTGCTAATGATAATCTGTGTTTGCAGCCGCTCCCCACAGCACTAACATCACTGCCTCAGCTCCACCTCAGATCATCAGGCATTAGATTCTCCTAAGAAGCGTTCAACCCTAGATCCCTCGCATGTGCAGTTTACTGTAGAGTTCGGGCTCCTATGAGAATCTAGCTGCCGCTGATCTGACAGGAAGCAGAGCTCAGGCAGTAATGAGAGTGATGAGGAGCGGCTGTGAATACAGATGAAGCTTCCTTTGCTCACTGGTCCGGCCTGCTGCTCACCCCCTGCTGTGAGGCCAGGTTCCTAACAGACCACAGATCGGTAGCAGTCCGTGGCTTGGGGACCCCTGTATTAACTGGTTTGTTACAATGAAAGAAGCTTACTGGTATCCTTGGAAACTGAACCTTAAAAAGCAAACATTAAAAAAAAAGGGAACAGTGCCTAATGTGCACATCAAGTAAGAAGATTTTTTGGATAATATTAAAAGATGAGTTTCATTTAAATCACACTAAAAAGATACAGTAAAAAAGAAACAATCCCATTATTAGCTACCAAACACTCAAACTTACTTCAGAAAGTACTTCAATAATCAAATTATTTCCAAGGTAAATGCCCTATGATTAAAATACCACTTGATAAATAAGATTTTCTTTTTAAGTAAAAGCTTTTCTTGAAGAATAAAGATAACTGAAAATTACTATAATTTCCTTAGGGTAAGCTAATTTTTACAGGCCTGGAAATATCAAAAAGACTTCAATTTGTGTTAAAATTGTTGGCTTTCCCTATTCTGAAGGGAGAGTGACATATAACTAAATGAGATATTCAGTTTTAATAATAAAACATTTGTGAATATCTTCTCCTGTCATTAAATACCCATCCCCTATATCATTTTATATTGATGATTAAAATGACAAGTCCTGTTGCCAGTACACTAGTTTAATCTCTAACACTGGGTATTTAGGTTTTCTCATTTTTTTTTTTAAACAATAAAGATCCAAGTTACTCTCTAAAAAGAAACCAATTCATATGCTGTATCTGAAAATATCTTGCTTAGTTTAAAAATATTCTGAGCGGGGCTTCCCTGGTGGCGCAGTGGTTGAGAGTCCGCCTGCCAATGTAGGGGACACGGGTTCGTGCCCCGGTCCGGGAAGATCCCACATGCCGTGGAACGGCTGGGCCCGTGGGTCATGGCCGCTGAACCTGCGCGTCTGGAGCCTGTGCTCCGCAACGGGAGAGGCCACAGCAGTGAGAGGCCCGCATACCGCAAAAAAAAAAATTCTGAGCGAAGGAGGGAGGGCAAAGGGAATAGGAGAAAAGAAACAAGAGCTCTAAGAAAAGGAAGCACTGAATTTTAAGCAAATCATTTAATGTTGTTGGATTATAGTTTATTCATTTGAGGGATCTGAACCAAATGATCACTAGTGGCCATTCCAGCTTTAGCATTCATGAACCTAAATAATCTTAGGTCCTCGATTATGCACATGCTCATTTAACAAAATATGGAAAATAGAGACAACAAATTTAAACTGCACATAAATCCTGGATTTTAGTTTATTTCTTTCTAGTTTTTTGAAGAGATACCTAATAAGCCTAATCAATTAAATGATTATAGCAACACAGTATAAGAAAGTCTAGAAAACGTTGAGCAGTAACACACAGGTTAATAGTACAAACTTTGGAGCCCAACTGCATGCATTATCTTAGAACTGCCTTTAAGCTGTGTGTCTCTGGTCAAAAGGAACAATCTCTCGGTGCCTCAGTTTCCCCATCTTTAAAATAGAAGTAAAAATAGTAATTCCCTCCCTAGGAATGTTGTGAGGTTTAAATGAGTTAACAAGTGTGAAATGCTCATAACAGATTTTGCCATATTTTAAGATATGAGTTAGACCAAACTCCTGGGAAAAAGGAAGCTCTGAAGAGGAAAAGCAACTCATTCTGCTTAGTAAAGCAATATACATTTTAATTTCTCTGTATCAAGCAAGAACCTGTTTTCCTGATGCGTGTAAAGGTCACAAGAACTCCTGAGGAGTTTAAATTACAAGAGTTTAAATTACCTACAGAGACTACTGTAGAAGTTCTAAGTTTAACAGCAAATCATACTGGAGGCACTGGACTTTAGGCAAAGATTCAGAATAAACAAAAGTAAAGTCAATGACTAATAAAAAAGCTTCTAATTCCATCTTGTTTTTTCCTCCTTTTAAAGTATGTGCACGTGTGCACAAACACTAAATGATTACCCAAATGTTAGAAACAGAATTTATAACTACTTCCTTTTCTTAGAGCTCCTGCTTCCTATCTTAAAGAAGAATGTGCACACCCATGTGTGTAACAACCACAGTGACAAAGAGTAGGTTAACATTTGTTGAATAGTGATTAAATACCCGTCACTAGGCTAGGGGTTTTCCATACATGACCCCATTTAATCCATGCAATTCTATGAAATAGTTATTAGTAGCTCAGTTTTACAGATAAGGAAGCTCTGAGAAACTAAGAAAACTCATGTTTAAGGCCATGGAGTAGCAACTTGAAGAAGCAGGACTTGAACTCAAGTCCATTTGAGTCCAAAGCCTATGATTTGTCTACTGTCATACAATCATTACTGGCATTTTCAAAGCTGGCTAGTTCAAATTTAGGTACTATACTTCGATTATATAAAATAAGATAAAAGCGCCCTCGTAAGCTTCCTGCTTGAGCTGCTCGGCAAGAGCTCCCTCTCGCCATCTAGTGGCACTATGCTCAAATCACAAGGTCAGGGATTATGAGATGGGTTTTCCTTTTCAAATGTTGAATCTGTGTACATAAAGCAACAACAGCAGTTACTCAGATACTAGTAAGTAAAACAATACAAATTCTAAACTACACAACAGATAAGGATCAAATTAAATCATTAAGAAAAGCCTTCTTAACAGAGCAAATAAAAACTCAATTAGAAAAAAAAAGAAAAGCCTTATTTAAGAATCTAATTAACATCTAAATCGATTCTGTACCACATGACTCAGAAAGTGAGATCGGATGGGAAAGGTCAGACGTGTCTACTTTAGAAAAAGGAGATAATGTAAACACAACAGTTTAAAAAATTATCTGGGCCAATTATTGAACTGCATTTGTCAGCAATGCATCCATAAACCCCACTAAAATGAGAATAAATTAATATAAAATACATAAACTCAGAAGGATAAAGAAGTTAAAAGCTGAAGGAACATTAGAGATGTCAGCAAATTACTGAAGGTGTAGAGGGGATGGAAGATAGCTGGCTTAGCTGAACCCAAGAAGTGCTTCTTGGGGGGTAAGAGAAAGAGGGAGAGGGTACCTATAAATCAGCACTCCACCAAGTCCTGGAAAAGTTAAGGATATGAAAACAGAACATAATTGAGATGGTACAGATGAATCAAAGACTTAAAAACAGAGTGCCTGAAATCTGCCTAAGAGGAAAATTTCTACTCTACCTCCCTCCCCAATAGACTGATGAAGCTGGGAAGCAGATATCTCACTAATGTAGAGAATAGATACAAATATGGAATGCAAAAGACTAAAAAGCTGGATTAGTACCAGTATGAACCCATGTTTTTCTGATATAAATGTGTTTACATACGTGTGTGTGTGTTTAAGTGTGTATTACTTCCTAAGTCCAATGAAAATGCCTAGACCACAAGAACACCCCAGTAGTAATGAGCACAATTTAGCCCTCACATTCTGGTTTCTAAATATCTTCCCTCACTAAAAGGAGAAATGTCTGATTCTAGGGCTGGAATAGAGAAAGTACTAGATGAACTTTAAATATCTTATGCCAGAAAGAAGTACTCAAAGGATGATGAAGCTATATTAAAAAAAGCACTGGGTTTATGTAAAAAAGAGAGTTGGGTACATATCCACTGACCATACCTGGGACAACTGAGCATCAAAATAAATAATGACTATAATGGCTATAACCCAATAGATAAAATAAGAATCCATGAGTAAACAGTGATAACACATAATTAATAGGGGAGAAGGCAAAGCTCTACTTTATAGTAGTATGCCAATATCCTTGCCTGTTGGAAATACACAATAAAGTATTTAAGGATGATGGGACATCAGACCAGCAGCAAATTACTCTCAAATGGTTCTTGAAGTCCTCAAATTGTACTTCAAACTTTTCTGTAAGGTTGTAAATGTTTCCAAAAAAACATTAAAAAAATTTTTTTAAGTTGTATAGGATTGAATGATCTGATTGAATTCTCTCTTTCCACAAGCTCTGTTATTTTTAGTGCATAACTTTGTAGAATGTTAAGTTTTAGAGGAAAACACATATATTAGAGTAGAAACACTGAAATGTGCTCATGAAAAAATCCTACGGAAAAGGATCACTTGGAGGAAGGTCTTGAAAATTTAACACTAGAGTATCTGGGGACAAAAAGTCAACAGAAGAGCTGGAAAAAGTTAAGGATACCACCCAAAGCTGGAATAAAATTAATGAGAGGAGAAAGGAAAGGCAAGAAAATCAGATTTAGTAGATTCAACACCACAGTCAAAGACATCTCAAAGATCCACAAAAAGCAAAACACGGAGAAGTAAATTAGCAAAGAAAGAACAGAAATCTCTCACAAATTAGGAATCTCCAGGCCCACTGAAAAACCATCACAAAGCAGACCTATACCAAGCAAGGCATTTCATCAGGAAAGTTCTAAACTCAATGATAAAACCAAAACTTCCAGAAACAAAGATCAAAAGCAAAGGAATATCTTGCACTGTTGGTGGGAATGTAAACTGATATAGCCACTATGGAGAGCAGTATGGAGGTTCCTTAAAAAACTAAAAATAGAAGTACCATACCATCCAGCAATCCTACTACTGGGCATATACCCTGAGAAAACCATAATTCAAAAAGAGTCATGTACCACTATGTTCATTGCAGAGCTATTTACAATAGCCAGGACATGGAAGTAACCTAAGTGTCCATCGACAGATGAATGGATAAAGAAGATGTGGCACAAATATGCAATGGAATCTTACTCAGCCATAAAAAGAAATGAAACTGAGTTATTTGTAGTGAGGTGGATGGACCTAGAGTCTGTCATATAGACTGAAGTAAGTCAGAAAGAGAAAAACAAATACTGTATGCTAACACATATATATGGAATCTAAAAAAATGGCTCTGAAGAACCTAGGGGCAGGACAGGAATAAAGACGTAGATGTAGAGAATGGACTTGAGGACACAGGGAGGGGGAAGGGTAAGCTGGGATGAAGTGAGAGAGTGGCATGGACATATATACACTACCAGATGTAAAATAGATAGCTAGTGGGAAGCAGCCACATGGCACAGGGAGATCAGCTCAGTGCTTTGTGACCACCTAGAGGGGTGGGATAGGGAGGGTGGGAGGGAGATGCAAGAGGGAGGAGATATGGGAATATATGTATATGTATAGCTGATTCACTTTGTTATAAAGCAGAAACTAACACACCATTGTAGAGCAATTATACTCCAATAAAGATGTTAAAAAAAAGCATACGTAACTATTAAAAAAAAAAGGCAAAGGAATAGAACTCAGGAGAGCTTTGGTCTTCACACAAGCAACATTACCAGCTAGACAGTTGAGTAAATTTTCAAGCTAGAATTCAATACCCAAACTACTAATCAAATGTGAAGGTTAAGCATTCAGATTAGCAATGTTTCAGAAACGAATAACAAAACCACCTCCCACGTACCCTTTCTGAAATAAGTGCAGGAGGGTGTGCTTCAGCAAAATGACAGAGCCCCTCAAGAAAGGCTCAAGACATAGGAGCCAGTGAACAGGGATCCACCATAGGAAAGCTGAAGAAAGAAGTCCCCAAATGGTAGCTGTGTAGCGAACAACCAGATGAGAGGAGGCAGACGAAAAGTTCCAGGACAACAGTGGAGCCGACAGATTATATAATACACATAATAATGGAAAATTATTTTGAGAGGTTACTAGAGAATATGTGGAAAGAATTAGTAATAGGTGTATAGAAAATCAAGAAAATAAAAAGGGGAAATTATTAAACCCTGAAAAAAAAGTTGCCATTAATCCAAACTACTTTTCACACACTCTTGAAAAAACAAATGCTGAATATGAATTTAAGAAATAACTGGGGCTTCCCTGGTGGCACAGTGGTTGAGAGTCCGCCTGCCGATGCAGGGGACATGGGTTCGTGCCCCGGTCCGGGAAGATCCCACATGCCGCGGAGCGGCTGGGCCCGTGAGCCATGGCCGCTGAGCCTGCATGTCCGGAGCCTGTGCTCCACAACGGGAGAGGCCACAACAGTGAGAGAGGCCTGCTTACCGCAAAAAAAAAAAAACAAAAAAAACTGGAAGAGGGACTTCCCTGGCAGCCCAGTTGTTAAGACTCCACGCTTCCACTGCAGGGGCTGCAGGCTTGATCCCTGGTTGGGGAAGTAAGATCCCACTTGCCACATGGTGTGGCAAAAAAAAGAAAAGAAAAAATTGGAAGAATGTGGAAGAGTTAAGTTTTCATTTACACAACAGAAAATCAGTAGGTATCTAAAACTGACAACAGTTGTATGAGGGTATTATTTACAGATAGTATAGACATAGATAAGAATAAGAGCTACCAATTGAAAGTGGTTGTTTCCCAGGAATAAAAAAGGAACAATGCTATAGATGACACATGACCCAAAACACAGTCCAGGGGCCAGAAAATTTTTTCTGTAAAGGGTCAGATAGTAAATACTTAAGGCTTTGCAGGCCATATGGTCTCTGCCACAACTGCTGCTGTGCTAAGACAAAAGCAGCTAAGACAGCGTGTACATGAATGGGCATGGCTTGTACACCAATAAAACTTTGTTTATGGACACCAAAATTTAAATTTCATATAATTTTCATAAGTCACAAAATATTATTCTTTTGATTTTTTCTTCAGCAATTAGAAATTGTAAAAACCATCCTTAACTCTTGGGCAGTACCAAAAACACACAGTGGGTTGGATGTAGCCAGTGAGCTATAGTTTGCCAACTCCTGTTATTTTCCATCTAGGAAGAGAATTTGCTAACATACCCCTTTACTGTCCAACATGTACTTTATCAACCTTATCATTTAAAAAGAAATTTCTTACCTGGTGGCATAAGTTTCATAAGTACTCTTGCTCCATCTCTAAGAGGTGGCATATTTAGGCTGCTACCCAAGTCTGCAACTTGCCAAAGGAAAGAGATGTATCTGGGATGCAGTGACATTATCTAGAATACAAAATACACAAAATATTTACCTGTAAATTACACCTCCCCAAAAGAAGAGTCCCCAAATAAATGTGTTGGTTTATCTCCATAGTTTTGCTTATGTCATTTCTATCCTGAAATGGTCTGCCTACCCCATCATCTCACTTTTAGAAATCCTTCCTAATGTAGACTGAATACATTATCCAAGCCACCTCCTGTACTTTGTGTGTGACAGCTTTTTTACTGTTTTGTTAAACTATTCCTCTTGTACATACAAGTCAGACTCTGTATAAACAAACAGCTGCCATGCCCACCAACAGTTAAATTCCTAATGCAACTGTTGTAGAAAGCCAATCCTTCTGACACTGGAGTGGCTGGTATTATTGTAGCCATTAAAATTTTTGTGGGGAGGTAAGGAAGGAAGGAATCACTTTCTTTAGAAACAAGATATGTTACTGACAATCTAAGAAAGACTGCAGATATTTTCCTACAGAAACAGTTCTGAAGAATTCATTTTTGTGGTACAAATACAAAATACAGTGGTTATTTTGCTCAATAAACTCAACAGTTGTAATTAAGTTGTATAATGGGCTAGTTTTATGTAAATACAACAACACTATATCTATACAAAATGTGGTTTTAAATTTCAACCAGGTTACAATCACCTTTCAAAGGGATCCATTCTCAAGTTATGGTTAAATGTACAGTTATTTGATATTCTGCCACATTAAATTGTAAGTTCAAGAAAAATGAACTATTCTGTATACTTTATTCTTAAATAACCTAGCAAAATGCCTTGCATACAATAGCTCAAAACTATCTACTCACCACCCCGGGCAAACAGCTTTCCACTTCTGGATTGGGACCATCACTGTAATGATTACCATGGTTTCCAGGAGATCCAGTTGAGGAATCAGAAGAACTATCAGGGCTTGAAGGCATATTGGAACTTATTTGTGTAAGTTTGGCTGTAATTAGCTGAAAATGATATACTATGTTAGTACCAAAGACAAGGAAAAATACACAAAACAGAAGTTAGTGACATACCAACAAAAAACAAAAAACTACACATTATATTTTTAGAAATATAATTTATAACTGTTGTCTAACATAACCCCTTAAATAGTTTTGTTTTCAGAAATCTTTTCCTCTACTATATTATAGGTACCATAATACCTGTCTTATTTAGTATTATAATTCAAACACCTAATACAGAAAATACAGAGCCTCACACATAACAGATGCTCCATTAACATTTACTGAGTGAAATGCTGACTACAAAAATGAAAGTCCCCAGTTTGCTTTTCTTGAAAAGTTTGGTAATTATAGATACTTACCGATTTATCCTTTAAGTTTAACTGTCCAATCAACTTTCTATCATCTGCAGGATCTATCAGTTCACCACCTACAAAGAGCTCAATTTTTGTATGAGCTACATTGGCTTTGATACGATTGAGAATACATCGTCGTACTGAACCGATTGTATCATTTGTATGAGACCATACGTCCAAGTCATCAACCTGTCTGCCCTGGTTTGGAAATCGAACTATAAAAGAAAGGTGTTTACCACGGAAAGCTCTGGGGGGAAAAAAAGGGAAACCATCATCATATTCAGCAGATTTTCAAATCTTCTTGCAAAGAAAATAAAGCTAGCAATTTAAAATTGAATATTTTCTTACTAAACAAGAGAAAGTGAGTTAAAGACACATTATTTTTAGGAACTTGAAAATATTTACTGCTCCTTTTAACTACAAATATTATAGTAATCTTCAAAACACAACAATCATATTTCACTGTTGTTACTCTTGGACCTATAGTTTACAGGTATCTAGTTATAAGACATTACAACAGACATGAGTAACATTTCATTTATTTTTAATGCTATAAAAGCCCAACTAATGTCAAGTCATCCCCAAAATGATACTTATGTTGGCATATTATCTTCCTGCAGGTAAGATACAAAAAAAAATATTCAAGGAGCAATTTTAATAATTTCATGGTTAAAAAGAGAACTCAAATACTAATGGCTCACATTCTATAAATATCTCTAAATTATACATATTATTTGAGTACACTAAATGGTGAAATCTTAAGAGAAACGTTAATAGACCCGAAGATGAGTGAATTAGGTAAGGGAAATTTTAAGAGGTACAAACTTCCAGTTAGAAAATAAATGAGTCATGGGATGACAGGTGGTAACTAATCATGGTGATCATTTTGTAATGTAAGGAAATATTCAGGCACTATGTTGTGTACCAGGAACTAACATAGTGTTGTAGGTCAATTATACTTCAAAATCAAACAAACTCACAGAAAAAGAGATCAGATTTGTGATTATCGGGCTGGGGGGGGCGGGACGGGGGAGGGAGAATTGGATGAAGGCAGTTAAAAGGTACAAACTTCCAGTTATAAGATAACTGAGTATTAGAGATGTAATGCTCAACATGATTAATAAACACTGCTCTGTGTTATATATGAAAGCTGGTAAGAGAATAAATCCTGAGTTCTTGTCACAAGGGAAAAGTATTTTTTCCTTTTTCTTTCTTTTGTATTTATATGAGATGATGGATGTTCACTAAACTTATTGTGGTAATCATTTCATGATGTACCAAGACAAATTATTATAAACTTATAAAGGCTGTATGTCAATTATATCTCAATAAAACTGGAAGAAAAAAAAGAGAGAAATGTTAGTAGACCATTTTCAAATATCTCTTGCTATACTGGCTATCTGTCAAAGCAGCTTTTAAGAGTTCTCTCCAATTACTCTGCAACCAGACTATACTATTATTTTTAACAGTGGAAATGAATGGCATCAAAGCACTTCAACGGCAAAATACCCCTGGCAACACTTAACAGGCAACAAAGTCAATGGCAAAAAAACTCCCAAACAAACAAAAAAAGACCAACCAGAATAAAAAGAAGAAACTAGAGGGCTTCCCTGGTGGCACAGTGGTTAAGAATCTGCTTGCCATTGTAGGGGACACGGGTTCGAGCCCTGGTCTGGGAAGATCCCACATGCTGTGGAGCAACTAAGCCCGTGCACCACAACTACTGAGCCTGTGCTCTAGAGCCCACGAGCCACAACTACTGAAGCCTGCACGCCTAGAGCCCGTGCTCCGCAACAAGAGAAGCCACTGCAGTAAGAAGCCCACGCACCGCAACGAAGAGCAGCCCCCGCTCACCACAACTAGAGAAAGCCCACGCACAGCAACGAAGACCCAACGCAGCCAAAAAAAGAAAGCCATTAAGTTAAAAAAAAAAAAAAGAACTAGATTTAATTGAGAATGCCCTAAACAAAAACAAGCAAAAAACAGATCCTGAAAACAAAACAAAAAAGGCCTACTATTAAAAAAAAAAAAATTCTGTAAGATACAAATACTGTTTTAAAGCAAGACACTAACGTTTTCAAAAAATGAAAAATTTCCTCTCTCCTTCTTCCTGTACATCATCACTTTTTAAAATCAAATGGCTAGGAAAATGTCAAATAATTAAGAAGTAGCACTAGTACATCAGTTATTCACAAACCTTGACATAGGTAGAATTGTTCTTTCCTCATGATAATCACTGTCACATTCATTTATATACTCCCGTAACACAGTTAATACTCGAACCATTCGAACAGCTTCCTGTCTTGCACAATTAATACTGTCTTTGTCACCATCCAAAACACACAGTGTGTCATAGGAGGCTTTCAAGCGATCAAAGCAAGACTGAATGAAGTCTTCATGGATTACCACCTACAAATAATGGGCCAAATAAAGACAGTTCAAGCTTTATATGTATATAGTGTTTCATATATATTAATAAAACATTAATCTAATTAAAGATGGCAACAATTTAAAGGTAGATCTCATTTAACCATGATCCTATTTAACGAGAGAATCTATATTGATAGTTGATAATAAAATATGTTTGAGAACAGACTTGTGGCTGCCAAGGGGGAGAGAAGGTGGGGGAGGGATGGATTGGGAGTTTGGGATTAGCACATGCAAACTACTATATACAGAATGGATAAAAACAAGGTCCTACTGTATAGCACAGGTAACTATATTCAAGGTACTCTGATAAACCATAATGGAAAAGAAAATAAACAAAGAATGTATATATAACTGAATCACTTAGCTGTGCAGTAGAAATTAACACAACATTGTAAAATCTACTATACATCAATAAAATAGAAACAACAATAACAAACACACACTATGTTTTGTCAAAGGAAGCTAACATTATTTAAGTTAACAAGTATAAACTAGATACACAAAACATGAACTTCAGGATTAGGTGTCAGAATGGAAAGAAATTCGGCCGAAATCTCCTACCATAACTATACTCAAAATAATCACTTCAAGATAATTATATCAAGATGAAACTCATTTAGACAGCGTTTTGTAGGAGAGAAATGTAGACTAAATATTTTAGGTATGTTTTTATAATACGAATTGAAACAAAAACAATTTCTAGTTAATCTTGAAGAAAAAAATTCTTATTAGCAACAGTTCTTCAATCAGAATTCAAATTCGTGTAAGTTTTAATACATGTCAATCCTCACCTGATTGACCTGTAGCCTTGGACCAAGGTTCGTGTATATCTCTTTAAGGAGATCTATAGCTCTGCTGGCAATATCATCATTACTCTGAATCACCACCTAGGTTCAAAAAGATTCAAGTGTAAATACCTTTCAAGAAATATTTTAGTTGGGCATTTCCATTCTAACCATACCTTCCGTTATTTTTAATACAGCATTCAATAATTTAAAAGGGAACATCGACTTTGATAATCAAGTAAAATTAAAGTGAGAAAACAGACCAAAAATATAACAAACGCAAAACTCAAGTCTTTGAATAAATCAAGTTAAGAAAGAAAGACACATTTTACTAAGAATAAAATATGCTGTCATTAGTATTATTTAACCCTGCAATTCAACACCCTGGTAACCAAGCAGTGAGATATTAAGGAAGGAATTCAAATTAATTAAAGGAAACAAAGATTATATGAAATACAGCTTACCATAAAAGGCTACCCACCCCTACCCCATTTGTATAGATCTTCATCACTCATCTAATCGTATCAGTGGTTTTCAAACTATGTAGAGAACTCTAGGAGTGATGACGAGTTTTAGGGATGAACCCTATAATAGGCTTGGGAGGGGGAAGGGAGTGAAGCATAGGGAGACTGAGTCACAAGAAAAAATCACGCTTTCCTTTCTCACTTCAACTAGTTTTACATTTTGGAGTATTATCTAAATTTTGACTTTTAAAAAGGGTCTCTGCTGTTTAAAAATGTTGAAAACCACGTACTTAAAGTCTGAATACTCAAATACCAAAGTAAACAACTTGGTCTGTCTGCAGAAAAATATTTCATATCCAGAAAACAATATAAACTGCTGTGATCAGATTTTTAAAGATAGGAATAATATATTAATACTATATTAGAACAACATGGATGGAACTTGAGGGCATTATGCTAAGTGCTAATAAGTCAGACGGAGAGAGATAAGTACTGTGTGATCTCACTTATATGTGCAATCTAAAAAAATAAAAAACACAAACAAAAAAATGAACTCATAGATACAGAGAACAGATTAATGGTTGCCATATGGTGAACGGGTTCAAAAGGTACAAACTTCCAGTTATAAAATAAGTAAGTCCTGGGGATGTAATGCAGAGCACAGTGACTATAGGTAATAATACTGTAACTGCATATTTGAAAGCGTGAATGGTAAGAGAGTAAATTTTTTTTTCGGCCAAGCCTCACAGCTTTTGGGATCTTAGTTCCCCAGCCAGGGATTGAACCCAGGCCACAGCAGTGAAAGCACCGAGTCCTAACCACTGGACCACCAGGAAATTCTCGAGTAAATCTTAAAAGTTCTCATTACAAGAAAAAAAAAATGTAACTGTGTAGTGACAGATGTTAACTAGACTTATTGTGATCATTTTGCAATACGTACACATCAAATCATTATGCTGTATACCTGAAACTAATGTAGTGTTGTATGTCAATTATATCTCAACTAAAAAAAAAAAATATATATGTGTATATATATATATATATATATATAAATACTATAAAGGTGGAAAAATTAGTGGAAAAATTAGCCTTAAGTAGATAATATTTTACTCAGGTATCTAAAAATATCACAAGCTAAACAGTGCTGATAAAGTGAACATTCATAATCCTTTCTAAATAAAGTCTTTTTTTCTGTCCTCTATTTTAGCATTAAATGGGTAAGCTAAAATTAATGCTGAAGAAGAAAGAGGTCTACTTTAAATTAAAAAAGGGAAGAAAATAACTTTCATGGAGGGGCATGAAAGATCTGTATGGTCAGTGCATTCACTTCTAAACACATCTGGGACAGACAGATTCTAAGCCAAGACAAAAGGAACATCAGTGGCAGAAGGAGGGGGAGGGAGGGAGAAAAGTAAGATAAAGATGAACTATCACTACCTCCTGCGACAAGCATCAGAGCAGCATACATACATATAATTCATTTGTACAAATGTGATTTCTTACCTATTTGAAAAACTACATCAGATACACTGCTTACAAAGTTCCTACTTTTCACTTACCCTCCAAAGGTAGTCTAATCCTATTAATTCCAAATCATCCATCATATATGCTCTCCTTTTTGCTACTAGTTTTCCTTCTCGACAATTCACAGCTTTGAAGAATCGCTCAAAACATTTCATTCCATTTTCAGTCAGTAGAGAAGGATCAAGCTGAAGTACATTGCTTTCAAAGAAGTCCTTATTAATATCAGGATCCAAGTCTGGTTCATCACCCATCAACTTGGAATACCACTTAAAACAGGCTTCACGATCACAAAGGTAAACTGCGTTCTCTGCTAAGCATTTCCATATTTGTTTTGCCTGAGGAGCGCAGAGCCACAATTGGCCATCCTTCAATAAAAATCTTAAAAAACATAAAAAATTAGCAATTAGATCTACATAATTTTTTATCCTGAAAGGCAATCTGTGTCTATATATGGGAAATAATCCATTTATCACAATTATATTTTAACTACAGGTAAAAAGATGTCAGTTTTTATCAACATCTTAAAATAACTTATTTCTTAATTTTTATCTATTACTAAAAAATACTAGATACTAATTCATTCAACAAGCACATATTAAGCACCTACAATGTGCCAGGAACTCTGCTACGTCACTGGACCTAAACTGAAAAAAAGATTTGTTCCCTCTACACGTGAAACACTGTAAATCAACTATACTTCAATAAAAATAAAATAAAAGGATACACATTGGGAGAAAAAAAGATTTGTTCCCTGAACTTAAACAGTTTCATCTTTGAAACAGCCATTCTGAAAGTATGTTTAATAGGTTACCTGAGATTTAGCATTGTGCTTATATGGTATCATTGGAGAAAGAGATATTCTATTATGTGACTTTATAGATAACCAACTTATCAACGCTGAAGAGTTAAAATTGCTTAAATTTTAATATTTGATGATGATCTAATATTCATCACTCAGTACTTGGCCACACTGAACAGAATAATTGACATATTTTAAACTTTTTAATGTCAAAACTCAACAGGATGCTTATTAATTATTCAGTGGCATTCTCGAGGGTCTTTTTAGTTTTGGGACTATAGGTTTAGTTCAAGTGAATTCTGTTTCAACTAGTTTCTTCAGTTAGCTTTCTTTTTCTTTTAGCATTCATCCACCCACCCTGTCTGCCACATCTCTGAATGACAAGAGAATAAACATCTCATTTTATTCTGAAGAACTTAACACAATCTTTAGCTAATGTAATGGTGGCTCCATTCCCAATTACATAGCAAGGTGAATGTATTTAAGGTTCCCTCTTCATTTCAAAGCATTTTGAGTTATCAATTCTAGTGTCTTTGATATTTTCATAGTATTGCTGAGCTTAAAGAGGGCTTCTAGCACCTGTCCCACCTAACCCTGTCACCTCTAATTTACAGATAGGAAACTGAGGTCCAATATGATAAAATACAGTTGTTTTCAGTTTTGAGTTGTATTTTGTTTTGTTTTGGTTTTTAAAAACAGCAGCAGAAAACTTTCTTCAAGCAAAAATTCCATTTGCAAGGCCAATGTATAAAAATAAAAGCAGAGATATTTCAATTGTTGGGAAGAGGAGGAAAGAAGTGAGAAATGGGGATAAAACCTCTACTGCCTGTCCAGAAATCTTGGAGGAAGCTCCTCAGAAGCCCTAAGGCTCCAAGGTAGGTTTGAAAAATCACTGGTCTAATAGAAAGAGCATAGACTTAAGTCAGATACACCTACTTGAGTAGTGCAGCACTATGATATGCTGGTTGTGTGATTTCAAACAAGCTAATTTAAGCCATGCGAATCTCAGTTTTCTTATTAATCAAACTGGGATAATACCTGCCTCCCTGCACTGCTATGTAAAGCATTTAACACAAGCCAAATACATAGTCAAGTTCGGTTCCCATCCCTTGAGAGAATTGCTGTAGGTCATATAGATAGGTACTAATAGAGCAAGGACTAAAAACAAGTTCTCTGATCCCAAACTTTAATTTAGCAAAAGAGCTGATAACCACCCTTCTGTTCTAGGCAATCTAAGATACAACACACACCAATCAATAACAATGGCTCACTATGGCAATGATTCTCAATCTGGGGAGGAAGGTCCTTCCATCTAGATGGTTGAAAAACAAAACACACACAAAACCACTTCACTTTAAACAAATGCCAAATTTCTTAAAATCTGGTGTCTAGAGTTTTCCCTCAAGTTAAAATCTTAATGTACCTACTTATGTCAATGCTTCCAAGTAAGCACATAATTCAATAAATGTAAGCCTATAATTAATGTAGCCCAGGAGAAAATTCCCCAGTGTATCAAAATAATAAATGCAATAGATTTTCTGAGGCACTGATAATCTGGGCATTTCCTTCAGCATGCTTATGATCTGAATAAGCTCTTCTGCTATATGATGTGGTTTCTGAATTCACAAGAAACCTCTCATCATAAAAAATTTTAACAATTTCAAATCTACAAGTGTATAATCATTAAAAGCTTAAACATCAATGAGTAAATCAAGCCTTGGACTACATTTAACTTTGGCTTAAGGGAATAAACCTCTTTTCTTCATCCCCATCAGAATAATGTTGTTAACGTATGACTCCAGACTGCCTTTGTCAGCCACTGTTAGGATAAATGAGGCACCAAAGAACTCAATCACTCTTTTAGGGTGCTGGTCCAACAGCCTTTTCTCCCCATTTCCTTACTGTCTATGATATCATAGACAATATGGTTCTCTACCTGGTTCTGTCAAAATATGGAAATCTCTTCTTTAAAAATAAATATAAACAAATATGAAGACCAGAAGTCTATATACAAAAGGTTTAAATGTGTTCTCTTCAAAATACTTCTTTGCAGTCAAAGAAGAAAAGTTAAAACTCAGCCAATAATTTAAAAATATTTAATAATGAACACATAGGGAAATGTCCTGTGACTTTCATGTAATGATTTCCACATGGGGAAATAAAATATGGCAAAAGCCACCTAACAAAGACCTAGTCATACAGCATATCAACTTGGTATTCTTTATTTGTCTTAAAAAGAGCAACACCAATTGCTTAAAACAAACCTAAGGAAGTTAAGCCGTTCTTGGACTTCTTGAACATGACTATATCTACTTCCCAGCCTCACAGTTTGTGGGTCATAGTCTTCATGGTCTGCAAATTAAGAAAAATCTTGCATTATACACATGGTTATCCATATCATTGCTGACTTTAATCAAAGGAAGTCAGTTAAAAAGTCATTAATCCTTTATCACTAAAAGGCAACATGAAATTTACTAATTACTGGTAGTTTCTATCCATCTCCTTTTTCCCAACCAAAATAATCTTTCCTTTCACATAACCAAAAGAAAATAGTCTGTTAAATGTGCTGTCAAAAATAATTCTTCATACAACACCTTCGCCCAATTTTCATACATAATGAATTTCTGATTACAGCCTAAGACTGACCTGAGTGGCCTATGTTATAAAAAAATCATATTACCAACCTCTATCTAGGAAGTTAGAGTTAACGCAAGATGCTACTCTACATAATGAAGTTATCATACCAAAATCACCACCAGCATGTTATGAAAGCCTTGAACATTCTCAGATAAATTTAAGAAAACCTACCCTTCTATCACAGCACGATGATGGGTATATATTGGTCACTAGGCCTAGCTTAATTTGGAAATTCCTTAAAAAAATTTTAATAAAATAAAGCTAGTAAACCCTTTGGTTTTACTTTCATTAGAGTATACCCTACAATGGAAGAAAAAAGTCTCACAGTGTTTGCAATGAAAGACCAGAGCAAAAAAAATCTTTAAAAGCACCTCCGGTCCTAAAAACATGTTGGACAGTGTTTTTTTGTTTTTATTTTATTGGAAAAAGCCATATATGATCTGGAAATGGTCAAGTTAATTTGTGGCTTAGAGCAGAAGAAAGCTGAAGCAAATGTTCTGAACACGTGCTTTCAACTACTTGGGAATCAGTGACATTTCTTCCAGAAAGTTGAGGCAAGTTATGCAGGAATAAAAAATTATGTAATTTTTAAAAAAGAAATTGTATAATTTAATTAGAATTAATTATTGGTATTTCCATATCCTGGATCTTATGGTATGTGTATGCTAGTGCCAAAGAATTCTGATTGTGTGTGACGCTTTAGACATAGTAATGGTAATGTCTTAATTTTTTTTAAAATTAATTTATTTTTGGCTGCATTGAGTCTTTGTTGCTGCACGCGGGCTTTCTCTAGTTGCGGTGAGCAGGGGCTACTCTTCCTTGCGGTGGCTTCTCTTGTTGCGGGGCATGGGCTCTAGGCGTGCAGGCTTCAGTAGTTGTAGCACTCAGCTCAGTAGCTGCAGCATGCAGGCCCTAGAGCGCAGGCTCAGTAGTTGTGGCGCACAGGCTTAGTTGCTCTGCAACTATAGGATCTTCCTGGACCAGGGCTTGAACCCGTGCCCCCTGCATTGGCAGGCGGATTCTTAACCACTGCGCCACCAGGGAAGTCCAATAAATGTCTTCAAATACACTGAGGTTTCTTCTCTGAACAAAATCTTAACATGTTGTAAAGATGGACCACTTACAATGTTTAGAAACATCTTTTGATGCTTTGGTGAAGAAAAGCAGCCCAATGTATTATGACTACCTGCTTTCTACTTCCACATAATACTGCTATCTACCCAAGTCCTAAACACATATTGTCTACTCCCCAAAAAAGTCAATTTCATTAGGGCTCAGGACTTGAAGCACTACTTCTCAAGAGGTTTTCTCAAGAAATTGAGTAGAATTCTATTCCACTATGTAGCAATTTTCTTTTTCAGAGCATCAGTCAAAGTACCTGAATAAATGATGGACTTTTTTCCTTAACAAGGAGTTTACACACAGTTTTGTTTGTCAGGTTCTTTTTTAGGGGAAATTTTAATAATTTCAAAAGTAAGTTTAAAAAATAATATAAGAAACACTTATGACCTTTACTCGCATCACCAGTTGTTTACATTTTGCCCCATTTGCTTAACTAATCATCACATATATGTATGTGTGTGTGTGTAATTTTTCTAAACCATTTGAGAGTAACTTGGCGACATGTCCCTTTATTCCTAAATACTGCAATGAACATTTCTGAGTAACAGACATTCTCTTACATAACCACACACAATTATCAAATTAACACTGATACAATAGTATTGTATTATCTAACCCAAGGCTTCTCAACAGCACATTATTGCCATTTGGGGCTGGATAATTCTTTGCTGTGTTGAACTGCCCTATGCAGCAGTGTAGGATATGTAGCAGCATCCCAGGCCTCTACCCACTAAATTCCAGGAGCATCCTTGCCCAACTGCCCCCCTCCCAAATTAAGATAACCAAAAAATATCTCCAATTTTACCAGTAATGTCCATTTATGCCTTCTTTACCCCAAATCCAAGATTAAGTACACACTGCTTTCAGCTGTCACGCTAATTCTTCTTTAATCTGGAGAATTCAACATTCTTTTTATTTCTTGACCTTTTATAAAACTATGAGCCAATTTTGTTGCATGTTGCTTAATGTGGGCTTCTCTGATGCTTCCACATGATTAGATTCAGGCTAGGCATTTTGGCAACAAAGAGTACCACAGAAGTAACCCTATATCCTCCTCAAAGAATCATTATCAGGAGGAACAGCGTATGTCATTCTGCGGCAGTATTCATGTCAACTTTGATCACCTGGTCGATGCGGTTTCCATCCGGTTCCTCCACTGTAAAGTTACTATTTTCTTTTTTAATTAATTTGTGGGGACATACTTTGAGACTATGTAAATAGCTTGTCTATCAAACTTTTACCCACCAGTTTTAGCATCCTCTCCCTTTTATTTAGGTGGCAGCACTTTATCAAGAGCTGGGACCCTGAACATAGGGAAGAGATTTGAAAACATTCAATGAAAGCCAAACAATAATCAAGAAAAGTCAAGAAGTAAGAAGATCCCTCTATACTAAATAGGAATAGAGGAGCCCTACACTTCGCCACAGAGCAGTTTCCGGGCTTATAAAACATAAACAAGATGGTTGGTGGTTCTGCCCATAAACATTCAGCTCTAAATAAAGAGATCAGTGAGCTTATGGCTAAGGCTAACATGAACTGGCTCGTCATTATTATTTTTTTAAATTTATTTATTTTTGGCTGCATTGGGTCTCTGTTGCTGCGTGTGGATTTTCTCTAGTTGTGGCGAGTGGGGGCTACTCTTCGTTGCGGTGCACAGTCTTCTCATTGCGGTGGCTTCTCTTTGTTGCAGATCATGGACTCTAGGCACACAGGCTTCAGTAGTTGTGGCATACGGGCTTAGCTGCTCTGTGGCATGTGGGATCTTCCCAGACCAGGGCTCAAACCCGTGTCCCCTGCATTGGCAGGCGGATTCTTAAGCACTGTGCCACCAGGGAAGTCCAGGAGCGTGGAGTCTTAACCACTGGACCACCAGGGAAGTTCCTGTATATTGATCTTAATTCCTGCAATCTAGGGGAACTCACTTATTAGTTTTAATAGATTTTAGCATATTCTTTAGAATTTTCTGTATATGAGATGGTGTTATCTATTAGACATAATTTACAATTTCTTTTCCAATCTGGATGCTTTTTATTTCTTTTTCATGTCTAGTTGATCTCGCTAACATCTCCAGTAGAATGTTAAATAAAAGGGACTAGAGTGGACATCCTTGTCTCATTCCTAATCCTAAGAGGAAAGCAGCCAGTCTTTCACCATTAAGTATGATGTTAGCTGTAGGTTTTTTGAGATGCCCTTTATCAGGTTGAGGAAATTTCCTTCTATTCCTGGTTTGCTGAATGTTTTTATAATCAAAGGTGTTGGATTTTGTCAAATGCTTTTTCTGCATCTACTGAGATGATCTCATAGTTTGGGCCCTTTATTCTATTAATATGGTATATTACAATTGACTTGGGGTGTCAAATCAACATTGTGTTACAGGGATACATTCCATTTGGCCCTGGTGCATAATCCTTTTTATATGTTGCTGGATTCCGTTTGCTTGTTTTTTTTGATAACTTTTGACTATATCACAAGGTATACTGATCTGCAATTTTCTTTTGATGTCTTTGTATTATTTTGGTAGCAGGATAATAATGGCTTCAAACTATGAGCCTGGAAGTATTCCCCTTTTTGAAAGAATATGTGAAGGACTGGTGTTAATTCTTCTTTAAATATTCAGTAAATTCAGTAATTCACTAATGAAATTCACTAAACCTGGTTCTGGGCTTTTCTTTGTGGGAAGTTTTTTGATTACTAATTCAATCTTTTTACTTGTTATACATCTATTCAAATTTTCAATTGCTTCTTGAGTCAATTTCAGTAATCTGGCATTCTCTTATTTTTTAAATTTAAGGTTAGTGGTGATGGCCTCTCCTTTTTGACTTTCACAACTAAGCCTAACTAAAGGTTTGTAAATTTTGCTGATCTTTTCAAAGAACCAACTTTCAGTTTCATTGATTTTCTCTTCTCTATTTCACTTATTTCTGCTCTAATCTTTATTAATTCCCTTTTGTTTTCGGGTTAGTTTTCTCTATTCTACCTTTTGAAGGTGAAATGTTACTGATTTGCTGTCTTTCTTCTTTAATACAGGAATTCTGCAGTATAAATTTCCTCTAAGCACTGATTTCGGAACACTCCGTAAGTTGTGACATTTTGTTCTTTTTCATTCATCTCAGCATATTCCCATTTCACTTGGCATTTCATCTTTGACCCACTGGTTAGTAAAGAATGTATACTTTCCATACACCTGTGAAATTCCCAAATTTACTTTTTAATTTATAATTTAATTCCACTGCGTACAAAAAACCTACTTGTATAATTGCAATGCTTTTAAAGTTAATAAGGCTTGCTTATAGCCTAGAGTATGGTCTATCCTGGAGGATATTCTGTGTATACATGAGAAGAACGTACATTCTGCTGTTTTCGGGTGGAGTATTCTACAGATATCTTTTAGGTACAGTTTATGGGTTTATACTGTTCAGGTCTTCTATTCCCCCCTCCATCCCCCATGGCTTTGAATTACTGTCTGCTGTCAGTTGCCTTCAGCCTAATTACTTCCTTTAATATTTCTTCAAAGGCAAGTTCGCTAGCAACAAATTATCGCCAACGTTTGAGAATGTCTTTACTTTGCCTTCATTTCTGAAAGACAGTTTTGCTGAATGTAAGGTCCTTAGTTGTCAAGTCCCTTCCCTGCCCCTGGCACTTTGAAAAGGTTGGCCTACTGCCTTCTGGCCTCCAATGTTCTGATAAATCAGTTGTTAATTTTACTGGGGTTTCCTTGTATATGAGGAGGTAATTGAAAGTGGCAGTCCTCAGAAGACAAAATGCAAAAATGTGATCTACAATAAAGACAAGTCCTCCAACTCTATCCAGAAACCAGGAAAAATGGTAAATAAAACTTTTATAAGTGTTCAAGCCAGTACAAAGTCTATCCTACCAATAAGGTAAACCTTAAGTGAAAACTGAGAGATGGTTTTATACTGTGCTGTATGCATATAAAAAAACTTTTAAAAAATGACTTGGTAAGCACCAGTGCTTGAAGGCAATAAGAACACATGAGTAAATATTGAAGATAATTTTAGTAAGTTCATTACTTTATCTAAATAATGTTAAAACAGGAGGCAGAATCGGCTGACCATACAATTGAGGAAATGTCGCCACACACCCCACCCCACCCCGCCAAAGCTTAAGATACTAGTACAGATGAAACACTGGCAGGACAAATAATACTGGTGAAATACTTATCAGAAATTGAGAATATCGGTAAACTAGAAGCCTGATGCTATCCTGCTGAATAATGTCTCATACCTAAGGGGATCCATGCAACACTTTCATTATATAGAGGCTAAAACGTAATTTATTTTTGAATTGCAAATTTGGAAATCGGTGGTTGATCGATTTCCAAATGGTGTGAAAAGTTTGTTTTAACAAGGAAAATTTTACTAGCTTTAAAAATTACTTTCTCCCCCATATTTAAGTATCTGGAGACTGATCAGTATTAATCAGAATATTACTACAATAGAGGAAGAAAAGGTATCAAAGATAGTTAGAAGGTATGGTGTCAATTAAGTCAGGGGAACATAACAGTAGCAACAAGAATTCAAGGGCTTACTATGTACCAGGCATTATTCTAGCATAAATAACTTGTTCAAGGTCATACACCTAATATGTTAGGTCATGTTTCAAATCTAGGCAATCTTACTATGCAGATTCACATCTCTTACTTTGTGAAGATACAGACAATATAAAAAGGGAAACTGGAAGCAATGACTCATGTAGAATTTGACTACAAAGGAAAAGAAAACCCTAGTGAGGCTGAACTGTACATGTATCATCTCCTGATAGCCTCGAGAGCAGGATTCTCAACCTCTGACAATGAAATTAAATGAAATACCACATGCAAATAAATTAAGTAAAAATTAGCAATGCAACACATGTGGTTTATATTAAGGCTTCATTTGGGGGGAAGGCCTGCATTGGCATCTGTGAGGGCTTTGTACCATCAAGAAGAGGTGGCATCATAACAGAATGTGAGTTACATTAAACTGAGCCGAGATGTTTGAATGCTTGGGAGTACTACATGCAAACCTCTTTTGCCTCTCTCAGATTTTGTTTGCATTTGGTATATAACATAAATCATATGGTTGCATGCCTATGTTGCCCTGATTATTCTATCATGCTACTTAGATGGAACTTAGGACTGAAATGATAAAAGATTATTGCCTGGTGCCTATCAGTTGCCTGATGCTTAAACCGGCTATGCAATCTATTAACTAGGAGGACTCAGCTGGCCCAGAGTGGTAAATGGAAGAACAGAGTCAACAAAATCAGTTCAGGTATCTTGAGAGCGGCTTAGTTTCTCAATTATGTTTATCTGAGTTTTATATATGGGAATGTATGTATGTACCTTAAGTGTTAAGCAAAGCAAAAACCTTGTGATTTATAAGCACCTTGGTTGGGATTTTATTCAACAATGCCAAGAGTCTAACTCTTCAAATAATGAGTATTAGAAATACCCTCATTTTTAATACGTATATTGGCTTCTGCAGACTCTACTATAACATGTTAAAGGAGTGGTATGTTCAGTAACCATTATGTTCAATTCTATCTCTGTGGTAATATAAAGTTTTCTTTCTATGGCAATGTGAAGAAACTTAAACCTACAAGATAGTTCTGGGGTTTATTTTGGGGCCTATGAGTTTGGCATAAGAGAGAGGAATATGTACTAAGAACCCATCTGTACCCTAGCACACAGACTCAGACACAACTGTCAGAGGGCAAAAGCACATTGAAACAGAGCTCCACATACAGCAGGCGCTTAAAAACGGACTGTTGACACCACAGAAATCTTTACCTTAACATGTTAAAACAAATCCACACTTTGAAACCAATGTAAACATGTGGATTCTAGTAGCCTCGGATCTCTTTCTTATAAACTTTTAATTCGTAAAGTCTGAAGAACTTATGAAACATGGACTTAGGATTACAAAAGAACTATAGTATTTGCAAGAACAGACTTAGAAAAAAGTTTTCTTGAAAAGATAACGGTGGTGGTAGTAAGGAAACAAAGGATGAAAATGAGTCAGGTACATACCTAGGAAGGTAACAACCAATTGTAGCATAGGCAGGCAGAGCTCCCAGGCAGGGAAGAAAAATAAATCAACTTAAACAAGGAGAGTGGGTAAGGCAAGCACTTAGTAAAGAGCCTTGAAATGCTGGCCTGGAGTTTAGAGTGTGTAAGATTTGGGAGTAAAAGTGGATCACAAGTTCATAAAGGAACACAGTTCATAAAATCAACTACCTCGCATCTTTAAAAATACATTTGTTGTCACTTCTAAGGTAACTGATGAAAAAAAAACGCTGGTAAGGGAAACTGCTGTTATTTTTCATAGTTCATGTTAGCTTACAATACATACCTCTAGCATATAGTCTCATGCTTTCCATATAAGTTGCAAGGTTTTCTGCTACCAAAGTAACTAGGGCATGATTGTGCTGAAGTTGATTGATTAAGTCATGGCGATAGAATACATGGGGACTTCGCTGAGTTTGACTGAAACGAGAAGAACTTAACAATATAATTAGGCAATTAAACTCTGTTGTAATCGAAAGAGCTTATACAATCTAAATTCCAAGATACTAATTTAAACACTTAAAATGGTTTCCTTTATAAGAGAATTAACTTTGGGCCGTTTATTTTCTTTAATGACAATATTAAGCTATTTAAAAGAAAATAATCAATGCCTCAAAAATAAGACATTAATTCCACTATTCTTCCTTCATACAAAAACTATGCATTAATATTCTCCAATTTCACACTATGGGAAAATCAATGACTGATTTCTTCTCCCATACTACAGTAGTAGCAAAGCACTTACAAGTTTACATGATTATTTCCAGAATTATAAAATAGAAACATTTCTTGTAACATTAGCACCACAAAGATTATGTTGTAAATGTAGTGGAGAATTTAATCAAAGAAAGTGCTTTTGTTAAAATTTTATTTATTAGGCATTCAAAGTACAGAATTATCTCTTATTTCCATCAAGTATGCCAGATAATTTCAGTGGCATGTGTTGTATCTATTAATCTCATTCCTCACTGCATTTTATCCTTCCTGCTTTGTTTCCCTTTTTGCCTGGATCTACCCTAATCCGTATTATATATTTCTTACAGACATTATATTTCTGTAATTGGTTTACTTTGCAATGTTTTAACGTTTTATTAACTTTGAAATGTCATACTACAGAAGTTTTCACAGTAAAATAAACCTATTGGCTTTTTAAATAGTTAGTTTTTAAAGTTAATTTCAAACACTAGATTTCAGGTATGTTCAAATGATGAAAGATGATAGGTATAGTTTAAAAATACTTTCTGATTTATTTTAGCTAAAGTTTGTTAAATAGCCGACTTTAAATATCTTACATGCCAAACTTTAGTTACTGGAATAATCTGTTCTTGTACTTTCTGGTTATAAGAGTTGGAAAAGATAACATGAAAGCAATATTATCATCTTTATTCTGATACTTATCACTAAATTGTGTCTTACTTCCTCTTCAATAAGAGAGGTGGATATGATAAAGGAATCTTCTTTTGTTCAAATTTAATCCATGTGTAAGCGTCCTGTCACCCCACTGTAATTTTCTTTTTTAAAACTCGCTTTCACCAACTGACAATGCCGTTTCTTTTCAAGAAAATACATAAATAAAAATATTGAAATTTTCTGCCAGAAGCCTTACCTCAAATTTTGAGGTGCTTCGCCAAACAAACTACAAATTTCTCTTATTTGTTTCAGTGCAGGAATTACCCATTTGTCATTTGTACGAAGTTCTTCTATAAAGCGATCTATCCACTGGATCTTCTGTGTGTCACGGTCCTTAAAAAACAATTTCAATGTTTTATATAGGTCAATACTCAGGAGAATTCCACCTTCAAATTAGTTTGAGAATTACAAAATAGAGCTTTTAAGATTAGCATCATACACATTATGCTGTAACTGCAGTAAAGAATAATAAAAAGCTGCTTTTAAGTACATTTTTATTCCACATATACTACCAAAACTCCCACAAGTAAAACACTATTATAAAAACTCAACATGACACGGATTCAGATATATCTACAGAAAGGTATTAAGCACACTGAAAAGTTTGATTTTAAGTTGCCAGGAGGTAGACATTTAGCTTTATCCAATGTATTAGGAGAGTCTACCACATAAGAAAATCCAGCAATAACGTGTAACTCCAATTGTTACTCTGTATGGGTTTGTTTTTAGCATAGTAAGGAACATTGAAAATTTGTTTTACCAAGAAAATAGTACGGCAACTGAGTGAAAAAAATTCACCAAAAATAAATTCACACACAAGGAGAGAAAGAGACAGAAACAGGAATAAGCAATTAAAAATTAATGTTATAAAATCAAAATAACTTCAGATATATTTTACTTCTCATACTTTACTCCTTCCCTGAGTCAATAATAATCAGAAATGTAGGTTTGTGTACCTAACAATTTTAAGTACAGATTATTTTTATTTTGTGTTTGTGTCTCTCTTTAATGAAATAATTTAAACTCAAGGTTCTTATTACTATTTGGTATACTAAATACTTAATGAACTACTAGTACAAGTGCAGTAAAAAAAAAAAGAAAACACCTACGTGAGCTATTAGTTCTTATCTAAATTTCAGTTCATTAGTATAGGAAATAGTTTTAACAAGTAGGAAATTAGTTACTCAGCAATATTCATTTTACCATGAATTAAAAAGATACACATGCTAGAAGTTAGAATGTAGGGAAGCTGTTGATCTGCTCATAGGGAAGGCACTAAATGTTTTAGTGTTTAGGAAATTCTACTAATTCTTCTTAACTTCCGTAAGAAGCAAAGAAAACCTAACTTCTCTTACCTCTAAAGTCCATAATCGACTTTAATATCTTATATGATCTACTGATATTTGAAACTGGTATTTCAGCACCATACATCTGACACTACCACCACTATATTACTTGTTTTGTTTATACCGTCTTTCTACTAAGAAGACTAAACTGCTTTTAGATGATGCACAAAACTTAGACATAGAGACCTAAGAGGAAGAGAGACCTACATGAACAAAGTATGTCAATTCTTGAAGATCATTTCAAAAATAACAATGTCAGAAAAATCTGGAACTATTCTATATCTACGCCATCCTCATGGTGAACGAGAAGGGTCACAAAAAGTGAGCAAGGCAGCACAACCTCACCTGGGAGCAACTGTAATCTAGTATTTTTATGTGGGCACTGAGAGCCAGGTCCATGATGTCTACAGGCACATCATCACTATGGGCCAGATTCCACAGGAGGTTCAACACTTTGTGTGCCATCACACCATCTTTATCATCTTCTGCAAGACGACGTATCAGCTCAAGTAGCTTTTCTCGCTGCTTTTTACTTGCATTTGTCCAACTGGCCTAGAAAAAATTTTTTAAATGATATGGAAACAACACATATTTATTGGTCACTGCTTAAAACTGTCACTGGATAAACTATATTCATCAGAAAAACAACACAGCTAAGCACAGCATTATTCAAGTGGTATCTGAGCGATAAGACAGGACAGATTTAAATTCCAGGAAAAACAAAAGAATCTCCATTTACAGTTAAATACCGTAGATCAGAGTTTCTCAACCATGAGTACTACAAACATTCTGGACTGGAAAACTCTTTTTCCAGTTTTGTGGGGGGCTGTCACGTGCACTGTAGGAAGTTTAAAAACACCCCTGGCCTCTACCCCACTAGAAGCCAGTAGCAACTCCTCCTCCTAGCTGTGACAACGAAAAATATCTCCAGATATTGCCAAGCATCTCTGGGAAGCAGAACAGCCTCCTGCCTTAGATTCAGTCTGTCATTTGCACCTTTAAAATTATATTAAAAGATGTTAAAGACAACTTGATATACAAACATTTTCATAATAAATGAAAAAAGCCTTTTATAGAGCAATGTGCATTACACGCATTTAAAAACAGAAGTCTATAACAAAGTCTGTTATTATCCAAGACTTACACAGAACAGAAATGATACAATGCTATTTCAATTTAGAAGACAGAATACTCATTTAAAAACTCTAAAATGGAAAAACAAAAAACAAAAAAACAAACCCTCTCTAAAATGGTACTTTTTAAATGCCCAGTTTATACAATGGGGTATGTGTGCAGGCTGGTGGCATCTGGTGGGTAGAGGTCAGGGATGTTGCTAAACAACATGAGAAAAGGTGTATGTATAACGTTGATAATCAGTGTTTATTGGAAAATAAACTGAAATCAACCTAATGGCAAATAGCAGAAGGATGATTAAGTAAATTACAGAGGATCCTTTCAATGAAATTATTACTCAGACATTTACAATGTGATAAATACAGGGTATGTCATAAGTCAACTGGAGTGCATACTTCTAATTCCTCCTAGACCCCTTAAAATTATGAAAGGAATAAGAGAAAGCTGCTAGGAATATAAAACAAGACTGAAATATTAGACTGTATTACAATTAAGAACATTTTAAAGAGAGACACCAGCAAACATTATGTGCCTCCTAAAGAAGAGCACATCACCACCTATGACATATTCTAGCAAAACAACAACAAAAAAGGCTCTGTATCATACTTTTGATATACAACAAAGCAATAATCAATCCAGTTTCCTCAACAAATAATTTACCAGGAAAAAGTAAAGACAAAGGGGGGAACTGTAGATTCAAAGAGACTTAAAAGACATATGCAACTGATTACAAACTATGGAGCCTAGCTCAAACAAACTCCAAAAATAAGGTATAATCTGAGGCAACTGAAGTTTCATCACTATTTGAGAATATTAAGGAATTATTAGTTTTTAGGTATGATAACGATATTGTGAAGTTTTTCTTCATGTACTTATCTCTAACAGACATATACTAGAATCATTAAATATGAAAAGGAGAATCCATTAAGAACATTTGTTTAGGGCTTCCCTGGTGGCATAGTGGTTAAGAATCCACCTGCTAATGCAGGGGACACGGGTTCGAGCCCTCGTCCGGGAAGATCCCACATGCCATGGAGCAACTAAGCCCGTGCACCACAACTCCTGAGCCTGCGCTCTAGAGCCCGCGAGCCACAACTACTGAGCCCACGTGCCACAACTACTGAAGCCTGCACGCCTAGAGCCCATGCTCCACAAGAGAAGCCACCACAATGAGAAGCCCGCGCACCACAATGAAGAGTAGCCCCCATTTGCCACAACTAGAGAAAGCCCGCGCACAGCAACAAAGACCCAACGCAGTCAAATAAATAAATAAAAATTCCTTCCTTAAAAAAATAAACATTTGTTCATCCAAAGCCACCATAAGATGAGTAAAAAAAAAAAAAAACAAAAAACAACCACAATTTGCAACACCTGAACTGATAAAGATGGCTAGTGTTCAGAATGTCAAGAATTCCTAAGAACCAATAAGTACAAACAACTCAAAAGGGAAAAATTAGGCAAAAGACTTGAACAGGCTTTTCACACACACACATAAAAGGAGAATAGAAACATATGAAAAGATGTTCAACTTCATTAGTGATCAAGGATATAAAAACCAATACGACAATGAAGTAACATTTGATACCAAGCAGACTGTCAAAACTCCCAAATTCTGACAAAAACAAGTGCTGGCAAGGATGTGAAAATCTCAATGGGACTGTAAACTGGTATAACCACTTTGAAGAACGAAGACCTAATTAGAACTCAAACACTGAAAAACTAGACCAGCTAGACCAGGCAAGTACATAAGTCTAATCAATAAGCTTTGAAATCATTTGGTTGCACTCTATAAAGAACTGCAAAGTGACCTGGACTTCATGCTTCTTTTGAATCATCTTTAGTAGAAAGTTTCAAGACACACTCCATAAGAACGTTAGTTTTACCAACACCTCAAAAAACAGTGCTTGTTACCAAATAGTAAGCCCTCAATAAACATCTATTAATCCAAAGGGGGGGAGCATAGATGATGGAATTATTTTTATATTTAGACTATTGTTGTATTTAGACCACTCTTAGAAGTGGTCTAAAGTAGAGGGTCCAGAGAATGTAATAACAATCAACCTCTTCTTTCTCCTCCCATCATGGCCATCACTGGTCATGTACCATCATTTCGTAAGTCATCTCAAAATTAAAAATGAATGGCAATTAACTTTAGAGTACCCCACTGTAACTGATTCTGTTATTTCCTTAGCTGCCTTTGTTGTACTTCAAACTTAATTTTTCCATAAGGCAGTGATTTACAACTTTAATGTACTTAAGATTCATCTGAGAATCTTGCTTAAAATACAGACTCCCAGGACCCATTCCTAGCAACTCAGAGTTAATTGGTCTTAGGTAGAAGCCAGTAATTGGTATTATTTTTTCTTCAATTGTGAAATACACATCAGGAAGGTACAAACATACACATTATACTACATAATGTAAACACCTATGTAACTATTACCCAGGTCAAATGTAATATGGTAAGCAGCACTCCAGAAGCTAGCTGGGTCTATTTCTGAAGTTTATGTTAATGCAATCAAGGTATATGAAATTCTTGTGTGCCTTCATTCCTTTCTTCAACCTTCTCTTTATTAGACTCACCCTTGTGGTTGAGCTGCTCAAATCTGCTCATTCTCATTGGTATGTTTCATTATATGAACATTCCACAATGTATCCATCTTACATAGCAATTTTTAGCTATTATAAATAATTCTGCCACAAATGTTGATTGTGTATACTGGTGTATATATGCATGAGTTTCTCTACAGTATATATTCAGAAGTCAAAACGATTAAGTCATGAAAATCTTACACTTTTCCAGAAACACCAAACTATTTTCCTAAGTGGTTGTAGGAACTTATGTTCCCACCAGCAGTCAGTATAACTGTTATAACTGTTATTTTTAACAAGATCCCTTCGTGATCTAATGCCAGTTGTTAACAGAATGCCCCTATGTGAACACTGCCATAACATCTTGTGTTCTTAATCCACAAATTCACCAAACACTTGGCTTTTACAAACCCAGCACTAGTAACTGGAGAGAGACCACTACACAATATGGCTTTAAAAAGTGCATCATGGCACCAATGCAGATATGACTGTAGGAGCTCTTGGGCTACCTTTTGAATTACATTTCCATTAAGTCCATGAATTACATTTCCAATTCGCCTGTGCATATCACCCCAGACTATTAAGGTATTGGTAGTCCTTGCTGTTGATTCTTTATTTTTCATTGCAACCAATTAATCCTTCCCTGCAGTCCTACAGTTCACTTGAACCTATAATAAAAACACAAACTGCTAGGGGAAAGGAATCCAAATTGACAACTGAATTAAAAAAAAAATCCTTATTTATGAGGACTATTATTATAAAAATGAATATCAAGATCTCATTGAAAAAGAAAACAATGGTCAATTCCTTTACACTAGAAACTGTTTAATGATTTCCATTTAAGTACTTACTGGGTAAGAACCATTCATAGATTTAATGAATTAACTGTATTAAAAATGAAACTGTACTACTATGTTAACTATTACCTTAAAGCAGTCAAAAAGATGATCGAGTTGCTCAGGAGAAAAATCCCATGCCAACTTTGCCAGTAGATCATGTACATTCTTCACAATGGCTTCATGCTTCCCCGCCTATTGAAAAACCAAAGAAAATCAGAGCATACTAAAATTTGAACAGCAATAAGTAGCATACACTGTCTGTGGAAAACTATTAATAAAGTATTCCCATCTCCAACTAACTGTGTAACCTAAGAAAATTCCTAATATTTTACATGTTTTAGAACTGCCATCTAAAACCTGACAACTCAATTTCTTGACATACATGGTTAATGTAGACTTTGGGAATTCATGTGAACTTTTATTACAGTTTATTGAATTTAACATGCCAGTTCTAACATTGCAAATAGGAGAATAAGGCCCACCAGTGGTACTGTTTCAAAATTGGAACCTTAAGCACTCAAAGGCAAAACTGAATGCTTTCTTGGTTTCTACAGACTCAATGAACAAAGCTTTGTAATCTAGAACTCATCAATACTTCCTAAGTGATCCATGAATAGAAACTTGTCATTAAGATAATCAAAGGAATCACATAGTTTCTATCTCTGAGACCAAAGATCACTTACCCTTCTAAAAGCTATTAATCTTTCGGATTATTACAGGATTTTATAAATAATCTAGTGATTTAACTTTCCTGACATCGGAGTTCTTTGTTTTCAGTATATGAAGAAACCAATTATGGATGTCTTATACGCTTTCAATAGACATTTCTTATTATTTTACGTTTGCCTCTTATTTAAAACCTACAAATTGCCAACCTTTACCAAATACATACAGTAGATGTTGGAATATTTTTTATTTTAGAAATATTACTGGCCATCTCAAAAGGATTCTTGACAGGACTTCTGTAAACAATAAGCATTTACCTATACTAAAAGTCAAACAGTATAAGTCTTCATCCCTTTTAACTACAACTATTACCATTTCTTTAGTTTTTAGTACATTTCTTTTACAAACCAAAGAGCCACCATCTTAAATTCCTTACCTGCGCTGCCCAGATATTATCAAGATCTTGTAAGGTCAGGGCCTTTTCTTTGATGACAAAACGAAGAATCTTCTCTAGCTTTTCTACATACTGTGGTTGATGAAGACTATCTCGCAAGACTATGGATAAAATATTGTTCTGCTGTATCCACTCCTAAATAGAATTCAAACACTTGTTTCAAAGCTTCTAAAAATATATACATAAAGTATTGTTCACACTTTTAGCTTCCAGGGTTTTTTTTCTCCTTCTTTTTTTTTTTTTTAGTTGCAGCATGCATGTGGGATTTAGTTCCCCAACCAGGGATCAAACCCGGGCCCCCTGAATTGGGAGCGCAGTCTTGCCCAATGAACCACCAAGGAAGTCCCTGTTCACACTTTTAAACATTAGTAGGAATTTAAAAACTCAAAATAGGCTTCCCTGGTGGCACAGTGGTTGAGAGTCCACCCGCTGATGCAGGGGACACGGGTTCGTGCCCTGGTCTGGAAAGATCCCACATGCCGCGGAGCAGCTAGGCCCCGTGAGCCATGGCCGCTGAGCCTGCGCGTCCGGAGCCTGTGCTCCGCAACGGGAGAGGCCACAACACTGAGAGGCCCGCGTACCGCAAAAAAACAAAAACAAAACAAAAAACAAACAAAACAAAACAACTCAAAATATAATGCACAATGGAACATGGTTATGTGTTCTTTTGATACAAAATTATGAAAAATCACAATAATTTCATGGAACTTAATTTTGCACATACAGAAATGTTTCCATGAATTAGAAACAGTGAAATCATTAAAAAGATTTTACTCCAGCATTTACTCAGAAAATTATTATTTAAATGTAGCAATCGGGCTTCCCTGGTGGCGCAGTGGTTAAGAATCCGCTTGCCAATGCAGGGGACACGGGTTTGCGCCCTGGTCTGGGAAGATCCCACATGCCGCGGAGCAACTAATAAGCCCGTGCGCCACAACTACTGAGCCTGCACTCTAGAGCCCGCGAGCCACAAGTACTGAAGCCTGCGCACCTACAGCTGGTGCTCCGCAACAAGAGAAGCCACCGCAATGAGAAGCCCACGCATCGCAACAAAGAGTAGCCCCCCGCTCGCCACAACTAGAGAAAGCCCGTGCACAGCAACGAAGACCCAACGCAGCCAAAAATAAATAAATAAAATAATATTTAAATAAATAAATAAATGTAGCGATCACCATGGTTTAGGTATGGGACTTATTTTAGGATCTTTAGATTTTTTTATACCAGTTTTGATTTGGGTGAAAAGGTACTTTTTACTTTTATTTATTAACCAATTACACTATTATTGCTTATCCATTAGCTTTTTAATCTTCTCAGCAATCCTAATGAGGGCTGTATTACCCTATTACAGAAAAGTAAACAGGCTCAGAAGTGTTGGAACCAGAATCTGAATCAAGGCTGAAAGCTACCGAAGTCTGTTTCTCTGACACTATGCTATATTGCTTGACAGGTATTTATTTAATATTTAAATCAACAAAAGAAAACTAACTCATGATACAATACAAAGGTAACAGTCCACACTGTATGATTTTACACTATTCAATTTAATGAGAATAAAAAGTATTTAGCCCCAAAATGTGCTAAAGAAGTACACTTCTCAGCTGGTAAAGGCCCTTTTTTACTTCTAATCTATTACAGACAGATATTTTTGTAGAATACCATTAAAATGTGGCAATATGAAATTGCTACAGAAGTTTCTAAACACTCAATGCCATCTGCCATATTCATCTAGCCTTGGCAACAGCTCAAGGACCAGAACCAGACCTCAGACCACACTGAGTAGCTCTGTGCTCGACTTTCCACAAGGTGAACAGACAAATCAGATACACAAAACTACATGTCTACCACCTGACCCCCTAACACAGGGCCAATGTGTCTAGGCATCCTCCACATACCTTTTATCACATTCTAATCACTGTTTTCCTATTAAACTGAGGCCTCCTTGAGGTCAAGGACAGTTCTTTTACAGATGTCTCCTCAGTACTGTCAGACAGTATGCACTAAAGTTATTCAATATTTAAGTAGCATTCTTATTCATTTTTAAACTATAATATATGCAAATTATCTAGGGTAAAGTTTCCTAAACTTTCAACATCAAAATGATGTAAGTGCTTAAGCGAAGTCCTTACAATGATGACAAAACATTAACTCATGTGTATCTTATTCCAATAATTCTATTTCCTATTTTAAAATCTTTAAGTGGAATTCATCAAATGAATAGGCCACTTCATTCAATAGCTACCAGATACTACCCAATCTATTTCCCAAATCACCTTTATTTACTCAATTTCAACCCCCCACCCGACAAGCTAATAATTATTTCAGAACACCTACATTCAGCAGTAAGCTTATCAAAGATGTGCTAAGCTACCCATTATCATCAAACAATTACATATCACCAAATATACCAAATAATAAACCATGTTATCACAAAAAGTTCTCAGGATTAACAGAGTTGTAGATCAATCCAAACACCTCCCAATTTCAAAAGTTTACTTTAAAATGTTAACATTACTAACTTTAAGTAGAGCTATTCTGATTTTTGCCTTAGATAGATTCTTATTCATGAAAGTAGAATCAAAGGACTTACTGCCATTCGTTCAGCTGTGAGCCATTCTTCCTCCTCAGGGTTACCATGCCGATGAGTGTAGTATGATACACTAGATATCACCTTATTAACTTCATTAAGTGCATTCATCTTTCCATTAAAAGAAGAAATCTGCAATAATCTGTAAGAGAAATTCAGTGTTGAATACGATTCTAAACATTCACATAAATAATTATTTCAAGAGGTAAATATCTTACCTAAGTATCATTTTTAACCTAAATATTTCTAAATTTTTAACAGTTTCTTCTTGTCCTGGAACCCTTGAAGCTAAATTTTTCAAAGATTTAATAATCATTGAAAGAGCATCATTTTTGGCTTCATTCTTTGCTTCTTTTTTCAGTTCTTCATCAGTTAAGTTTTCTAAAAACTGTGGAACCATTTCTATTACTGGAAGGAAGTACTTTTTCACTGTATGAAGAGTGAGAAACTCATAGCATTGTCCAAATGGTCTGAAACAAGAGAGACAAAAATCTCTTTTAATATTCAATTTCTTACAATTCAACTAGGACTGAACTCAGACTGTACCTATTACTTTAAAACAATCCGGGGACTTCCCTGGTGGTCCAGTGGTTAAGACTCCACACTCCCAATGCAGGGGGTGCGGGTTCAATCCCTGATTGGGGAACTAGATCCTGCATGCTGGAACTAAGAGCCCGCATGCTGCAACCAAAGATCCCGCGTGCCGCAACAAAGACCCGGCACAGCCAAATAAATTTTTTTTAAAATAATAATAAAAAATAAAAAAAACCAGAGTAATTTCCTTTAAAAAATAAAAAATCCAAGTTACCAGCTAAAGAGAAGAAACCACATTTGAAAAAAGCAACAATTTTTAATCAAGCAATTAAGTAGCAATTTCTATAATGCACTGAAGATTAATTTTGAAACATAACTTACTTAATAAGGGCTGCAATTATTTGAACATTTAATGCTGATCCATTAATAAAACGATCATGCAAAATCTGAAACCCATTTAAAGTGCCGAATTTGTTGAGAAGATCCACGAGCCAACCCTGCAACAATACAGTTAATAAAAAAGTTAACTTCCTGCTTTTGGGCGGGGGGAATGCTATCTGAAGTAATTTCTTGATTGAAACATACTAGAAACAGGAAATTCAATAAAATTATTATGTAAAACCATCTTTGAAAAAAGACACGGAATATTGCATATTGTTCACAGTAATCCTGTCTGTGAGAAAAGCATAAGTAGTAGTATAGATCACTAGGGCACAGTTGTTTGTTAACGATATAGCTGGTGAACAGGAATTAGAAGCCACGCTTCTATCTCAGAGATTCCACCACAGGAGAATACCTTATTATCTGAAGGTCTATTTTAAAAAATTTAAGGGGGTAAAAAGACTCTTTAAAAAAAAAAAAAGATATTTGGTAACCTAAGATATTGTTTGAATTTATTTTTTGTTGTAGTTGTGAATAACTAAAAACACCCTAAAACTACAATAATCTTAAAGCCAAAGAAAAACTAATCCCTGGTATTCTATTTTTTGTTCCTAACTAGAACATGCTGGTTGATGCTCTGTTTTGACTCATGTGAATACACCTAGTTCTCATCTTAGAGGTACCACAATACAATAGTAAGAATTATCTTTCAACCTCTTCTCTAAGGGATAGCAAGTAACTCACAAGTACAGTGCGGCTGGGATAGGCAAATTAAAAAGGAATCAAAAGCTTATACAGATAAAAGAATCAAATGTATCTAAAAAGTCACGTACTTAAGAGAACGTTTAATTCCTTGCCTTCTTCTAAAAGGCCACATTTTGCAAGTCACTGAGGGAAGAAAAACAAGAGGGGGAAAAAGGGGGCACTTTCTCTACTTAAGTCTTAAGCAAAAATAATTTCTACAGCTATTCAAAAACAAACAAAAAGCAGTGTTCAGGACAAAGGGAAAACGCTAAGTAAAAGGTAACTGCCTTAAAGAGACACTATGGTAGTTTCGATATGATTTTTATGAGACTCTAAATCAATTAAATTCTCAAATAAATCAACTACCATATATTTCTATGTAAGTTCATTATAATGTTTTCCTTTTTATTTGGCCTTAAAAGGCTAAATCAAAACAATTAAAACTCTGATTCTTACAAAGAAATCTGTTGAGATAAAGTCAGATACAAAAGAATTTATGTCAATTTAATTTTCATAAGGTATTTTAAATAGACAAAACTAAACTACAGGGATTATGGACATGTGCTTGAGTCCAGCTATAAAGAAAAGCAAGGAAATGATTTTATTAGTTAGGACATTACTTAATGTTAGGAAGGCCAGAGGGGCAATGATTGGGAGGGAGTGTGGAAGGGGGCCTCCAGGGAGTGACAATGTACTATTTCTTGACCTGAGTGGGTTACATGGATGCTCATTTTGCAATAAATCATTAAGCTATTTAAAAAAAAAATTAAAAATCTGAGCATTTAATTCACCAGGTCCCTTTTAGCATTCAGCAATTCTAAGAAAGTACATACTTATTATGTAATGTATTTTTATTTCTCCAGTAACTGGAATGAGACAATTAGGCTGATATACTCAACAGTTATGTATATATAACACAGTATATATATGTGCACAAAGTAAAGAATCAGGCTAAAGCTAATCTCATATATTTTCAGCTGCATTGTACACTTATGCAATTAGGAATACTCAAAAATTAATAATACTCAAGAAAAGCTAGGCTTCAAAGAAAGATATTTAAAAATGTCTTCAACCAGAAGCCATCCTAAATCAACTTGTTCTCTTTGAGACTCTTACAGATTACTATTGACCTACAGAGCAAAAAATTAGGTAAAATTTTAAAAAAATACAGGTATATTTTAGAGATTGCCATTATTTAAATATTAATTTGATTTACTCAAACAAAAAAAGCCTGAAGTGGCAACAATAGGAACCTTGGGAAATACCAGAAACTCTCAGCTCGAAGTTCAATAAGTTTTGATGACTTCCACTTTTAACAGAATAAACCAAACAATATATATATATATGTTCAAATTTTCCTTTTTTTAAAAAATAAGGTCATCAATATTTAAAAAGTCTTCCTAAATTCTAAAGTTTAAAAATTATATATGGTTAATTATTTAATTAAAAGAAGTACAGCTTAGGGATGCATTTTTTAATGTACATTCTGTTTATGCTGGCATAGAAAATTTACATTGGAGAACTTTTACGTTTGTGTATACTATATATATTTCATTGATATTTGTAAGTTTTGCTATTTTCCTTTCATTTGTAATTTCTATAGTTTTATGACACATTAGCCAGGCCTTGGTCAAAGAAGTAATCTCCTACTCTACTCTTATTTAAAAGGAAAAATATGCTCTGTTTCATACCAACCCAAATTATGACTATTTCCCAAGAGGCTGGGCAGAAGACAATGGGGACTAACTACATGGAGAAAGTCAAAAATATTTTTAAATTAAAAAAAAAAAATTACAAAATAATGCAAAATCCCCTTAAGAGCAATGTGAAATTACCCTCCTCCATGTTAACAGTAGGTTCAGATCATTTAAAGTTCTATAGCAGAGCAAAACAACTGTAATATTTAACTTTGAAAATAACAAACCAACACACTTTTGGTGATCGAGGGTCTGGAGAACGAGCAAAGAGTTCATCTTCAGGCAACTGAACATTTGAGGAAACGGATTCACATGGACGTGTACCATTGTAGATATGGAATTTGCAATGAGGATTTAAGGCCATGGAGAGAAGTTCTAGAAGTGGAAACCAGTCTTGGGACAACTTGGCCACACATAGCTCCACCAGGCGATGAGTATTGTTGATAATACACCTCTGTTATATAAAGAATAATTAATGAGATCAAACCATCCCAAACAGAAATATCTTCTGATCTTGATTAATTATCTTTTTTTTTTTTGTACGTGGGCCTCTCACTGTTGTGGCCTCTCCCGTTGCAGAGCACAGGCTCCAGACGCGCAGGCTCAGCAGCCATGGCTCACGGGCCCAGCCGCTCCACGGCATGTGGGATCTTCCCGGACCGGGGCACGAACCCGTGTCCCCTGCATCGGCAGGCGGACTCTCAACCAGTGCGCCACCAGGGAAGCCCTTGATTAATTATATCTTAATAATGACCTCTCAATTGTGCTATACCGATCATTTTTGAGTTATGTTTAATTTTACTAATATTGGGATCAAATTTATATATCAAAAAGAAATTAGCATTTACTTTATAATTTATATAGTACCTAATTTCAAAAGCTATTTGCAATGACTTACAAAATGAAGCAGGCACTGCTCTATGTCCCCAGACGATGCAAATTACCACTGCTTTCTCTATGCAATTTTCTGACTAGAGGCAACAATTCTAAAATCTAAACAATGTATCAAATATCCCAGGTGGAGTAGGTTTGCTATCTACGCCTCAATGCAAAAGTCTGATACCACTCCCAAACTTTCCATTCTATACTTAAAAACTTACATGTTGAATTAGAAGATGTTGGTATCTTTATGCTATGGTTATATGAGAAATAGTTCACAGGGCATAAAAATATGCCCTGCTTCACAATTTATAACCATATTTCCATATTATAAACAAGAACAGAGACTTGGAGTAATTATGGTACTTCAATCTAAAAATGCACATTTCTTATCACTTTTTAAGATCTCTGGAATCTGATTGTATCACATAATCAATGTATAGTGCATTTCCCTAGACTGAAGGTATTTGTAGAGATTTGTCTTGGTTTCTGCCAGTCATCTGGGGACACCACCAACCTGAGACCACTTTAAGTTCCCCATCTGATATTTTTTGTATCACAACTCTGACTTGAATTCAGGCTTCAAAACTGTTTGAATACTAGCTGGTGGTTTAAGTTTTTAAGAGATTTTTTCCCCCTCTACCAGGTGCCAAAGTTGAAATGTGCAGGTTTCTTTGGTGTTTCTTTCTGTATGTTAAATTTATTTCTCTGCATTGACGCTTTGTGTCTCAGATAACAGTTCCCCATCTTGGGTGTTTTCCTTCCTCAGTGGTACATAAAGTGAGTGAGTGGTGCATTTCACAACTGTCATATTTTCAGTGAAATACGGTCACTTGTCAAAAGTCACAAGGCACTTCAGAACCAAGGAGACAGATTAAACCAATGTTTTCTAACTCTAAATCTCACACTCATTCTAAATGATCATGCTTCTTTCAACAGAAATTATAACTAATAAATTTTTAAAGTTTCTCATTTTAAAATCCTTTAATTAATGGATCAAATATATAACCAAATATACTATATAAGAAAACACACTCATCACTATATAAATCTGATTTTCAAAATTTAAATGAAAGACTCACATGAATTTCAAACTTCCAGCCACTCACTGCCTCGTCTGTAAGGATTTTAGTGAAAGATATTGTTAGCCCATCGCGAAAAAATCGCTGACATGCTTCACTTTTAACATCAAGGCCTAAGAAAAGGAGAGAAAAATTAATGTAAACAAAATACTTCTCTGGTTGTCTTACAATGTCCAATTATAAGATAAAAATAATTGTAAAATATTCAGTAACAGCTAACAAATGCCGACTAGATTTGGAACAAAACTCACAGCATTATGTATAAGAGGTCAAAAAGGTAACAGATTCAGAAACAAAAATAACCTTCAATGAATTTCAAAAATACTTAACTGTATAAGAGTACATTAATCCAAGTAATATTAAGATGAATCAAAACTATTTCAAATTATGACACTGGACCGACCTTAAATACAAAACGGTTATGAGTACCATGTGATAGGGGATTTAAATACTTCACAGTATTTTACTCTCTGACAACAAATCTTAAAATTTTTAATATGACGTTTCTCGGGGACTTCCCTGGTGGCGCAGTGGTTAAGAATCTGCCTGCCAATGCTGGGGACACGGGTACAAGCCCTGGTCCGGGAAGATCCCACATGCCACAGAGCACCTAAGCTCGTGCGCCACAACTGCTGAGCCCGTGCTCTAAAGCCCGCGAGCCACAACTACTGAGCCCGCGCGCCTAGAGCCTGTGCTCCGCAACAAGAGGGGCCAACCCAATGAAGCCCACACGCCGCAATGAAGAGTAGCCCCGGCTTGCCGCAACTAGAGAAAGCCCATGTGCAGCAATGAAGACCCAACGAAGACAAAAATAAATAAAATAAATTTTTTTTAAAAAACGACGTTTCTTAACTATTTTTAAAATCTCATTTTGGTTGTACATTATCCATTTGACATCAAATACTATTCTACTATTCTACAGAAGAGTTTCATCGATTAAAGATAAATTATCATCTTCCGTATTAGTCTCTTCCACTGGCTCAACATCTATGCTTCTTTATATCCTTCTTTTAATTTCACCTGATTTCAGAAAGGCAACAGAGCTACATGCCCCCAGACACACAAAATAACCTTTAACTCTTGATGACAAAATGAAAAGCCATTCAGTTTGAACATACGAGTATTATTCGATTTTGGCTGTACAACAGACATGACATTTAAGCCCAGTACTGTAGTTTAAAAAATCTGAACCTTGCTTAAAATTAAAATAAACCATGGTCCCAAAGAAATATGGGGAGGAGGAGGGGATTGCATTTCCAATGAATGTCAATGATATTAAATGAAATACCATTGTGTGTTTTTACCTATCACTGTACAGTCAGGACCTAAAACATGTCTAGGACAGAAGCCTTCAAAAATTTGCTGAATTGATGAATAAATGTGTAAATGAACAAAAGAAATCTGAGTGGTGAAAACAATGGTTATCTGATAACGCATTTTCATAGCTCATCAGATTGGTTTTCTAAGATTAGTAAGGTGTAACGACACGTTCCTTAAATGAAGGAGGGTAATTACTCTAAGACAAAGGAAATTTTACCCTTGCCGTGGAATGAGACAGACTTAAGCAAGGTACTAAAGACAATAATTTTTACAACATTTAATTTCAATTGTGATGATTCCTATTGATAATTAGAACACATCCCTGGCTACCCTATTTCAGAAATTGAAATGTTATTGCTGTTTATTTTAATCTCCAATGCCTTAAAAATGAGTAGATATTACAATAGTAGCCCTTTGCTAAGAGAATTCAATTGCACCTAAAGAAAACTAGTCACTGAAAAAAATAATGATTAATTCCAAAATTAAGCTTTTACTTCTAGACAAGAATAACAGCATGACTCCTTTTAATTGGGTTACTTTTTAAAAAAAACACAGGACCTCATCTTTCAGGTCTTTTTTTCTTTTAGAGAAAATCCAAACCTTTTCTGTGTATTAAAGAATAATCAACACATAAGCTAAACAGTTTAAATATGAATATATACAAATTTTACGTATAACTTCAGAGAGTTCACAAACATCCTTGAAGGCTGTCCGAAGGATATGAACCCTTGCTCTAGGGACAAATCATAAGCCATAGCAAGAAAACTTAGTTAAATGTTCTAGTCTAGGAATACACAGAAAAAGTCTTCAGGCATGAAGTGAAACTATTAGCTAGTAGCATACATTATGGAAAGCATAAGACCATTTAAACTTACCTTTTTTACTAAGATCAATAGCAGCTTCTAAAAGCACTTCTAATTCCCCTTTCGGCAAAACTGGAACCACCCATCGAGGCCTAAGAGTTTTAATAATATAAAAAGATGTTTATTGGTTGAACACTGAACGAGGCACTATAAATGAGTTACTAATTACAATTACTCACTTAGCGCACCATGAAAATATTAAAATGAAACTAAAATATTAAAACCACAAGGTTGGCAGAACATCTGCTTTGTGGGACTAAGCATCATCTGTTGTCTCTACAAACAAAATTTTTTTAAGGAACTGTCGAACAAAAGATATAGCAATGAGAGAAGGGAAAATAAAATTATTTTAATAACACAGAATATAAAACTAATAATCAAGTATCACTAGAATATAAAACTACTATAATAATCAAGTATCACTTAAATGGATACCTATTGTTAGAGTTCATAGGAAAGTGCTCTTTCAGGATTCAGGTTAAAGGAGACATGATGAACCTCTTAGTTGTCCATCCACTTCCTCACAAAGAAGAAAAAATCTAGGTGGCAAATGACTAATTTCTGCCTCAACTTTTCCTGAAGGTTAAGTTAGACATAGGTCTCCAAGTCTTTATGCCTCCACAGGCACCCTCCTCCCTCAAACAACGATGCAGCATACGCCCAGGTGGTGCTTTCTCTGCTCCCAGTGCCAGCGGCCCAACCATCTGGGAGTCCATCCTCTTCCTACCCCTTCATCCCTCACTACCACCCAACTTACCCAGTGCTCCAAAAAACCCCATTTTGATAAAAAGTGCTCCATGACCACATAATCTATTAGAAACCAATGTATATCACCCTTTCTCATTGTTTTTATTTACATAAAAAAACATCACTTGTGTTTCTCTCCCCCTGCAGATTTGCTAACATGCAACTTTGCCCTTGAGTGAGCGTAAGAAGTACACTTTTATCATCAGCAACCACCAGTCAAAAATTGAAAAGTAACAGTACAACTTTTTGCTATGATAACTCTGCTACAAAGAATGGGCAGGGACATTACAACTTTATACAACTGTTTGTTTGTTTGACTAATTCATTATATACCATTACTACAGGCATCCGTCAAAAGAATCACATTTAATGTGTTCTTTCAAATATACATTTAAAAACAATGAGTTAAATATATATTAATAGGAAAAATATTTAAAATAAATGAAGTGAGGAAAACAAGTTATAAAATGATATTATAGTAAGAATTCCATATTTGTACAGAAAGCAGCACATATGGTAATAAACACAAAGACAACCTGGAAGAATGTACACCTTATTGTTAGTAGCAACTTTTGGTTGGGAGGTGTGTATCTACAGAGGAAATTACAAAGAACATTATTGACATATTTCTATGTTTAACAAGAAGTACTTATATTATATTACTTATGTAATCAGAATGTTTTTTTAAAAATGCAAAGGGTTTCTATTTCCCCTGACATTATATGTGTAATGGTGTTAACTGATTTTTAAAAAGTAAACTTACTAAGGCAAGTAAGTGCCTATAAGTGTATTTTCCTTACTTTTCTTTTGGGGGGTTGGAGGGATGTGTCACACCTCCCTGGGACTCACTTGTTGAGCTCACAGCCTGGTGAAGACCACAGACATGCAGGATGGTTCCCTGAAACGCTCTTCCCTTATCTTCTTTAAATCTTTTCCTTCCCATACACGCAAGCTTAAACTTTCACACTCTCAGAGTCTTACTCCAAATAATCAAAGCATGGGGTGGGGAGGTGGGTGTGGGTGAATGTTTGTACTATGAGTATGAAAATGTATACTCTGAACCACCCCCATGAGATGAAGATCAGGAGAAGCAAATAGCTGAGATGGTTAAACGTCTCAAACTAATCAAGGGTTCACAAAGGGGCAGGCTCTGAGGAACTCAATCTTCTTATGACCTGGTTTACCTCAGGGCCATGCAAAAAGTATTAAAGTCATCCAGTAACCGACATGCTAATAAGAAAAAAAACGGGAAATCACACATACGGTTCTACTTCAGTAACACACCAGCTAGGGTGATCATCATTAAACTGAACACTTTATTGACACTGTTACTTCCTTTCATTTTTTAAATCCATTAAGAACCATGGGTTGCAAAGTACTTGGCAATGACTAAGATGTTAAGGCTATTTATGGAGGCAGTATGGTTACTGGGATATTCCTATCCACTCTTCCTCTTTTCTTAGTACTAATCACTGTGCTGAAATACTTTTGTTTTTCCTGTGTATGACACACATTAAAAAGCAAAACAAAATCAACTCACCTATTGATCATGTCATCCAACTTTGCCAGGTCAGTATGTGGAAATGCAGGTTCCTCATCTTCAAGCTGTGGTGGGGCATCAACTTGACCTTGTTCATCTGGGGGAGTTGCCGGGGAATTTTCATTGGAAGAATCAGGTGATGAAGTCTTAATTAAATTCAAACACCAACACAGATTAGGGGGAAATAATGTAAGCTTTTAAAGAAGATATGATCATTGTAAGTTTATGATGTTTCAGGCAGTCTCTGTGCTACTATGCTTTAAAATAATTTCATTTAATCCTCAAGAGCCTAAGGAAGTATTCTTCTGCCACTTAACAGATGAAAAAAACAAACTCAGACAATAAGTAATTAGCCCTAGGTCACAGAGCTCCAATTCTGTGGTCAGGATCTGAATCCAGGTCTAATTCTAAAGTTTGAGTTCTTATCCACAGTGTATACTGCTTCTCCGCCTACATTTCCCATTATATGAGCCCTTCATGATAGAAATTATTGTACACATTTTACAGATTAAAAAGTTTCTGATATAACATTTATTTTTCATTCTGAAGAGAAAAAATAAATTTTATTCCACAATTCCCCTAGTCTCCAACTATTATCCAAATAATTATTAAAACTTCACTGTGGTTTCTAAATAAGTCACACCATTTTCAACTAATAAGGCTAATTTTATTCTTTCATTCTTCATTCTTTGTGCTTCTTTTTTCCCCCCCATACTTTAGCTGTGTACAATATTTCCACAATTAAGTGAAAGAACTTTTATGACCCTTATTAATTTTGAAAGCAGATAGTATTTTTCTCTTTCAAATTGAGACTGATCTAAATTTTAAGCTGACTTTTACTCGTATATTCTTGAATTTTCTACCTACTGTAGGTTGATGGCCCTTTTAAAGAAGGCCCCTTTCCCTATCATTTTAGCATTTATTGAACAGATGCATAAATAAGTACTTGTATTGAAGACAGTTGGGTATACCACCATTAATATATTCTACTTACAAAGTTTATATATGAACTCATAGAGCCAATTTGCAAGTAAATAGCAAACTTTTACTTAAGATGGCGAACACTACGCAGGTGCTATAGGGCTAGTTTCAAGGCAAAAATCTATAGAACAGAATTCAAGTTTTTTCAGAAGCCCAATAAAAATATTTGCATTTCAAGTATGTAACTTCGGAAGTCTGCTTCATTACTTTTTAAAAAGGCCCATTTCCCCTGGTATATATGTATTATATACATGCTCACAGAAATCCTAAAGACAAAAATAACAATTAAGATACCCGCAATACCACACCAACAGATAAGCACCAATGACATTTTCAGTTATTTCCTTGCAGTTTTTCTTCTATGTGACCCCCCCAAAATCCTGTCTATATATATGTATAAATTTTCAATAAAATTGGGATTATACTTAAGTCTGTGTCCTTTTCCATTCAACATTTGAGTATTTTCCCCCATCATAAACAATCTTTTTTAAAGAGCTGATTAATGGCCACATAGTATTAATTAAACAAAATTAAGGGACATTTAGCATTCTGCAATTTTTATTGCTAACATAAAACTATACTGAATCTTTTATATATAAATCTTTGTGTTGAACTTCAATTTTTCCTTAGGACAGAACCCTGGAAATATAATTACTACAACAACAGTATAAATTATTTCTTTTAGGGCTACTGACATATATTTTACTAAATTCCATTCCAGAAAGTCTGCACCCTCCCATGAACATCTCCCAAGATTGTTCATCCCATAGGGCCTTTGCCAAGGCTGTTTCATTTATCACTGGGCTTTACTATTATATATACTAGAGCCTAAAATTCTCTCCTATGGGAACACTCTTTTAAAAACTATTATAGATTAAGTGAAAAATCTGATTGGTTTTAGAAATTCCCTTTATGCCAATATGAAAAAGCATTTTCAAAGTAAGCCGTAAGCTGGGTAGTGATTAATGCTATGGTTGCTTCCTCTTGGTCCAGTAAGTGTCAAATCTTCTGAAATAACTAAAATCCTAACATTAAAAAGTAGAGAATAAGAAAGTGAAAGAGGGATTCTACAGATAGTTAAGAATGCAATTTGTGGGAATTCCCTGGCGGTCCAGTGGTTAGGACTCCGTGCTCTCACTGAGGGCCTGGGTTCATTCCCTGGTTGGGGAACTAAGTTCCCACAAGCCGAGTGGCGCCCCCCCCCCCCCCACCAAAAGAATGCAATTTGTTTGTTCCTTTTTTTCTTTTAATTATCATTCATCCTCAAAAATGTAAAGAGCTATTTAAAGGAAGAGGACATAATGCAGATACATAATATTAAGCTGAGTATCACAAACCTAAGAGCTCTTAGAATTATCAAGTACACCTTAAAAATAAAAGTAAGGTTAGAGGTTTAATTTCTGTCTAAAGCCATGCAAACCACAAACACTGCAGAAGATGTTAAAAGTCCATGCAAGATGCAGGTATGAAACAGAAGAGAGCAAGATACTGGAACTCAAGCTACAAGCTCCTGGTTTAAAAATATAAATCTCTGGCATCCAACACAAACTTTAGACTATGTTTAAAGAAACATGAGTACTGGCTAACAAATTTATGACACAGGAAAGACTTAACAACTCTGTCCAAGACTCGTGGCCATATACTTAAGTATTACATGTCCCAAAAGTGGGAACTGGAGAGGAAAAGAATAAAGTTGACATTTATTTGGGGAAAAAAAACATTAAAACCTGACTTGCTCACTTCTCTAAAATGGCAGAGGGAGAGGATGAAAGGGGGGAAGGGCGGAGGGAGGGAAAGTGCACCAGCGCACGCGCGCGCACACACACACGCAGCTCTTTCCTATCATACCTGTAATAGAGAGAATACGTAATCTATAATAGCTGGACAATAAGAACTTAACCACAAATGACAAATGTAAGTACTCTACAATAACAGTACTTTTGCCTAAAAACTTATCCATACAGAATTCTACACAAACATGTACCAAGTGTAAGCAGCAAGTCTGTGATTCACATGCATGCACCTCAGCTACAAATTCACCTCTAAGTGCTGTTTGAGCCGCATATCACAAGTTTTAATGTTTGTCTTATGTGGTTTAATATGTCCCAGTATAAAATTACATACAATAGAAGGCTGAAAATTAATTATCTAAACTTACATTTCAAGAAATGAGAAAAACAGCAGCAATCCAAACCCAAAAGAAGTTAAGGGAACAAGAAATAAGAGTTAAAAGCATGTAAGTGGGGGCTTCCCTGGCGGCGCAGCGGTTGAGAGTCCGCCTGCTAATGCAGGGGACACGGGTTCGTGCCCCGGTCCGGGAAGATCCCACATGCCGCGGAGCGGCTGGGCCCGTGAGCCATGGCTGCTGAGCCTGCGCGTCCGGAGCCTGTGCTCCGCAATGGGAGACGCCACAACAGTGAGAGGCCCGCGTACCACACACACACACACAAAAAGGCATGTAAGTGGGAAGGGCGAAGAGAGTTAAAGCCAAAAATTAGTTTGGGGGAAGGTTTGATGCAATTGATAAATCCTTTAGGAAAGAGTAATCAGGAGAGAGAACACAAATTAGCAGTATCAGAGATGAAAAAGGAGATGCTACCACAGGCCCTAAGACATTAAAAAGATAATAAAAAAGGATATTATAAAGTTTTACTCCAATAATTTGACAATCTAGATGAAGTGGACAAATTCCTTGAAAAACACATTACCAAAATCCACCAGAAAAACAAAAAAATCAGAAAATTCCCCTATTTAAAAAAAAAAAGTTGGATCTGCAATTACAACCGTTCCACAAATAAAGCCCCAGGCCAGATGGTTTCACCAGTAAAATCTAAATAATTAATGAAGAAATAACTGAAGTCTTATACAAATTCATCCAGAGAATAAAAGAAGAAAGAATATTATGAATTTTGAGGCCAGCATAAAAATCTAGATACCAAAATCTATTTTAAGCTCTTTGCAAACATTATTTCATTTGATCCTCTTAATGATCCTATGAAGTAGTTATACTATTATTATCCTTATTTTATAGCTAAAAAACTGAGGTGTAAAGGTCATATAATTTACCCAAAGTCATAAAGCTAGCATGGTGCAAAGCTAAAATTTGAACACAAGCAATATGACTTGAGTCCATACTCTAACCATAGGCTACATCAAATGATTTAATGCTTTGCTCTGGAACTGACACAGAGCTTAAATACTTGATTTTAATGATTACTGATAGTGTAAGACACCAGGAAAAAAAAAAAAGCGGGGGGGGGGGGGGAGACCTGCATACCCAAGCATCACCATCTATAGCCCTTGAGTTTCTTGTTACTATGTAAGACCTATGTTTATATTTCTTAAAATAACAGTTTTATGGTTACTTCATAAATTATTCAGAACCTGCTCCATTATTTAATATCCCATAATAGACACACCAATGTAGCTTTAACTAGTATCTTAAACATCCTACCTGATTCTGTTGGAGGGGGGGCTGAGACTGTCCATCAGGAGCCTGGCCCTGGCTGTCATTCCCTCCCACTGGAGAGCCACGAGTCGTGGCTGTCATACTCGACACAGGGCAGATCTTTGCAATTTTGTCTGCTTATGTAGTTGTCTTGAAAAAAGAAATTATAGTCCACTTATAGAAGATGAAGTACCAGCATTTGTCAGTCTTAAAAAGCTCCAATTCAAGAATAAACCATCTTGCAGAGACCATTGCATAACCTACAAGTAGAAGAAAAAAAGCACATTGTTTTAGACATAAAAAACATGAACTAAGGAATTGTTCGAACTTAATATTACCAGTGACTCTAGTCAGGAGAAAGTGGCTATATAAATGAGAGAGAGGACAAAGCTGAAAAGTTTCATCAATACTATATTTAACTTAATAAACTGATAATAGTACATCAGCAGTTATGTCAAGAAAACATACAAGTATAGCCTTATAATATTTCAGTTTCTTCCTGGGATTCCAAAGACATTATCAAGGTATTCACTTAGTTGTCATTTCAATTCAATTATGGAGTGGCAAAACTGTCTTCAATTTGCCAATGCCTTGAATATACACATTCCTACAATGTATTTAAGACATAAACCAAGTAATAAAATCTGATTGTTAACTGTATACTACTCCTCCAATACGACCTATTTTGTCAAATGACCTTGACTCTCCCCTTTTGGGAAGGTTTTGGCCACAGGCACTCCCAGAGCCATGACAGGGCTACAGACCCAAACTGTTTAACAATGGAATTCCTCTTTGCAGAAATCTAGCAAAGGTGTATAGAGGAATACCACCAAACCCTCAATTCTATATTCTTAGCTGTGTAGTAAAATCATCCAAAGTGCTTTTAAAAACACTGACGTCCAAACCCCTCTCCAGATTGAATAAATTACAATATTCGGGAGTTAAGCCTAGGCATTAGTACTTTTCAAAAAATCTCCCCCATGACTGATTCTAATGTACCACGAGATTGAGAACCTCAGCTGACTGATTTATAGATCTTTGGTTATAAGGCAACCACACTTCCATTTAGTCCATGGTATTTACTTCAAGCTTAAATATAATCACTTAACCCAGAGATGGTGTTCTAACAAGATTTTGTTTCACTTATCAAATTGGCATAATAAAAAGCTTAAGACTGATAACATCGGGTACTGGGGAGGCTAAAAACAGAAAAATCTTTAATACATAAAGTGGAAAAACAATTAAAAGATAACATGGTTGAACACCCTCGCTTTCACTTTTGTTTTCCATTTTTATACAACCTACATACACTAACAAAAAATTTTATGTGAAGTAGACAATTTTAAAACCCAGAAAAACCCACCTATCAAAATCTTCAGCCACTTTGGGTTGGCTGGCAAATTGTTTAAATTTTTTTTTTCTTACCACTCAAAATATCAGCTAACCAATTCAACTTCATTCTCTCTACTTCAAATTTGCTCCAATCTCTTTCTTTTGATCCCACTGCTCATGATCCCCAATGAACGATGCTCCCTCAATCTTTTCCTGGAAACCTTGTTCTTAGCCTATAAATATGCTTGAATCTTTGTCACTGAAATGAAAAATCACCAACCTCTGTCCTTCCCTTTCCCCCCAAATCTTAAAAAGAATGCCTCTGCTTCTCCCTTCCCTTTCACTCCTTCCACTCTCTCATCATCTAGCTGTATCTAAACTATCAAAACTGTTTTAAGCCACTGGGTCTTAACTGAGGTCTATGGATGGGTTTGAGGATTAACTCCCCTAAAATTACATGCAAAGCTTTGTAAATATGTACATTTGGGGGTGGGGGAGGTCTGCTTCACAGATCATCAATGCTCTACTAATTGACAATTAACTGATAATCAAATGACTGCCCCTTGCCGTTCACCCTGTTTGCCCTCTTCTTAGCGTTAGCCACAACTGGCTGCCACTACCCCCACCTCCCTTCTTGAAGCTCTGAGCTTTCTTGGCTTATACAATCCTGGACTCAAGTTTCCTTTCCTTTCTACTTCTTTTCAAAGGGGAGGGTAGAGAATAGTAGGTAGTAGTGATGTCAGTGACAAATACAGTTTTCAACACTGAAACAGAGGTGAAAACCTCCACTAGACGACTGACTCTGTAAGTCAGGAATTGAAGGAGAACTTGGGGGTCTTGAACAGAACGTTAATGTTCACAAGAGTGGGAGACGGATTCATTAGCATCATCTGGGAGCCCCCCGAATACACACCTCCTTCTGAAAGTGAGGGGGTCACAATCTTGGGGGGTGGGAAGAAATAGCATAATATATTCTCAAGTGTTGGGCAAGTTGGGGAGGGGGGACGAAACCCCGAGGCACACCAAAATTAAAGTGGTGTTTTTAAGGTAAATCCTTACACTTTACATAGAATGTGGCGTTTTCCTATAAATTAGAAAACCACAGCTCTAAGAGGTGACTTGACCAAAGCACAGATAGAAAGCAAGTCTAAAAAATTAATTCTATTACTTTGTCCACTAAACCAATCCTATCGCTCTTCAAAAATTATTTCCGGGAAGCAACCCAAGGATGAATGGATAAACAACATTTGGTATATACATACAATGTAATAGTATTTAGTGTTAAAAAGGAAGGAAATTCTGACTTGGATGAACCTTGAGGATGTAATGCTAAGTGAAATAAACCAGTCACAAAGGGGCAAATATTCCATGACTCCATTTATATGAGGTATCTACAGTCAGAGAAGGAAAGTAGAAGAGTGGTTACCAGGGGTTGGGAAGAGCAGGAAATGGGGAATTATTGTTCAATGGGTACAGAGTTGCAGTTTGGGAAGATGAAAAGTTCTGGAGATGGATGGTGGTGATGGTTGCACAATGTTAATGCACTTAATGCCACCGAACTATACCTAATAATGGTTAAAATTGAAAATTGTTTATATATTTTTCCCACAATAAAAAACATACATACACACACACACGGCACTAACTGCTCTCTTGCTTTGCACTCTTTAACATTAGATTATTTGAGTTAAAACATCTTAAAATTATATTCTCGTGTTGTTTTGTTTATGCTCAACATTGTTCCATCTATATGCATCCCAATAACTCTCCATCCATAGACAAATCAAAAATATCTGGCAAAAGTCGGAGGACAAATTATTCTAGACAAAAGCATTCTGTGGATAACTAAGGGACTGTCCCTTTCAACAAAATAACATTAAAGTAAATGGAAAAGGTGGCAGTCTGAATGAAACCTCTCCCCAAACAAAATACCTTTCTCTCAGACCACAGAACTGAATCACCTTCTGCTTCTTGCAAAGTATTCCATTGGCAAAGCCTCAAGCTGCTTGCCATCCATATCCCTTATATACTCTCACCTTTCTGTCTCTTGGTTTCTCAGTTTCTTCTACCTCTAAGTTCCCCATATTTCTAGATTTCCAACGCTGCTGGGAAGGTACAGCAGGTCTCAGGATAGCATACTCTGCTCTATTCTGCTGTTTTTAACAGTCATCTCTCTACCATCACATAAGAATTGGATACTTTTTCCTTAATGTGCTAGGCTGAGAGATTAAGAGCAAGACAGAGGAATGGAGCAAGTAAAAATAACTTCTGGATTCAAACATAACTCTTGTTCAAAATCTCACCTCTGCCACTTACAAGCTGCCCTATCCTAAAGGCCAGTAACAACTACTCTAATTTTCCAGGTCTTTAAAACTGAAACAATGCTACCCACAAAAATGCCATGAGGGGACTTCCCTGGCAGTCCAGTGGTTAAGCCTCCAAGCTCCCAATGCAGGGGGCACGGGTTCGATCCCTTGCTGGGGAACTAAGATCCCACGTGCTGCACAGTGCAGCCAAAAAACAAAAACAGAAGTTAAACTGATAAATTTTACATTATGTACATTTTACCACCCAAAAAGGGGGAGAACAGATAACAAGTGTTGGCGAGGATGTGGAGAAAGTGGGACCTTCATACACTGTTAGCAAGAATGCAAAATGGTATAGCACCTTTGAAAAACAGTTTGGCAATTTCTCAAAAAGTTAAACATAGAATTAACAAATGACCCAGTCATTCCACTCCTATGTATATATTCAAGAGAAATCACATACGTCCACACCAAAAACATGTACACAAATGTTTATAGCAGCATTAATCATACTAGCCAAAATGTGCAAACAACCCAAATGTCCATCAACCAATGAATGAACAAAATGTGGTGTATCCATACAAAAGAATATTTTTCAGTCATAAAAGAAATACAGTTCTGATACATGCTACAACATGGATAAGCCTTGAAAACACCATGCTAAGTGAATTAAACCAGATACAAAAGGACAAATACTGTATGGTTCCACTTATATGAATATCCAGAATAGGCAAATTCATAGACAGAAAGTAGAGGTTACCAGGGGCTGGGGGAAAAGGAAGATGAAGAATTACTGGATAACAGTTACAAAATTTCTGCTTGGGGTGATGAACAAGTTTTGGAAATAGTTGTGATGGTTGTACAACACTGTGAATGCAAATAATGCCACTAAATTGTACACTTAAAATGGTTAAAGTAGCAAGTTTTGTGATATATATGTATTTCAACACAATTTAAAAAAATTATTGATAGGACAAAAACATTGAATTGTACACTTTAAATGGATAAATTGTATGGTATGTGAATGTCTCAATAAATCTGTTAAAAGAATATTAACAAAAAACACAGTGGAAAAAATGATTAAAAGGAATTAAAATACATTAGAAAACATTCACTTAAGGCAAAAGAAATCAGTAACGGAAGAAGAAAGGAAGAAAAAAGCCATGAGATATAGAAAACAAAGTAAAATGGCAAATGTAAACCCACCTATATCAATAATGACATTAAACGTGAATGGTTCATAAAATCCAATCAAAACACAGAGATAGACTGGATTTAAAAAGAAAGATCCAGGGACTTCCCTGGTGGTCTAGTGGGTAAGACTCTGCATTCCCAATCCAGGGGGGGCCTGGGTTCAACCCCTGGTGGGGGAACTAGATCCCACATGCATGCCACAACTAAGAGTCCACATGCCACCACTAAAAGAAGATCTCACATGTCACAATGAAGATCCCACGTGCCACAACTAAGACCCAGTGTAGCCGAAATAAATAAATTTTTTTTAAAAAAGAAAAAGAAAAAAAGAAAGATCCAACCACATGCTGTCAACTGGAGACAGATTTTGGATTCAAGGATATAAACTGGTTGAAAGTAAAAGGACGGAAAAATATCCATCATGCAAAACAGCAACCATAAGAAAGCTGGAGTGGCTATATGTTTATCAGAAAAAAAAGACTGTAAGACAAAAAAATATTACTAAAGGTAAAGAGGAACATTTTACAAAAATAAAAGGGTCCATTCATGAAGAAAATATGACAATTTTATATATATATATATATATATATATATATATATATATATACACACACACACACACACACAACCTAACAGAGCCTCAAAACATATGAAGCAAAAAATGACAGAGGAGCGAGAAACAGACAATCCAACAATAATAGTTAAAAGATTTCAGGGCCTTCCCTGGCAGTCCAGTGGTTAAGACACTGCACTCCCACTGCAGGGGGCACGGGTTTGATCCCTGGTTGGGGAACTGAGATCCCACAGGCTGCACGGTGCGGGCCAAAAAAAAGAGAAGACTTCAACTCCCCACTTTCAATAATGGATAAAACTAAGCAGAAGATCACCAAGTAAACAGAAAACTTTAACAACTATACACCAACTAGATCATACAGACATCTATAGAACACTCTATCCAACAGCAAGAATATACAGTCTTCTTGAGTACACATGAACATCCTCCAGGACTGACCATATGCTAGGCTGCAAATTAAGTCTCAATAAACTTAAGGGATTGAAAGTTAAGTATATTCTCTGAACACAGTGGAATGAAATTAGAATTCATCCAAAGGAAATTTCACAAGCATGTGAAAATTAAATAGATATATTTTGCCATGGTGATCATTTAAATCACTTACTAGCTCCTCAGTTGATTTTCCTGGTATAAAATCCTGCCATCTACAAATAATAAAAATTCTGAATTCTCCTTAAAGATAAAACTAAGGGGGGCTTCCCTGGTGGGGCAGTGGTTGAGAGTCCGCCTGCCGATGCAGGGGACACGGGTTCGTGCCCTGGTCTGGGAAGATCCCACGTGCTGTGGAGCGGCTGGGCCCGTGAGCCATGGCCACTGAGCCTGCGCATCCGGAGTCTGTGCTCCGCAACGGGAAAGGCCACAACACTGAGAGGCCCGCGTACCGCAAAAAAACAAAAACAAAAACAAAAAAAAACTAAGGTAAGATGTTGTCACTGAAATATATCGTAACACTATTTCTTTTCTTGCTTAATGTTAAAAACTTCGGCACATAAAAAGGTCAGACTAAAATAGCTTCACAGCACTTACCTTAAGAAACAAAACAAGTCCTCACAATCACTATTTTTAAAAACTGTCCAGCCCTACAAACAACAGGCATCCAAACATATTCACCCAAAACATCAATGAAAACTTAGAAAGTGATGGAAACATCAATAGTCATAAGTACAAACTACATTTAATCTATTTCAAATCAATGATATGAAGAGATGGGGAGGGGAAGAGAGAAATGAGGGAAACGGTATAGAATTACAGTAGAAAAAGAACGAACCAAAAAGGAAATGAGAGAAGCAATTAGGAGTGACAAACAGTTAACATCTATTGAGCAGTCACCATGTGCCAGGTACCATTTAAAAGTTTTCATCTATTAACTCACTTAATAATCTCAAAAGGTAAATACTCATTATTACCATTTTACAGACAAAAAACTGAGGTACATAAAGATAATCTGACTAAAATGAAGTAACTAATAGGGGACAAAGCTAGCAAATCAAATTTCAAATCTAGATACCTTGGTACCAACCGTTCTGCTTATCCCCTTGCTATGCTACATTGCTCTTTCTATTTCAGTGCTATAGGAGGAGAGACCATAGAGGGGAGAAACAGAGGTACTTCATCAATCCTATTAAGTGTGTTAGTCAACCACTCTTGTTAAAGATCTCAAACTTATTTTGCCAGAAGCAATGTGGTACACAAAACCAATTTTCTAACCAGAAATATATGAACTTAAATTTCTACTCTAGAACTTAACTGTGTGACCTTAGGCAAAGTTCCCAAACCTCTTTGGGACTTAGTCTCCTCACCTGAGGATACAAGGCTATGGTTGTTGATTAAATGAGGTAATGATTATCTTTAAATGTCAGATAGAGCTGTCCAGTTAAGTATTAGTTCTCTTTCCTCTCAAATAACATTCCACTGGAGGGGAGACACTTTAAAGACAACTATTTGTAATTTAGTACTGAGGATGGAACACGTGTGAGGGTTTTGGAGTGAAAAAAGACTTGGTAAATATGAAGTCTGTTCTGCTACAAAACATGTACAGGCATACCTTGGAGATACCGTGGGTTCAGTTCCAGACCACCACAATAAAGCAAATATCACAAAGTGAGTCACACGAAGTTTTTGGTTTCCCAGTACACATAAAAATTATGTTTATAGTATACTGTAGTCTATTAAGTGTGCAACAGCATCGTGTCTAAAAACACAATGTACATACCTTAATTTAAAAATACTTTATTTCTAAAAATGCTAACCATCACCTTAGCCTTCAGCAAGTCATAATCTTCTCGCAACAGTAACAAAGATCACTGATTACAGATGACCGTAACAAATATAATAATGAAAAAGCTTCAAATATTGTGAGAATTACCAAAGTGTGGCAGAGACACAAAGTGAGCAAATGATGTTGGAAAAATGGCAACAGACTTGCTCGATGCAAGGTGTCCACAAACCTCCAATTTGCAAAAAACACATTATCTGCCAAGAGCATTAAGCGAAACGTGATAAAGTAAGGTATACCTGTAGTTTTGTAATGGTATTTAGCTCACTGGCAAACAAACAAAAAAATGGCTAGCTCACTGGCCAGTAAACACACCTGCAAATCATGTTACTTCATAAGCAATTTCCCCCTCAACACATGAATGTTTTGTACCAAGTAACAGCAGCTGAATGCAGCATGAGTGTTGGGGATAAAGGTCTGGACCAGATAGCCATCACCCTACATTTTTCTTGGCTCAGTCTGGCCGAATGCTCTGTCTTGTAAGTATGTATATTGTTCCTCCTGACCTTCGTGCATTTGAATTTTATTTCAGCCTCGTGTCCCTAACTCAGTAACCTCAACCATTCCCTATATGGAAGGGTTCTATTAGGTTACCTTAAAAAAGAAGAAAAAAAAAAAGTCCTACATTTACCATAGTTTGTCAGGAGTTTAGGATCTTTTAAACTGTGCTGTTTATTTTATTGAAATTCTTATTGTTTTTGTTAGTGCTCTAATTACAAAGTTACATAGCTTCTGAGTGATCAGTTTGCTCTCAATCCTGTTTCCCCCATAAGCCCTAAGGCTTTTCAGCCATTGAAATATAACAGATATACCTATAACAGATCATATTTAATCTCCAAGTATCTTCTTCTCTCTTTCAAGGTGGCTAATACCTTCAGAGATTGCTGGGAAGCTTCAATGGAAGAATGTATGTGAAGTGCCATGTACACAGAAGGCACACAACAAATAACAGATATTCTAACAAGTGCTGGTTTTTTCTCCCTTGAAATGCTAATTAGATTACTATGTACGCTCAACAATTCTTATTCCCAGGCGCCCTATGATCTCCAAATCAGTCCAGAGGAAAAGTATTCTCCCAATTATAAACTACCAGGATTCTATGCTCCTGACATACATATTATACTTGCACAGGTTGAACTTTAAAATGAATGAACAGCCTCAACAGTTATATTAATATAGCTGCTTTTATTATTCTGTTACATTAACACAGAATCCTACCATATCTCAAAAGTTTGCCCTACTTTTTAAAAAGTTTCAACTCAAATCTTACCATCTGTAAGACAATTCACAGCACAGCGTTCGTATCAGAATTTGTGCTGGCTCTAAAGAAAACGTGACAATAGGAAGACTAAAGAAACCAGTAGGGACTTCCCTGGTGGCGCAGTGGTTAAGAATCCGCCTGCCAATGCAGGGGACACGGGTTCGAGCCCTGCTCCAGGAATATCCCACATGCCGTGGAGCAACTAATAAGCCCGTGCACCACAATTATTGAGCCCGCGCTCTAGAGCCCAAGAGCCACAACTACTGAAGCCCGTGTGCCTAGAGCCCGTGCTCCGCAACAAGAGAAGCCACAGCAATGAGAAGCCTGCGCACCGCAACAAAGAGTAGCCCCCGCTCGCCGCAACTAGAGAAAGCCCGCACACAGCAACGAAGACCCAACGCAGCCAAAAATTAATTAATTTAAAAAATAAACCAGTAACAAAGAGACATCAAAATTATGCAGTGCTACACAGTAAGTAAACTAATTATCTGTTGAGTAAAAGAATGGACAAATGAACCACCCTTTTAGGTAGAAATATATTTTTCATTCAATAAATAGGGAAATAACCTGGTAAATATGGAATTGGAGTCCTGGTTCCAGTCATCTGACTCCAAGCACCAGGTTTCTATCAACAGTATACTAAGCTGGCTCAAGTTTGCCAAACCTGGTTCTACCTTAACAGCATTTTAAAAACTTAAATTACTTTCTATTTTAATGCTGCTTAAATATGTGCATAAATGAAATCAGAATTCAACTCCTTATGCTTATTGCTCTTCTACAAATTTGCAAACTAAATACAAACAGAACTATTAATATTAATAATATGTGACAGATGGCAGCATACTGCTGACTGCTAAGGCATAGGTTCCTTTGAGTTTTGCACAGCTAACCTACTACTATCATGTACCATGTGGGAAACACAGCTTTCCTACTTGAATTACTACATCACTCTGTACACGTGGTTTGCCATGACATCATTTTTCCTTCACACCAACACATCATTTTTGTGTTAAGTCTGCTTCTTTTGCTCTCATCTGACAAATTAAATTGTACAACTGAGCATCAACGTGTTAAAAACACAAAGCTAACATCAGTGGTTGAAATGGTGTGGCGGTTCCTGATTATGAGACAATCATCCAGGTACTCAAAAGCACATGTACTAACGTTTAAGAATATCATAAAATTGAAAAGACTTGTTTTAAAAAGAAAATACTTGTTCTAACTTGAGCACAAAAAGGGCACCAAAGAGATACTTTGAAGGCTAGAATCTTGCAGGCAATCAGGGAGAGGTGTTCAAAGACTATTAAGATTTGGAAATTAACTGCTCCAATTATAGGAAATTCTACATTTAAATCTTCCCTTTAAAGGTTTTTGGTTGCAACACTGTGAAGCTCATTGCTATCAGCAAGAAGGTCTTTTACTGAGTCTAAAGTCTATTTCCCTTGTCACTGATACCTATAGCTTATAGTTCTGCCCACAGAAACAAAAGTTAATATTCACCACTTTCTAAATTACAATGCTTCAAAATACTGAGATTTATAGTGTACACACACCCAGGTCACTTTTCAAGAAAAGATATACTTTTACTTAAATATTCCTTTATTTACTAAATCTTTACAAAGGGTGCAAGGTCTCAATAAATTCTAGTCCCTAAACAAAGCAACCTACTCATAAAATCGAGCAACACTAACTTAAAATATTAGACACAGTCACATACCAAATGTCACAGAAGGTATGCCTACTTATCAGTCTACTCTTTGTAAAAGGACAGATTAAGATAAACTCAGTTATTTATTAATAGCTCTTACCAATCTTTATCAAAGTTAGTTAACACTTTTAGAAGTTAACTAATCCAATCATGAAATGCTGATCCAACACACTGAAAAGAGAGACTTCATTTCATTTAGTCAATATTTTAAGCAAGGCAGACACATTATTGATAATTACCATTTTCCATGTGCATCCAGTAGGTACTCTTTTTGCCTGAAACTTCCACAATGAGATTGAATCACAAATGTAAAGAATTTGAAAAGGAAACCAAGAATTTGAAAGTCCTTCTAGTCGTTGAAGGAATGTTTGAAGTTACATATTATAGTTTTTAAACTATGTTTGAAGTTACATATTACAGTTTTAAAATAAGTCTTGAAATATAATTCACATATATAAAACACTCTAAGTGTACCATTCAACTGCTTTTAGTTTATTCAGAGTGGTACAGATATCACCACAATCAATTTTAGAATATTTTCATCACCCCAAAAAGAAACCCCATGGTAGCACAGTGGTTGAAAGTCCGCCTGCCGATGCAGGGGACACAGGTTCATGCCCTGGTCCGGGAAGATCCCACATGCCGCGGAGCGGCTGGGCCTGTGAGCCATGGCTGCTGAGCCTGCGCGTCCGGAGCCTGTGCTCCGCAACGGGAGAGGCCACAACAGTGAGAGGCCCGCGTACCGCAAAAAAAAAAAAGAAAAGAAAAGAAACCCCATACCTATTAGCAGCAATCATTCCCCCTTCCCTCCTCCCTCACCCCCAGCCCCAAGCTAATCTACTTTTTGTCTTTATAGATTTGCCTATTCTGAACACTTCATATAAATGGTATCATACAACATGGAGTCTTTTATGACTGTCTTCTTTCACTTAGCATGACTATCTTCAAGGCTCATCCAAATTGTACCATGTATCAGTACACTTCATTTCTCTTTATAGTTGAAAAATATTCCATTGAATGGTACACATTTTATTTAGGCATTCATTAGTTGGACATTTACATTATTCTGCAATATGGTTTTATATATGTAGACTCCATTAAGAGAGATGTATGAAAAAGAGCTATCCTTCCAACTCTGTATGTCTGTGTACAATTAATCCTAAAGGTTCAAAATAACACTACAGTATACCATGAAGGCTGATGCTCAAATCAAAAGTGAAAGCTATATGAAGTTACTGAAAATGAAAACATTAAAAACTTTGAATGTGGTATTATAGGGACTTCCCTGGTGGCACAGTGGTTAAGAAACCGCCTGCCAAAGCAGGGGACACGCGTTCGAGCCCTGGTCCGGGAAGATCCCACATGCTGTGGAGCAACTAAGCCCCTCACAACGAAAAGTAGCTCCCACTCACTAACGCAACTAGAGAAAGCTGCAACTAGAGAAAGCCGCAACTAGAGAAAGCCGCAACTAGAGAAAGCCGGCGCAGCAACGAAGACTGGAGGGGGGGAGGGAAGGAGGGAGGGAGGGAAAGGAAATAAACTGTTTTTTTAAAATGTGGTATACAAAATATAAAACTAAAACATCCTAATTCAATTATGGCACCCCCCTTAGTATATTGAGACACTACTAAAAAAAAAGAGGCCAGACGTCAGCAGTATTTTTGACAGATCACAAACGAAATGAGAAGCAGAAGTGCTAAAGGCAAGGGAACCTTGTTTTTAAAATGGGAGAGCTGCACGCTAAGGTCCCTTTAGCTATGTTTTATGAAAAAGCAGTTAATGTCTACGTGCTGTTGGCAACTGCAAGGCAAAAGAAGGCCGAATTAATAACAAGGGGAAAATACTAACAGAACTCATTTACTCAGACATTATACAGGGTAGTGGTTAATAAGAGTACAGAATGAAGATAAACTGCCTCAGTCTGAATTCCTGTTCTGCCACTTACTAGGTGTCCAAGCTGGACAAGTTCCTTAACATCTATATCTTGTTTTCCTTAAATATAAAATGAGGAAAATAGCAGCTACCTTTTCAAGACTGCTGTAAGAACATAAAGAATTTATGCATATATAATATATATAGGCACTGAGTATTAGCTATTGCTACGAGAGGTTTACAAAGTAGAATACAAGAATATCTAAGAACTAAATTAAAAACCTATAATTTACAACACAGAAGGGCAATGTGAGCACCAAGGAAAAACATCTAAATTAAACTGGAATATATTAAAATATTTAAGATGAAATCCTGCCTGGGATTTGCTTCAAAATGGAGGGGGTACATAAAAAGAAAAGCCATGAATTGAAGCCAGTTGATGGGAGTTTATCTACATCTATGTATGTTTGATTTTTCCTTAATAAAAAGTTTGGGAAGGTGGGAAAATAAATTAGTTGAGAGTAGAGAATATCTACAAAAGCTTCTTAGAAGAACGATATCTGAGCCGCATCTTACAGAATAAAGATGAGTAGTACGCCAAGTAAATGTGTGTAGGGATGGAGCAAAAAAGGCATAAGAAACAGTATGGAATAGCCTAATGCAGTCAATGTGACAGTAGTTCAAAATAACAGAAGACCAGCACCAATTACCAAGTAAGGTTGATGGTATGCATAACTGGGTGGCATCCATAACCTTGGTTCTCCCACCTCTGGTATTGTAATTATTTTTTTGGGGGGAGGGGGGTGCCGCACTGCATGTGGGATCTTAGACCTTAGTTCCCTGACCAGGGACTGATCCCGTGTCCCCTGGAGTGGAAGCAAGGAGTCTTAACCACTGGACCTCCAGGGAAGTCCCTAAGTGTAAAATTTTAACAAAGAAAATTTGGCCTAGGGGCTTCCCTGGTGGTGCAATGGTTGAGAATCTGCCTGCCAATGCAGGGGACACGGGTTTGAGCCCTGGTCCGGAAGATCCCACATGTCGCGGAGCAACTGGGCCCGTGTGCCACAACTACTGAGCCTGTGCTCTAGAGCCTTCGAGCCACAACTACTGAAGCCCGTGTGCCTAGAGCCCGTGCTCCACAACAAGAGAGGCCTGCGCACCACAACGAAGAGTAACCCCCGTGGGCCGCAGCTAGAGAAAGCCCACGCGCAGCAACAAAGACCCAATGCAGCTAAAAATAAATAAATTTATAAATTTATACATACATATTAAAAAATTGGCCTATACAAAAAGTTCACTGGTGGTAAAACATATGCAATCTTATTTAAACAAATCAGATATTCTTAAGGGTGTTCAATAGTTATCTCTATCCTTGCCCATCCCTTAAAGCATGTTTATATAGGTGAAATCTGGTTAAATAATTAAAGGTAGGGTAAAAAAAAATCTATGCAAACCTGTTTATCTTGGTGACATTATAGAATACCGATTCTGCACCAGACCCTGAAGAGATAGAAAAGTAAACAACACTCAGTTTCTGCCCTTAAGGAATTCACCTGTCTAGCCCCCTCACTACCAAAGGAACAGAATAGCAAGTATATTCTTTAAAATGTATTTCATAACCGTGAATTTCACACAAAAAAGAATGATAGCTAAGCTTAGAGACATTTGTTGGGATACATAAAAAAAGTCCTGGAGAGTGGAACGAATGTAGAATGGAATAAACTTCCTGGTTTATATCTTTTTTTTCTGTGGTGGTATGCGGGCCTCTCACTGTCGTGGCCTCTCCCGTTGCGGAGCACAGGCTCCGGACGCGCAGGCTCAGCGGCCATGGCTCACGGGCCCAGCCACTCCCGTATCCCCTGCATCGGCAGGCGGACTCTCAACCACTGCGCCACCAGGGAAGCCCTGGTTTATATCTTTTTCGATAATGAACGTGTAACTTTTTTTTTTTTTTACCTTTTGACCCACTTCACCCATTTCTCCCACTCCACCCCCTACCTCTGTCAATCACCAATCTGTTCTCTGTATCTATGAGCTTGGGTTGGTTTGTTTAAGATTCCACATACAAGAGAGATCATATTTGTCTTTATGTCTATGAAGTCCATCCATGTTGTCGCAAATGGCAAAATTTCATTCTTTTTCATGGCCGAGTAACATATACACACATACCACAATCTCTTTATCCATTCATCTATCAATGGACACTTAGGTTGTTTTGGCTATTGTAAGTAATGCTGCAATGAACATGGGCGTGCATATGTCTTTTCAAGTTAGTGTTTTCCCTTTCTTAGGACAAACACCAGAAGTGGAATTGATAGATCATACCAGTTTCTTTCTTTCTTTTTAAAAATTTATTTATTTTATTTATTTATTTTTGGCTGCGTTGGGTCTTCGTTGCTGCGTGTGGGCTTTCTCTAGTTGTGGCAAGCGGGCGCTACTCTTCATTGTAGCGCTCAGGCTTCTCATTTCAGTGGCTTTTCCTGTTGCAGAGCACGGGCTCTAGGTACGCAGGCTTCAGTAGATGCGGCACGCGGACCCAGTAGTTGTGGCTTGCAGACTCTAGAGCGCAGGCTCAGTAGTTGTGGCACACGGGTTTAGTTGCTCCACGGCATGTGGGATCTTCCCAGACCTGGGCTCAAACCCGTGTCCCCTGCATTGGCAGGCGGATTCTTAACCACTGTGCCATCAGGGAAGCCCTATAGCTTCTATTTTTAATTTGAGGAACCTCCATACTGCTTTCCACAGTGGCTGCACCAATTTACATCCCAGCAACACTGCACAAAGGTTCCCTTTTCTCCATACCCTCACCAACACTTGTTATATCTTGTCTTCTTGGTTTATTTCTAAAGGCCATATTTTAATTTGAAGTATTGAATCTCTCAAGTGCAAAGATCTTTCCAGATGTATTCACCAATAAGCATATGAAAAGGTTCTAACGGCATTAAACACAGGTAAATGGTTATTTAAGCCACAATTAAATATTCCTAAATCTCCACCCAAATGGCTAAACTTAAAAGGACCGACAATACTAAATGCTGCTAAGGAACAATGACATCAACTACAGGGCTGATAGGATTCTAAACTAATATAACCAACTACTCTGTGGGAAATCTGTTTGGCAGCATCTACTAAAGCTAAACACACATATACCCTATAACCCAGCAATTTCACTTCTGGGTGTATACCAAAGAGACCATCAAAAGACACATACTGGACCTCCCTGGAGGTCCAGTGGTTAAGACTCCAAGCTTCCAACGCAGGAGGCACAGGTTTGAACCCTGGTCAGGGAACTAAGATCCCGCATGCCACACAGTGCGGCCAAAAATATAGTAATAATTAAAAAGAAGAGGGCTTCCCTGGTGATGCAGTGGTCGAGAGTCTGCCTGCCGATGCAGCGGACACGGGTTTGTGCCCCGGTCCGGGAGGATCCCACATGCTGCGGAGCAGCTGGGCCCGTGAGCCATGGCCGCTGAGCCTGTGCATCTGGAGCCTGTGCTCCGCAACGGGAGAGGCCACAACAGTGAGAGGCCCGCGTACCGCAAAAAAAAAAGAAGACACATACTAAAACAATCATGGCAACACTTTATAATTAGTGAAAACACTGTAAACAATCTGAATGTCCACCAACAGTAGAATGTATAGACAAATAATGGTATATTTCAAATAATGACATCCTAATGAAAAAGAAGAAATTAATCAATCATCTGTTGGGCAAAAAAAGCCAGAAGCAGAGTGCATATTGTATTATTCTGTTTATATGAAATTCAAAACCAGGCATGACTAATTCATTGAAAGATATGGGTCAAAATATTGGGGGGCAGGGGGTTGGAGGAGTAGACGCATAAGGGAGTCTTCTAGGATTCTGGAAATGTTCTATATGTTGATCTGAATGATAGTTATACAGATATATACATTTATAAAATTTTACCAAGTCACACACTTAAGATTTGT